>NC_053493.1:300901707-301249624 GCF_905171775.1 Rana temporaria | reverse complement strand
GTTCCTATTCTGAAGTCACTGCCCGCTCTGCTGTCTCTAGTGACAGCAAGAGGGGGATCTGCTCCCCTGCTCTCTGTTACTGTTTAAAAAAAAAAAGTTGGCGAGTGGTGCTCCGCCGGTCCGGCCACGTCATTTATTCACAGAGTTCTGTGAAAGGAAAACTACAAGTACGGCTTGTAGTTTTCAGTGAACTACTATGGCGCTGTTGAGCACTCTGGTAGTTCATTGTCTCTTTCTGTCAGTGTGTATCTGCCTGCCATACGAGGTACGAGCAGACAGATACACTGACAAGTGTGCAATCCTGCATGGCACCTGTGATCTGCTGATTGCAGGTACAATGCTTTACAGGTGGCAAGTAAAAAAGATAATAAATGAACAATTGTCCACTTGCAAAATATGTGCATTTTTTTTTAAAGGTGAACTTATCCTTTAAGTTTGTGAACTAAGGTCACAGCCTCACTTACTAAGGCTAATTTAGACAGGAGCCAGTCAACCTAGCATCATGTCTTCAGAGTGTGACAGTTAACCCTATGCAAGCTCAGGGAGGACAGGTAAACTCAACGCAGGTAATATCCCAGCTGGGATTTGAAGGACCCTAGAACCTGCACTCCTGGGCCATAAGGTATCTACCATTATAGCAGGCATGTCAAATTACTTTTTTTGGGCTGCATTCTGCTCTTTCGCTGCTTCTTGGCCCTTAAAGAAAAACAGAAATGGAAGTTGCGCACACCTAATGCATTACCAGAGATCATTTAATAATAAAAAAAAATTGTATAAAAGTGGGTATTTACAAATTGCAACTGACAAAAGTCCATAAACACAGTGCATGAACATGCTCAGAACACAGCTACCGCGTTTTGGGGGGCACACCCCCTTCCTCAGAGCTAACCTGTTCAATGACTACTACCTGAACAAAGCTCAAGCTGTTCTCTGATTAATTCAAGTTATAATACTGTACATTTTGCATTGGTTTCAATACACTCTGCTGACTGAATGCTTCACCTAATGTTTTTTGTCTGGGATACAATTATACAGTATACGCTGAAAGTATTATTATCAAATTGGTAACCATAAATGCTATAATAACTCTCTGAAATGATGTAAAGGTATCCCTTAGTAGACAAAATGTGGCCTCCTTGAAGATTTATTTAACTTAATTTGGCTGTTTTATATAAAATTGTTATGTCCCCTTTATAGCAAGGGCAAAGAATGTCAGCAACAGTCAACATTGCTGATAATCCTCCTTTTTGGCAGCTCCATCGGCACATGTTCCCATGCTTAATCCAGTATGCTGCAAAGAAAAAAATCTGTTACGTTCTCCATAGGTCTTCCAGGGCATTTACTTATCTCAGCAGTTTGCTCTGCACGTTACTATGAACCCTCCTTCAAGTGGCTGATGGTCCAAGAAACATGCCAAGATGATGTAATGGTAGCTTGCATTGTCCTAGATTAATTTTATTTAGAAGATATAGCTGTGGCACAGTCCAATCTGTGTGTAATACTTCACATCTCTTTCTACCAGTACCTGTGCTATGTAAGTGAGTGAGCTGTCCTTATACTCACTGTGCACACTGGACAGCTGAAGCCATAACAGTGAAGCCTCGTACACACGACCGATTTTCCCAACAGGAAAACTGCCAGGAGAGCATTTGGCCGGGAATCCCGGCCATGTGTATGCTCCCTAGCAGTTTTCCTGTCAGGAAAACTCCTGGGAATCCCGACGGGAAAATAGAGAACCCTGCTCTCTATTTTCCCGTCAGGATTCCCAGCAGAGTGTTTCCTGCCGAGAAAACCGGTCGTCTGTATGTGGTGAAAAAAACGCGATAACACTTTGACGCATGCACTGTAGCATACAAGGTTAGTGTGGGGTGTAGCAAGATGGTGGCGATGGCATTGTAGTCGATGACGTCACTGCGTTCTTGCCATTCAAAAGAACGACAGTTCTTTTGAATGGCCGTCTGAATACATGGCTTTGCAAAGCAAGCTTGCCAGGAATCCCGTCAGGAAAACCGAAGTTTGTTTTCCTGACGGGATTCCGGTGGCTGTTCCTGCCACCGGAAAGGTAGGAGAAATGCTCCCTGCCCCGAGGACGCTCATGGTTAGCAACAAACTATTTGTCACAGCAATACACTGCCCAGAGTATAGTGTTCCAGGTGTCCTACTGACTGTCACTCTGCTCCATCCCATACTGCCTCCTCCAATCATGCTGTCCCTCCATTGCCCCCCTTCCATCATGCTGCCCTCCGCTACCCCGTCCCATCATATAGCCTTCCACTGCCCCTCCTCCCATTATGCTGCCCTCCACTGCCCCCCTCCCATCATACTGCCCTCCCCTACCCCCACTCCTATCATGCTGGTCTCCATTACTTCCCCTCCCATCATGCTGCCATCCACTACCCCCCTCCCATCATGCTTCCCCCCACTACCCCCCCTTCCTCCCCCCCTGTCCATGAAAAGCATATTTTATAGGTACAAGGAGGCCTGAGTTTTGTTTAATGATGGCCCTTAAGCTCCTACCACTGTCAGAAATTTGACCACGCCCACATTTGCCGTGGCGCGCTATACAAGGTTACTTCCTTCCTCAAGTGTCCCTCATTCTGAAGTTCAAAATTTGGGAGGTATGGGGGCGGGCACAGACTGCAATTAAAACTGACAAGTGTTCTAATCCATCTCTACTCTATACAAAACTAAAAAAAAGTTTGACTTTAGTTATATTTTAATAAACAATTAAAATATATTTTAATTCTGTGACATGTACTCACTATGCATCTGAATGTTTTATATAATAATAATAATAGGTAATTATGAAAAAACATGGTGGATGTCAAAAATAAGAAGAATTGCCTTTTTTACACGGCCAGCCCAGGAACCCCTGGATAGCATGACAGGTGGGGTATGGGCACTGAAGTGGCACAAGTGGAACCATAAACACGTCCACCAGATCTTGGGAAGGATGGCTTAGTAAACACAGGAGCACAGCAAGCATACACAAGGAACCAAAGATCACATAGTCATGGCACAGGCAATAGTTGGCATGGGATGAGCTGCAAGATATAGAACAGCAGGAAACATTTTTCCCAAATAGTGCAAGTAGCCCATTTTTTCAGTAACTCTGCTGACATATATATTTGCATTGTGAGAATGAGCAGTAAAGCCTAACCAATGTGTAGCAAAGCCTGAAGTATATAGATCTTGAGTATGTAATAAGCACATTTGGCTGCCACATGTGGTTTCTAATAAAGACTAACACACAATAATAAGATTATTTACAGCAAGCTGACTTCTGTGTATAGCTAAAAAAAAAAAGTGGAAAAGGCTTTACATTCCCTTTGAAAACTTTATTTGCAAAAACGTATTTCTGAAATTCCTACATATTTTTCCATTGTTCAGTGCTGCTGACCTTGTTACTGCTGCAGGCACTTATCTGGAGGACTCTGTTTCTCATGCCTACACTGCATTGTAACATACAAGGCTCCATCTGTGCAGGCTTTGTGTGAAATCTCAATTTTATGAGATTTATGCATTTCCCTTGTCATATTTAACTGCAGCTTCATTCATTCAAATAATACAAAAGGATGACAATAAATCTTTACATTCAAAAGTGGTTCATAACTAAAGCTGTTTAGTCATAAACGAAGGAACTCCTTAAAGAAATATTCAATTGCTGGATTTCATGCCAAGAACCTGGTACCTGGTAGTTGTTGGGGCTGAAATTTAAAGAGTAAAAAGTGAGCCTCTTGACTCACATCTTAACCCGATTCTTAGGCTACCTTTAACCTGTAAAGTTGAAGTTGAGCTATGGAAGGGGAGCTGCGGTGGCTCAACGCGATTGGCACTGCGCTGACAAGCCATTCACCTCTGCAGCTAGGGGTTCGGATCACGCTCTCAGCTACATGTGAATTGAGTTTGGTGGTCTCAGCCCGGCTCCCGGTGGGTGTGCTATGCGAGGTAAGCCTGCGCTTAGTACGCCCACCTCCCTCCCACAAAAACCACCACACTTACACGCACTCGAAATTGGGTTAACATGCACGCACTTTGACCACGCGGTCTCTAAAAAGAGAGGCGAAGGACTAACGGGGCTGGTTGAGCGGGCTAGATCCTCTCACTCCCTTATAGGGAGTCCCTCTGCCCCGTTGGGCTTCAAAGCGGAGCAGGTAGGGCGGGCTGTGTGGGAGGACCCCCTCACACACCCACCATTGCCACCCGGGGCATGGAGAAAGGTGGCAGATTGCCTCTGGGGGAGGCCTGCCTACTCCCAACTCCTGCAGTCCGGCTCCTCTCTCGAGTACACGCACAAAAATACACTTTAAAAAAAAAAAAAAAAAAAAAAAGAAGTTGAGCTATGGATACTTACCCGACATCACCACCCTGCCTCCCCACTTCATCTAATCAGAGAATGCCTTGTATTTAAAAAAAAATACAAGACGTACTCAGAATGGTGGCAGTACCAAGCGAGTGACCCCCTTGTTCAGAAAGACAGCCACTTGGCACTGGACCCAGAAGACTTCTGTTGTCACTGTAGTAGCAGCAACCACTACAGTGTATTGCAGGGATAGATCAGGTAATAAACATGCATACTTACATCCGTCCAAGCTGGAAAAAAAACATACCTAAGCCTCAGCTTTAATAGTTGACCACCTCCTAACACTAAACATTTAACATAACACTGAAACATAATCCTTAAAGTGGAGTTCCGCGGAAAAAAAAAAATATTAAAAGTCTGCAGCTACAAATATTGCAGCTGCTGACTTTTAATATATGGCCACTTACCTGTTCTGCGCGTCCGCGATGTTGGGTCCCAAAGCCGATCTGTCCGTCGGCTCTCGGGTGCTACCACCGCCATCTTTGGTAAGGGAATCAGGAAGTGAAGCCTTGCGGCTTCACTTCCTAGTTCCCTACTGCGCATGCGCGAGTCACGCTCCGTGATCCCACTGGTCCCTGCTGTCTTCTGGGACCTGTGTGTAGGCGCCGGACGTGGCAGAGGTGACTGCAGTGATCTATTCCCGGAAGTGGGAGCAAATACCTGGATTACACAGTTATCTGATCCCTCCTCCCCCTGAAAGGTCTCAAATGTGACACCGGAGGGGTGAGGAATCCGAAAAGAGGAAGTTCAATTTTTTGGTGGAACGCCGCTTTAACACTGAATCTGACTGTAGCGCTAACCCCGGAGGAGCCGCTGGTTAGATTTGGGATCGGCGTATTTAAGTTACCTCTATACTGTGTCTAGGGGTGATGGTGGTGTTGAGAGCAGTAACAGAATGTCCAGATCATTGGTTGACATTTTTAATGCTTTTATTCTCTGGTCAAACACGACCAACATGTCAACTTAAAGCGGGGGTTCACCCTATTAATAAAAAAACATTTTTTTTTTCCTCTAGCATAAAATGAGGCATAGTAGCGCGAGCTACAGTATGCCTGTCTTTATTTTTTTAGCCCCGTACTCACTGTGCAATCGTAGAGACAAGATTCTGACTCCCCGCGGGGAATGGGCGTTCCTATGTAGAGGGAAGGTGATTGACGGCCGGCTCTGGCACGTCACACTTCTCCGGAAATAGCCGAAATAGGACTTGGCGCTTCACGGCGCCTGCGCATAGTCTGTGCGCAGGCGCCGTATAGCGCCGTGAAGAGCCGAGACCTGTTCCGGCTGTCTTCGGGGAGTGTGACGTGCCAGAGCCGGCCGTCAATCACCTTCCCTCTCCATAGGAACGCCCATTCCCCGCGGGGAGTCGGAATCTTGTCTCTACGATTGCACAGTGAGTATGGGGCTAAAAAAATAAAGACAGGCATACTGTAGCTCGCGCTACTATGCCTCATGTTATGCTAAAATGTTGCTATGGAGGGTGAACCACCGCTTTAAGGTAGACAGGATAGGTTGGTGAAGGAAAAGCAACTTCACAGAATCAGGCTATGGATATTAAAGGCAGTCCTGCCCTTTAGCAATTGTATTCGTTTGCGTCGCCACTCCAGCCGGAGTGCCCCCTGGACAGACCTCTCCCACAGGCCTGGCAGCCAGAGCGCCACTTAGAACTTCTGGGAGGAACAACTCTCTGCCACAGACTTGGCTCTAATTAAATTGGGATGTCCAGTTGAGACCTCTGCCACAGGCCTAGTGCTTGGAAGTTAGGACGGTAGAGCAAATCCTCTCAGTATGTCTTTGGGGTCACCGACTGACAGTTTGAATGTGACCTGTCAGTGTCCGGTCACCCAGATCCCTGGTGGTTCGTTCAAGCCCTGTTGGATCACCTGCCTCCGGGTTCTCCTCAGACCGATCCCCCACCGAACAGCACCCAGCTTGGGATCTTCTCAAAAGGTTTGGGAACCCAGTAAGTCACTGGGGTCTCCTGGCAGCATCAGTTGCTCTGGGCTATGAGAGCCCAGAGTCAGGAACTCCGCATAGCACGCGACCCCGGCCTGGTAGGCCATAGTGGGTGGGGCCCATGATGTGCGCACACCCTAAAGGTGGGTTCCACACCTGGAACCAGGAACCCGCGAAGAACGGCCTCCGCCACAGAAATACCCCTCCCCAGCATGCCCCTACGAGGGAAAACTCCTCTAATTGGCTGCTGAGAAGAAACGGCTCCACCTAGACCCCCTCTGGCGCCACCTGCCGCCCAGAGATGAGACTGCAACTCTGGGGCACAGACTGACCCACAGGACAATCCAGATTTGGCGACAGCCAAATTTGACAAATCAAAGAATGAGAGCAACATAACTCTCTCATTCCCCCACTAAATTTAAATATAGCACCTGTACGAAAGTACACAGGCGCTACATGACACATACTTAACTATCTAAATTCTAACACTAACCTTAAACCATAGCCTTAAAGTAGAACTAAAGTTACATTCATTACATTAGGTATTCATAAAGTGCATTAATTACTGCATCAAAACGCTGCATTAGTATTTTTGAAATATTTTTACATACATTGAAAATATGTGCATATCCCCAGTCCACCTCTGTAGCTGCAGCAGCAAACAGGCAAGATAATAGATCAACTTCCTGCTTATTGCATTCCCGATGCACTCGTGTCACCCGCACACGGCGCATCTCAGATCAGCAGGAGAGCTCTGTGATTGGCCCTCCTGATCACATGACGGCCGTGTCCAATCAAAGACGTCATGTGATGTAAATACAGAGCTGGTTGCTAGGTGATCGGCTCTCCTCTCCTCACACAGAAGTTGTCGGTGAGGAGAGGGGAGGGATCACTGCCACCCAGCTGGTGATCAGTGAGTATGAGCTGTGTTTTACAGCTTTTTACTCACTGATCACCAGCCTAGTGTCACACACAATGTAAAATACACACAGTAAACACACATGTCCCCCAAAACACATGTCCCCATACACACGTCCCCACACACATGTCCCCACATAGTAAAAACACCTGATCCCCACCAGGTCCACCATCAGGGGGGTACAGGCAGTACACCTGTAAAGGGCCCGGAGGTCCCCAGGGCCCCGGATGGCAACCCCCCTTTTTTTTGTACAATTTTTTTTATATATATATTTTTATTTATTTTTTGTTTTTATTAAAGGGCCCAGAGGTCCCCAGGGGCCCTGAATGGCAACCCCCCTTTTTTTTATAATTTAAAAAAAAAATTATATATTTTTTTTGTTTTTTATTAAAGGACCCAGAGGTCCCTAGGGGCCCTGGATGGCAACCCCCCTTTTTTTGTAATTTTTTTATATATATATTTTTGTTTTTTATTAAAGGGCCCAGAGGTACCCAGGGGCCCAGATGGCAACCCCCCCCCCCCTCCCCCCTTTTATTTCTTATATAAAAAAAAAATCGAGTTTTTTTTATTTTTTATTTTTATTAAAAGGTCCAGGGGTCCCCAGGGCCCCGGATGGCAACTCCCCTTTTTTTAATATATATATTTTTTCATTTTTTTTTTTTGTCCCCAGGGCAACCCCCCAATTTGTGGCACCCCCCGCTTCTCAATTCACAGCCCCCCCACTTCTCAATTTTCTCAATTAGCGGCGGCACCCCCGCTTCTTAATTTGCGGCAGCCAAGCCCCCCCGCCGGTTCCCAATTTGAGGCGGCAGCACCCCCCCCCCCCTTGGTTCTCTGCTCCAGGGGGCCCATGCCTGAAGCTGTGTAAGGGGCCCCATAATTCCTGATGGCAGCCCTGCAAGTTTTACTGATTGGGTATATCCCCTATGGAAAAAAACAGACGCAGTAGCAGCAGCAGCAAGCTCACAGAGTAATGCCACGTACACACGATCCGAAAATCGGACGACAGATCGTCCGACTTTTTTCGTTTACTAGTTGCAAGTAGAAATTGAATAGGTTACTAAAGTCACAAAAATTCTTGTACGACAGAAAAAAATAAATCGGAAGTGATGTCATGTCTTGTGATGTATTTGAGTAGTATTTTCGGACCACAACTGTACTGACCAAACGAAAATCGTACGATCTGGTATCGTACGAGGAAAATTTGCGTGCATGTCCGATAAAATTATATCGGATGAACTAAAATGATCGGCTCGTCCAGCCCTGTACTAACGATCCGATTATCGGACGATTCTTCCTCGGGCGTCATTTTTCGTACAATATTCGGATCGTGTGTACGTGGCATAAGTGATCTTTTAACTGTCAATTTTTGTACTGTGGTTGGGCAGTGTGTTATGATGTAGTGGTTAGCAAGCCGGGCTATCAGTGCAGACGGCCATAGGTTCAAACCACCATGGGGCTGCTACAAGAGCAGGGCCCAGAGAGGTTGGCCAGTCATTTATCTATTTTTGTTGTAAAAAAAAGTTGAAAGTACCCTATAATAGAATGTTTAAAAATACCCCTTATTTTTAAATAAAGAATTCTTTAAGCATTAATCTTTAAAACTTGACTCTAACCCAGGGGTGGGCAATTATTTTTTCGATGGGGCCACATGAGAAACTAAAAGTATTTTGGAGGGCCGGGCCAAAAGGCTAAACTCAATACTGCATAAAATCAATTGTATTTCTTTATAAAAAGCAGTAAATATCATTGTTGGAAAACTGGGGGACAGAGGCTGGGGACATGGCACAGGAGGGGGACAGAGGCTGGGGACATGACACAGGAGGGGGACAGAGGCTGGGGACATGACACAGGAGGGGGACAGAGGCTGGGGACATGACACAGGAGGGGGACAGAGGCTGGGGACATGGCACAGGAGGGGGACAGAGGCTGGGGACATGGCACAGGAGGGGGACAGAGGCTGGGGACATGGCACAGGAGGGGGACAGAGGCTGGGGACATGGCACAGGAGGGGGACAGAGGCTGGGGACATGACACAGGAGGGGGACAGAGGCTGGGGACATGACACAGGAGGGGGACAGAGGCTGGGGACATGACACAGGAGGGGGACAGAGGCTGGGGACATGACACAGGAGGGGGACAGACGCTGGGGACATGACACAGGAGGGGGACAGAGGCTGGGGACATGGCACAGGAGGGGGACAGAGGCTGGGGACATGACACAGGAGGGGGACAGAGGCTGGGGACATGACACAGGAGGGGGACAGAGGCTGGGGACATGACACAGGAGGGGGACAGAGGCTGGGGACATGACACAGGAGGGGGACAGACGCTGGGGACATGACACAGGAGGGGGACAGACGCTGGGGACATGACACAGGAGGGGGACAGACGCTGGGGACATGACACAGGAGGGAGACAGACGCTGGGGACATGACACAGGAGGGGGACAGACGCTGGGGACATGACACAGGAGGGGGACAGACGCTGGGGACATGACACAGGAGGGGGACAGACGCTGGGGACATGACACAGGAGGGGGACAGACGCTGGGGACATGACACAGGAGGGGGACAGAGGCTGGGGACATGACACAGGAGGGGGACAGAGGCTGGGGACATGACACAGGAGGGGGACAGAGGCTGGGGACATGGCACAGGAGGAGACAGAGGCTGGGGACATGGCACAGGAGGGGGACAGAGGCTGGGGACATGGCACAGGAGGGGGACAGAGGCTGGGGACATGGCACAGGAGGGGGACAGACGCTGGGGACATGACACAAGAGGGGGACAGACGCTGGGGACATGACACAGGAGGGGGACAGACGCTGGGGACATGACACAGGAGGGGGACAGACGCTGGGGACATGACACAGGAGGGAGACAGACGCTGGGGACATGACACAGGAGGGGGACAGACGCTGGGGACATGACACAGGAGGGGGACAGACGCTGGGGACATGACACAGGAGGGGGACAGACGCTGGGGACATGACACAGGAGGGGGACAGAGGCTGGGGACAGGCAGCCACTGTTTAATCAATAACAATTGATTAAACAGTGGCTGCATGTGATGGCACAGTGGCTGCGTGTGATGGGCACAGTGGCGACAATTGATGGCACAGTGGCTGCGTGTGATGGGCACAGTGGCAACAATTGATGGCACAGTGACTGCGTGTGTTGGCACAGTGGCTGCATGTGATGGCACAGTGGCTGCGTTTGATGGGCACAGTGGCTGCGTTTGATGGGCACAGTGGCTGCGTGTGATTGGCACAGTGGCTGCGTGTTATTGGCACAGTGGCTGCGTGTGATTGGCACAGTGGCTGCGTGTGATTGGCACAGTGGCTGCGTGTGATTGGCACAGTGGCTGCGTTTGATGGGCACAGTGGCTGCATGTGATTGGCACAGTGGCTGCGTGTGATTGGCACAGTGGCTGCGTGTGATTGGCACAGTGGCTGCGTGTGATTGGCACAGTGGCTGCATGTGATTGGCACAGTGGCTGCATGTGATTGGCACAGTGGCTGTGTTTGGGAACAGTGGCAACAATTGATTGCACAGTGGCTGCGTGTGATTGGCACAGTGGCTGCGTTTGATGGGAACAGTGGCTGCGTGTGATTGGCACATTGGCTGCGTGTGATTGGCACAGTGGCTGCGTGTGATTGGCACAGTGGCTGCGTTTGATGGGCACAGTGGCTGCGTGTGATTGGCACAGTGGCTGCGTGTGATTGGCACAGTGGCTGAGTGTGATTGGCACAGTGGCTGCGTGTGATTGGCACAGTGGCTGCGTGTGATTGGCACAGTGGCTGCGTTTGATGGGCACAGTGGCGACAATTTATGGTGGCGAAGTGGCTGCGTGTGTTGGCACAAGTGGCTGCATTGAGGACAAGTCACCGGCCCTTCCTACTGTTATCACCGCGGCTGGGAACATAACAGACAGCGTTCGTTTGAACAGCTGTTTTCCCCCTGCGCATAGACACTCCCCCTTGGACGGATCTGTCCTATCGCGAGCAAGGGGGAGTGTCTATGTGACTCCCCCTTGCTCGCGATTGGACAGATCCGTCCAAGGGGGAGTGTCTATGCCATAGACACTCCCCCTTGGACAGATCTGTCCAATCGCGAGCAAGGGGGAGTGTCTATGTGACTCTCCCTTGCTCGCGATTGGACAGATCCGTCCAAGGGGGAGTGTCTATGCGCAGGGGGAAAACAGCTGTTCAAACGAACGCTGTCTGTAATGTTCCCCGCGGCGGTGATTAACGTGGCAGCGGCGGCGGGGGTGGGCCGGATTAAAAGGTCCGCCGGGCCGTATACGGCCCGCGGGCCGTAGTTTGCCCAGGTCTGCTCTAACCCTAATCCTAACCAATCTAGTAAACACATCTAACACTAAATTAACACCTTTAGACAGGCCATACACTGAGTGAATTTCTTTCCTGCAACCACGAACAGTGTTGCCAGAAGAATCCCCTCCATCAAGCCATTGTATTCTCCCGGCAGGGGCGGCTTCCCCCGCCGGGAGAATACAATGGCTTGAGAATGCAATTTGAAGACAGTAATTAATGCTAGTGGCTATACCAGTTACTTGCGATAATCGTATGTAAAATCCATCTGACTGGTTTTACCCAAGTAAGTGATCAACTTGGGTACAATCAGCCTGCCCATACATGATTCAAATCTCGGCCAGTTCTTGCTGAACCATCTATGACTGGCTTCAGGCCCATACTAACCTTATCACAGTAGGTATCAACACGTTGCTGGTTCCTGCACCAAAAAGCTAGACTTATTTGTAGCTTTTTTTATGCCTGTAAAGGGCATTTACTAAGGCCTGGCTGAGTCTGTGTCAGGCCTATCTAACTGTGCTAGCTGATCCAGAAAGAGCAAGCAAGTGATGTGCTGGAGGTGTGAGGAGGAATAGTCTGCAAGCAAGTAAGGTGCTGGAGAGAAGACTAGGAGTGTGTATACAGAGGCCCGGATTCATGTAGAGCTGCGCATCTTTAGACCGGCGTAGCACATTTAATATGCGCTACGCCCACGTAAATCAGTGAGGCAAGAACAGTATTCACAAAGCACTCGCCCCCAAACTTGCGCCGGCGTAACGTAAATTGACCGTAAGCCCGCCTAATTCAAAGTAGGAAGGTAGTGGGCGTGTTACATTTAAATTAACCGTGACCCCATGTAAATGAAGGGCCGAACGAACGGCGCATGCACTTGCATGCTCAGAATCACGTTGCATATACTCCCTAAGATACGACGGCTCAATGCCTACGACGTGAATGTAACCTACGCCCAGCCCCATTCACGTACGACTTACGTAAACGACGTAAAATACAACGACTGTTCCGACGTCCATACCCTAACATGACTTACCCCTGCTTTATGAGGCTTAAATTTACGCCGGACGTACGCCTTACGTAAACGGCTTAGACTACTGCGACGGGCGCAAATAGGTTCGTGAATCGGCGTATCTAGGTCATTTACATATTCGACGCGTAAATCAATGGAAGCGCCCCTTGCGGCCAGCGTAAATATGCGCCCAAGATACGATGGCGTAGGAGACTTACGTTGGTCGGATGGAGCCAAAATTCAGGCGTATCTAGCTTTAGGAATCAGGCGCATAGATACGACGGCGCATCCGTGGACTTACGCGGCGTATCAGTAGATACGTCGGCGTAAGTTCTTTCTGAATCTGGGCCAGAGTGTATTTAGTTGGTCCCATGCAATGTTCTGCAATCTACTGGGCATCTCATAATTCCCTTTTCCCTATCCAAGTACAAATCCCCTCAATAAAAAACAAAAACAAAGCTCATGGACTGGTTTCCTGCCTCAAGGATGAGTGAAAACTGTGTGCCGGGCACAAAAAAAGGTGGTGAAGACCTTTATGTACATTTAAGGCCCCGTACTCACGACCAAACATGTCTGCTGAAACTGGTCCGCAGACCAGTTTCAGCAGACATGTTTGGCCGTGTGTTGGCCCGAGCGGACCATTTTGGGACGGATCGGACAGGTTTCCAGCGGACAACTGTTTCCTGGACTTGCTTTAAAACAGTCCGCTGGAAACCTGTCCGCCCGGACATGTACGGTCGTCTGTACAGACCTACCGTACATGTCCTGCCGCCCGCATCCCTCGCATGCGTCGAATGACTTCGACGCATGCGTGGAAGCATTTTTAAGGCGGCCCGCCCACGTCGCCGCGTCATTGTCGCGGCGACACCGCGTCATCGACGCGGCGACACCGCGGACACGCCCCGCGTAATGTTTACGCGCGGGCTTCTGTTCGATGGTGTGTATAGCCATCGAACAGAAGTCCCCGGGCAGTCCCCGGCCAGACATGTCCGATGGAAACGGTCTGCAGACCGTTTTCATCGGACATGTCCTGCCGTGAGTACTCGGCCTCAGAGGCACACGGATTTTTAACCAATACTCTTACAAAGCTTGAGAACAAGAAAGAAAAGCTGTCAGGAAAAAATAATCACAAGTCAATAAAATATTTCATAGTAAGACTCTCAATATATAAAAGGGTCCCCCCTGGGGGATCAAAGTAGAGGCAATTGTATCTGCGCTTCATTGATTTTATGACATTGTTCATTTCCTGCTCTTCAGAATATCTGTAAACCACAACATCCCTATGGGTTTCGGCACTTCCTTTATGCATTTACGTTGAATTGAAGATAAATCAACCAACAATATATAATGCAGCATATATCTACTGTATATCTGATACCTTATTGAAGTCAGCACACCTGAAATTCCTGGAGGAGAAAAACTTATTGTCTGCCATTGCAAAATATGGGAATATTAGCTCAGTGGTTTGATATTGACAGGCTTGCATGTGATTGATATATTACCAAGTAATGCCGTCTTAACATTAGGTAAGAAAAAAAATTTGATCTTAAAATACTGGTAATTATTATAAAACACTGGCAACAAATGGAAAAACATTACAATGCACGGGCAAAAAACGCAGGGGTCAGAAGTATGAAACATACAACATATCATATTGAGGGCAGTTTGTAGGAGTATGTAACACAGTGCCCCTTATATATCTGGTCATAGAGGGGAAAATAAACCAGAATTGCTAATCGTGTGAGGAAATAAAATGGGGATCCGAGTGTTGCTAATGGGTCCTGGGCGAGCTCTGAGGGGGGGATAGGACTGAAAGAGTTAGAATACACCCAGGGAACATACTTAACCCCTTCCCCGCCCCCTAGTGTTAACCCCTTCACTGCCAGTGGCATTTTTGTAGTAATCCAATGCATTTTTATAGCACTGATCGCTATAAAAATGACAATGGTCCCAAAAATGTGTCAAAAGTGTCCAAAGTGTCCGCCATAATGTCGCAGTACCGAAAAAAATCGCTGATCGCCGCCATTACTAGTAAAAACAAAATATTAATAAAAATGCCATAAAACTACCCCCTATTTTGTAAACGCTATAACTTTTGCGCAAACCAATCAATAAACGTTTATTGCGATTTTTTTTTTTTTTACGAAAAATATGTAGAAGAATACGTATCGGCCTAAACTGAGGAAAACATTTTTTTTTTATATATTTTTGGGGGATATTTATTACAGCAAAAAGTAGAAAATATATTTTTTTTCAAAATTGTCGCTCTATTTTTGTTTATAGCGCAAAAACTAAAAACCGCAGAGGTGATCAAATACCACCAAAAGAAAGCTCTATTTGTGGGGATTGTATTTTTTGGGAGCCACTTCGCACGACCGCGCAATTGTCAGTTAAAGCGACACAGTGCTGAATCGCAAAAAGTGCTCTGGTCTTTGACCAGAATTATGGTCCGGGGGTTAAGTGGTTATAGTAGTCTGTAATGCTGCATACACACCATCACTTTATGTGATGGTAAAAAACAACGTTTTTGAAACTTCAATTTTCAAAGACGAAGTTGACTACACACCATCGTTTTTCTCACAATGTTCTAGCAAAGCGAGGTTACGTTCCACCACGTTTTTCCATTGAAGCTTGCTTCATAAGTAGCTTCTGGGCATGCGCGGATGAAAAAACGTCGTTTTAAACAACGTTTTTGCTACACACGGTCAATTTCTGTGAAGTAAAAGTTGACGTTTTGAAAAACGACACATAAAATTGAAGCATGCTTCAATTATTTTTGGTCGTTTTTTAGAAGACATAAAACGACGTTTTCCCCCACACACGGTCAATTAAAGTGACGTTTTTAAAAACGTCATTTTTTTTCATCACATAAAACGACCATGTATACGCGGCATAAGGGTTTACAACCACTTTAAGCATCATATAATGTAAACAGGATTATTCACCATGCCATCCTCCTAAAACTTCCATAATCACATCTCAGCTAAGTAAAAATGACACTCTACTCTTAACAACTCATCTAAAATAAGAGTGGTTTTGACGCTGAACTTTATTTGTCTATCTTGAGTACATTGCATTTTGACTGAGATGTGTACAAGAAGTTCTTTCTACTATCTTTGGAGACGTATTTAGTGTGCTCCATGGGAAGACTGATAAAAAAATTAGCTTAGAGAAGAAGACCTTGAGGCTAACGCACAATGGCAAATAGCATACATCTGCATTATGCTTGTAGACGTTTGTTGTAGGTCACAAGACATTATTGATCTCCATTGTAAATGCAGGTGTAGAACGCGTTCCTGCATTAAACCTGATTTAAACATACATAAAAACTGTAAATAACTAAAAGCACAGCATTAATATTCTCCACTCTAACTTTTCTTAAAGAGTGCATAAAAACACAGTGAAAAAAGCACATCATTTTTAAACAAAATAACTACAAAAGTTTCTACATTATGAATTTAAAAAATAAAGAATGTACTATACATATATAGGTAGATTCAGAAAGAGTTAGGCCGGCTTATCTACAGATAAGCCGACCTAACTCTGAATCTGCACTGACCTATGTTTAAGTCTATTTTCTAACAGAGATACACTTAAACATATCTAAGATACGAGGGCTTGCGCCGCCCTATCTTAGATGGCAATGTTTCTCATTGCCGCTAGATTGCGCTTCCATTGCGGCCGGCGTAGATTATGTAAATGAGGGGATACGCCGATTCACGAATGTACGCCAGGCCGACGCAGTACTTTTACGCCATTTACGTAAGAGATAGGCCGCGTAAAGTTAGTGCTAGGCTCTAGTGCATGGGTGCTCAACCTGTGGCTCTCCAGCTGTTGCAAAACTACAATTCCCATAATGCCTCAGCCTTTGGAAAACATGCTTGTACCTGTCAGCGGCTTGCAATGCCTCATGGGAATTGTAGTTCCGCAACAGCTGGAGAGCCACAGGTTGAGCACCCATGCTCTAGTGGAATAGTAATGTTAAGTATGGCCGCCGTTCCTGCCGTGAAATTCAAAATTTTTAAGTCGTTTGCGTAAGTCGTCCGCGAATCGGGATTTACGTCGTTTACGTCCACGTCAAAATCAATAGGCCCGTACGGCGTACTTAGCCGCAATGCACACTGGGAAATGTAGTCGCCCGGCGCATGCGCAGTGACAAAAAACGTCAAAAACGTGAGGTCAAGCCTCATTACCATGAAACACGCCCCCCCCAACCCATTTAAATTAGGCGCCCTTACGCCCGCTCGTTTTAGACTACGCCGCCGTAAATTAGCAGGTAAGTATATTGAGAATCATTACTAGCCTAGCTAATTTACGGCGGTGTAGCCTAAACATCTACCTAATAGAGTAAAACCTTGGTTTTTGCCTTGATATACAAGCGATGTCTTGATATAAGAGTAGCGTCAAGTCACAACTGAGTATAAAAAAAGAAGAGAGGAGCCTCTAAGTGTAGCAATATGGTTACATTTAATGAAGGTGCAACATTTAGCAACTTATTGCTACACTTAGAGGTGCCTCTCTTCTCATGTAAAAAAAAAATGCTTTGATATACAAGTGCTTTGGATTACAAGCATGTTTCTGAAACAAGTTATGATCGCAAACCAAGGTTTTACTGTATATATAAAATCATCAATATGTAAATTTCCACTATTTGCTATTGGTAAAGTGCTCCAAACATAAAAAGCATACGATCTCCTTCCTCTCCACTCACACGGACAAAAATTCACCCAATATTAGAACCTCTCATTTTTGAGAAGGTCACCAACACATTGTAGTCTAAGGGCCAGATTCATGAAGACTTACGCCGGGCGTATTAGTAGATACATAAATAAATGGTGATTCTGCGCAACATATCACACTAATGGAATAGTGATATCACATAAGCAAGATAAATGTAAGAGCTGACAAATAATCAGCATATAGTATTAAATGCAAAGAGAATAGTGAGTCCAAATATAAATATATATATACTCAAATAGTGAATAGTGAGTCCAAAATATATAATACTCATAAGGCGAATGTGCAAAAATATATAAAGAATATTGTGCAAAAAAAACGGAATGGAAGTTCAATCCCAATAGTAAACACAAATCAGCTGTCAGGGCAGATATTCTGAATGCACTGGATGAAGGTGAGCACCAGCTCTATGGTGTGAGTGCACGGCCGTGCGATAGAAGATAAACCAGATCCCTGGCTGAGCTCCCGGGACTCTTACCTCTCAGCCCTCCTAAATGGGCATTGATGTACAGGTCACTCGCAGCCTTCTATGGGTGGTCCCTGATGTTTCCTCTCTTGATCTGATGGATCCTTCCTTAATTGGGACAGATGCTCCTCGAAACCAGATGGATGATGTGGGTTATAAGAGAGAGAGAGAGGGGACTCCCATAGTGAGGTAACGTTTGGTGCAGGTAAAATATGTTTATTGAGGAAAAACCTGCACTTACATTAAAATAAAAATAAAAGTGCAACGAGGAAACAAACAAGCGGCGTTTGAATCGCCAGCTTACGTCACTCCGGGTGTACGTCCTCCAATTCCTACGCGTTACGACACCACGTGTAGTAGATACGCCGTCGTAAGTCCGAATCCCCGCCGTCGTATTCTCAAACTGAGATACGCTTAAATATTGCTAAGATACGACCGGCATAAGTCTCCTACGCCGTCGTATCTTAGCTGCCTATTTACGCTGGCCGCTAGGGGCGTGTACGCTGATTTACGCCTAGATGTAAATCAGCTAGATACGCCTATTCACGAACGTACGCCCGGCCGTCGCAGTAAAGATACGCCGTTTACGTAAGGCGTTTTCAGGCGTAAAGATAAACCACCAAAAAGATGGCGCAGCCAATGTTAAGTATGGACGTCGGGACCGCGTCAAATTGTTCACGTTTTATGTCGTTTGCGTAAGTCGTCCGTGAATGGGGCTGGGCGTAAGTTACGTTCACGTCTAAACCAATGAGTCTTTGCAGCGTAATCTGGAGCATGCGCACTGGGATACGTCCACAGACGGCGCATGCGCCGTTAGTAAAAAATTTAATTTACGTGGGGTCACAATGAATTTACGTACAACACGCCCGCATCTTACACATTTGAATTAGGCGGGCTTACGCCGGCCCAGTTACACTACGCCGCCGTAAGTTAGAGTGCAACTTCTTTGTGAATACAGGACCTGCTGCTCTAACTTACGGCGGCGTAGTGTATCTGAGATACGCTACGCCCGCCAAAATCTCTCTGAATCCAGCTATAAAACTCCAGATAATTCTTTGACCCCCTAAAAATTGCTAATAGGTTTTTGTTTCACTGTTCAAAATAGAATTTCCTTAAAATGCTTTAAGAATAAAGCAGGGAAAACAACATAGTGTACCACAAAATGTATTAAGTAAGCAATATTCACAAAGATCAGTGGAAAAAACACATTGGGCCAGATTCACAGAAAAAGTACGCCGGAGTATCTGCTGATACTCCGGCGTACTTTCAAATTTGCCGCGTCATATCTTTATTTGTAATTCACAAACAAATATACGACGGCATTTGGCTAAGATCCGACAGGCGTACGGCTTCGTACGCCTTCGGATCTTAGGATGCAATACTTTGGCGACCGCTGGGTGGAGTTTGCGCCGTTTTCCGCGTCGGGTATGCAAATTAGCTGTTTACGGCGATCCACGAACGCATTCTCTTACGTCGTCGCTAGTCGGTTTTTCCTATCGTAAAGTTGCACTTGCTATTTAGGTGGTGTAATATTAGACAGCCCATGTTAAAGTATGGCCGTCGTTCCCGCGTCGAATTTAAAAAATTTTTTTTGCGGAAGACGTCCGGAAATACGAAAGGACGTAACGCACGTCGCCGTTAAAAAAACACGTAATTTCGCGCAAAGCACGGCAGGAAATTTCCTAACGGAGCATGCGCAGAACGTTCGGCGCGGGAACGTGCCTAATTTAAATGGTACACTCCCCATTTGAATTAGGCGGGCTTGCGCCGGACGGATTTACGTTACGCCGCCGCAAGTTTACAGGCAAGTGCTTTGTGAATCAAGCACTTACGCTTAAAACTTGCGGCGGTGTAACGTAAATGACATACGTTACGCCGCAGCGCAAGTACGTGAATCTGGCCCATTCTTTACTTGGCTTATGAGGCCTTGTACACACGATCAGTCCAATCCGATGAAAACGGACTGAAGGACCGTTTCATCAGTCCAAACTGACCGTGTGTAGGCCCCATCAGTCCGTCATCCTTCGGTCCAAAAATGTAGAACTTGCTTTAAAATTGAACTGATGGACGCCGAACCGATCGGGCAAAACCGATGGTTAGTATGCAAAAGCATCGGTTCAAAACCCGCGCATGCTCAGAATAAAGTCGACGCATGCTTGGAAGCATTGAACTTCGATTTTTTCAGCACGTCGTCGTGTTTTACTTCACCGCGTTGGACTCGATCGGTTTTTGAACCGATGGTGTGTAGGCACATCAGACCATCAGACCATCAGCCTTCGGATCGTTCTCATCGGATGGACTGATCGTGTGTACAGGGCCTTACTCTCTAGGATCTGCGCCTATCTGACTGGCACGCATCTGGTGGTGTTCTTTTCTTAATGCTTGTGACCATTCTCTCTATGTGAGTATAATGGAGCTTTTTATTATTTATTAAACATTTTTTACAATAATGCACTAGGCTGGCGCTCCTTCACCTCATTTTCAGTTCAGTGTCTCTGTATCGAAGAGGGTAGCAAAACCGTTGTGCATTCATTGGCGGTCGCAGATGTTGATTATCCTAAGTGATCCAACTTAGTTGTGCATGGTGGAAGTTTTATCTATTTTGGTTCCCATGAAGACAGGGCCGCCAAGAGTATCCTACCTGTAGCGCATACGCAGTGGTCTACTGTATATGTGTCACGGTTCTGTGTACATTGATCTGGCGCCAGGTTTAACCTCCTGTTCAAGCTACTCGGGTTTCTGCCAATCCACCCTGAACCTACCAGTAGGTATGATTAAGCCTGTGCACTTGTGACTTAAGTGTTCGAGCATCGTGTCTTCACGCTAAAGCCGGACCCTCCTATTCCTCTGGTGTTTCCTATTGCTGATTCTGTGTGTTGTTTAATCTTGTCTTTGTTCTCTGTGTTTCCCTTTGGCTGTGCAGTTATATCCCCTTTGGTTTCTGTCAGTGGATTCCTTTATTTCCTGTTGCTGTGTGCATATCCCTCTGTGTAGTCTCTGTGTGTACCAGTGTTGCCAACCTACCAGATTGAAATTTACTGGCACAACACCCAAAATTTACTGGCACAGGCAAATTTTTACTGACATTTTACAAAAGTTAAAAAATTACAGTTTTAAGTGCAAATTTCAGTATTTAGGCTACAAACAAGTACACTATGCAAATAGCAATGCCATTTAAGGTACATTTAAAAAAAAACATATTTCTATTATTTTCACTATAATAGTCCTTCGGTTTCTGTTCCCCATCACCTCCTGCCACCAGCTCCTGCCCCCACCACCATCACCTCCTGCCCCCACCAGCTCCTGCCACTAGCTCCTGCCCCCACCACCATCACCTCCTGCCAGCTCTTGCCACCATAACCTCCTGCCCCCACCAGCTCCTGCCATCACCTCCACCACCACGTCCTGCCACAATCACCTCCTGCCACCACCAGCTGTCAGCTCTTGCCACCATCACCTCCGGTCAGCTCCTGCCACCATCATCACCTCCTGCCGCCATCATCACCTCCTGCCGCCATCATCACCTCCTGCCGCCATAATCACCTCCTGCCGCCATCATCACCTCCAGCCAGCTCCTGCCCCCACCATCATCTCCTGCCACCATTACCTCCTGCCAGCTCTTGCCACCATCACCTCCTGCCCCCACCACCTCCTGCCACCGTCACCTCATACCCCCACCACCAACTCCTGCACCCACCACCACCTTCTGCCACCACCAGCTCCTGCTGCCACCACCTCCTGACAGCTCTTGCCACCATCCCCTCCTTCCCCCACCACCACCACCTGCACCTACCACCCCCACCTCCTGCCACAATCAGCTCCTGTCAGCTCTTGCCACCATCACCTCCTGCCACCATCACCTCCTTCCAGCTCTTGCCACCATCACCTCTTTCCAGCTCTTGCCCCTACCATCACCCCCTGCCAGCTTTTGCCACCATCACCTCCTGCCAGCTCTTGCCACCATCACCTCCTTCCAGCTCTTGCCCCTACCACCACCCCCTGCCAGTTCCTGCCCCTACCATCACCCCCTGCTAGCTCTTGCCACCATCACCTCCGGCCCCCACCACCATCTGCACCCACCACCTTCTGCCATCACCTCCTGCCCCCACCACCACCTTCTGTCACCACCACCTCCTGCCCCCACCCCCACCTCCTGCCACCATCACCTCCTGCCAGCTCCTGCCCCTACCACCATCACCCCCTGCCAGCTCTTGCCACCATCACCCCCTGCCAGCTCTTGCCACCATCACCCCTGTCAGCTCTTGCCACCATCACCTCCTGCCAGCTCCTGCCCCTACCATCAACCCCCACCAGTTCTTGCCCCTACCATCACCTTCTGCCCCCACCACCATCTGCCATCACCAGCTCCTGCCACCACCTTCTGCCACCACCACCTCCTGCCAGCTCTTGCCACCTTCAACTCCTGCCACCTCCTGCACCCACCACCCCACCTCCTTCCATAATCAGCTTCTCTCAGCTCTTGCCACCATCACCTCCTGCCAGCTCCTGCCCCTACCACCTCCTGCCCACACCATCACCCCCTGCCACCATCACCTCCTGCCAGCTCTTGCCACCATCACCTCTTGCCCCCACCACCACCACCTCCTGCCAGCTCTTGCCGCCATCACCTCCTGCTCCCACCACCACCACCACCACCTCCTGCCACAATCGGCTCTTGCCACCATCACCTCCTGCCCCACCACCTCCTGCCAGCATTACCTTCTGCCACCATCACCTCAGCCTCCTCCTGCCACGGTGCCACCATTACCTTCTTCCATCATCACCTCATGCCCCACCACCTCCTGTCAGCATTACCTTCTGCCACTATCACCTCACCCACCTCATGCCACGGTGCCACCATTACCTTCTTCCACCATCACCTCCTGCCCCACCACCTCCTGCCAGCATTACCTTTTGCGCAGCTTGCCATTCTGCCGAAGTATATCGGCGTTAGCCAGTCAGCAAGTGGTTAAGAATGAGATCAGCAGTATGAAGGTTTAAATACTTCTAGATATCTTAAAAAAGTAATACCTATAAATAGCTGGCATGCAAATAACTTGTAGAACGTGTTATAGTAGATGCAAATTGAGGTTTGATTCTAAAAAATGAGGTCTAATCACGCTTACAGGCTTTGCGTCTTCTTTTGAAGCCAGTTAAAAGCACATCACATTTACAGACAACGACAACTTCTGTTCTCATGAATGCAAATTGAACCAAAAGGATGATGAGTTTATCTGTGTCTATTCATGTTGTTTTATGCAAACCACATGCAAACTGGTTATAAGTCAAAGTTGTAATTTTAGATACAACCTGTAGACCAGGGATAGGCAGTCTTTAAGGTGGGGGATCTACCTGAACAATTTGCTAGCGATTAAAGAGGGGCTGCACCAGGGCTCAAGTCCTGCGTGAACGCGTGGGAACGGAGTTCCTGCACTGTTTTCACAGCAGGAACTCCGTTCCCTAGAGCAGCCAAGCCGCCCGAGCCAATCCTTCACTAAGCGGCGATGCCCAGCTCGAGTCACTGTCAGGGGCAGGCAAACCTTAGTAATCCTTTATGTTACTGGCCACTTCCTGTATATAGATTCAGCGGGTAGTGTGCAGGTATTCCGTCACTTCCTCAATGCCGCAATGTCTCCTGGGAGCTTTTGTCATTATTCCCAGGAGACATTGCGGAGGTCTGCCGCGAGTTATTGCGGGATTTAGAAAGAACTTGCACTACCCGATGAATCCATATACAGGAGGCGGCCAGTAACATAAAGGATTACTAAGGTACAGTGGATCGAAAAACAAACAAACATGCGGTTTAGTAATTATGCGTATGAGTATATCATTTTTTATTTTTTTTTGGTGGGGGAGTGGATCTTGGGTGGGAGTTCCCACACTTTTTTCCCCCAGGACTTGACCCCTGGGTTGCACCCTCTTTTTTTTTTTCTCTTTAAGATTAAAGGATATGTTTACATTTATAGAAAAAATAATACATTTTTGCAGGTAAAATAAAGTGCATTTATTATTTTTTCCTGCAGGAGCCTGGAACTCATTGCACCCGGGATCAGTAGCTCACAAGTGCAATGTGGTCTCCTGCAGACATGTCTTCAGGCTTTCAACCCATATCTCTGTACGACTTTTTCATTTTTGAAAGATGGCGTACATTTCAGTGGACTATGAGAGCGGTCATCAGTGCCCCTGCAGCCTATACAAATGACAAGTGCGTCTGCAGCAGTGGCAAATGGTACTTTGGAATTTTTTTCATAAATTACGCTTTTGTGTGGGTAGAGCCCTGCACAGCTGCGCTGTTTTTAAAAAGTGACAGCAGGTGAGGGCAGAAGAACCCCTGCCCGCTGTCACTGGGATCAGGGTAAGAAGAGGCAGGAGCTGGTACATGGTACATGTTCCACCCTAAATAATGTAACCTGTTCCAAAAGTGAACTTTAAAGAGTAACTCAACTTTTGTTGATGACCTCTGTACATTGCAGGGATTTTAACAAACTTTGTTGCAGATTCCTTCCTTTTGCTATCCTGAAGCAATAGTTATGTGTTTGACTGTGTCCATGTACAGAGTGAATCTGTATGGGAGTGGTTTTGAAACAATCAATCAGCTGCTGCACCTGCAGGGCTCTAATGAGGAAAATGGCAGGGTCTGTATCCCTTTAGATGTGATTTCCCTTTGAGAGTACCTCACCAAAAATGAAATTTTTATTGCAGGAGATACTCAAAATCTGATTTGTTTCTTAGTGAAGACTTCTGGGAAAATTAGTAAGCCAATTACGTGAGCTGGAAATTACATTTCTGGGGGTGTTCTGTACATCAGCTGTCTACAAAACACCTCCAGGTAGCCATTGCATTTTGCAGAAGATTACAGTGCTGCAGATAGAAAAGGAAAGGCAAGTATAAATAACATTCATGTCTCGCAATCAGCGGCGGTGCATCCATAGTGGGCGCAGGAGCGCCGCCCCCTCTCTCCCCTACGCCGTCATATGCAAAATGCATAAATCTCTATGTATTGTCCCCGCCCACTATTCAGATGGCCGGCCCCCTGGTGAGCGCCAACCATCTGAATAATAGCAGTTTGTTGGTGTTTGGAAGTGCCTATCAGAGCCAGCGGCTTTTTTTGTTTGTTTGTTTACTAAACCCAGGACCCTGCATTCACTATATCTAGTTCCCCACAGTACACAGAACATAATTATTTTAGTAAATATAAACTGATAAATACCCTTTCTCATCAGCAGTATTTAGCAGTCTTGCGACTTCTATCAGTATCTGATTAAAGCTTGTAGGAGGAGTTTTTATTTGACTGTCCCATGAGGCTGCAGGACCCCTGACCCTCTGTCTGGACAGGGCTGATTGGCCCTGTGCTGATCACATACACTCTCCCAAGAAACAAAAACTCTCTAGCAATGCACACCAAACTGAGCATGTGCAGTGTGCCCCCAAGGCTCCGTCTTATCAGGAGATGGATTGGGGACAATGGAAGAATCAGATACAAGAAGTTAGTACAGCGATCTCCCCTGCTGAGCTATTGTGTTCTGACACGGGTATGCCCCCCACCAGAACACTCCGTTGAGATCGCTGACCTCGCTTCTGGTTTTCCAGCATGCTGCTTGTCCAACAGAAGCTGGCCAATTGGCCGTCTTCTGTCTTCTGTCGGACAACAGGGTGGCATGTCAGGCAGGGTGGCATGCACACGGGCCAAATATCAGACTTTTTTTTAGAACCATCCTATGTCTCCTATCTAGGCGTCCAATCATAGCAGAGGAGGAGTGGGTGGGAGAAGAAATGAAGGACACCGGACACCGCTCGCCGCCGTCACCCACTGCTCACCAGAATTTTTCAATTTGTTTGCGCCCCCCCAAAAAAATGTGAGCCACTGCTCAGCACCTGTCTTTGGTTGTCTGAAAAGCGATCCAAACGTGAATCACACTTCAGACAGCAAAGCAAGTCTAAACGAGACCTAAGAGAGCTGCATTCTGCCACTTGGAAAAGCCAGCTGCATGGAGCCAATGATCTTTTTGTAGCTGTCGTTAATGGAGGCGTTCTGACCACCACTGTCAGGGGACATTCTTCCCACTAACCACCAATGGCAAGGACCATTAATTAATTGGTTTCAGCAAGGGATCCTGGAGACCTGAAGATTATTTCAAGGGTTCCTCTGGATGAAGAGGGGTGCTGTAGACAACAATTAACATGGCTGACGTATACACAAGGGGGCAGATCCACAAAGGTATTACGCCGGGGTATCTATTGATACGCCGGCGTAATTTTAAATTTCCTGCGTTGTATCTTTGTTTTGAATACTCAAAACAAGATACGACGGCATCTCGGCTAGATCCGACAGGCGTACGTCTAAGGCCTCGTACAGAGGGGCAAACATGTACAATGAAACCGGTCCGCCGGACCGTTTTCAGCGTACATGTCTGCCCGGAGATTTCTGTATGATGGCTGTACACACCATCATACAGAAATCCGTGCGTACTCGATACGCGGCGACGAGGCCGCGCCGTGACGATGAGGCAGCGACGTGCGCGGCCCTGGCAGTTCAATGCTTCCACGCATGCGTCGAAGTCATTCGACGCATGCGAGGGATGGCGGCCGCTCGGACATGTACGGTAGGTCTGTACAGACGACCGAACATGTCCGACGGACAGGATTCCAGCGGGCATGTTTCTAAACATGTTTAGAAATATTTGCCCACTGGAAAAAGGCCCGGCGGGCAAATGTACGCTGGAATCCTGTCCGCTCGGCTGTACAGACGACCGAACATGTCTGCTGAAACTGGTCCGCGGACCAGTTTCAGCAGACATGTTCGGTCGTCTGTACGGGGCCTAAGCTGCAATTTTTCGGTGGCCGCTAGGTGGCGTTTCCGTCGAATTCCGCGTCGAGTATGTAAATTAGCTAGTTACGGCGATCCACGAACGTACGTCCGGCCGGCGCATTGTTTTTACGTCGTTTGCGTTCGGCTTTTTCCGGCGTATAGTTAAAGCTGCTATTCTGAGGCGTACTCAATGTTACGTATGGCCGTCGTTCCCACGTCCAATTTTGAATTTTTTACGTTGTTTGCGTAAGTCGTTCGCGAATAGGAATTTGCGTAGAATGATGTCACCGTCGTAAGCATTGGCTGGTTCCGGTTTAATTTCGAGCATGCGCACTGGGATACCCCCACGGACGGCGCATGCGCAGTTAAAAAAAAACGTTGTTTACGTCGGGTCACGACGTATTTACATAAAACACGCCCCCATTACATCCATTTGAATTCCGCGCCCTTACGCCGCCAGAGATACACTACGCCGCCATAACTTACGGCGCGAATTCTTTGAGGATTCGAACTAAAATAAATACGTTACGGCGGCGTAGTGTATCTTAGATACGCTGCGCCCGGCGCAGAGGTACATGGATCTGCCCCAAGTTTTCTGAAGGTTTTTTGTTGGAAGTGAAAACAGGAGAAGGCTCGCTGAACACGATGAAGCATGCTGTACAGGTCAGAGCCATGTCCTCGCAGTCACTGTCACACTTGGATGCTGCCAGGGACACACCTGTGACACAGCTGACATCAGCACAATCTTACAGGTTATATAGGAGATGGTGCTTTGTCTGGGGATGCTCTCTACGCCCACATCTGTTCCTGGCCTTTATTACCGGCCTTCCTTTGGGAGTATTGTCCTATTGTGATTGGCTAGGAGGGAGGAGATTTCAATCTTTCCAGACCACTGATTGGGTGAAGGTGAAGCAAGGACCATCTCCCCATCCCAGTGCAGTATAGATTATTATGGGAAGGAAAGCATCCCTGGGATCCCCTTAGATGTGCATTCAGGCTCACTCTCTCTGTGTTACATTACATTACATAGCAATCCTGGCAGTGTCTGAAGAAGAATGAGGATTTGTTCGCTCAGCACTCCCAGGCACAGTGTAGCATTTTCTTTTTTTTTTTTTTCAGCAGACAGCAAATATTTTTTTCTGGAAGCAAGCAGTCAGTGCCAGGTGACATTTCACTCAATACTGAATAAACCTCAGACGCTTGTAATGTGCATTGATTGAGCACTGACACTTGCAGATCAGTTTTGTCCCCAGATGCCATGTTTGTACCCGCTGTCCAATAATGATTACACAGATAGCCGTGGGTACTGATGGAAAAACTAGAAGACATCACCATTTAAAAAAAATAAAATAAAGAAATACATATTTAATTTTACAATCGGTTGCTGAGCAGACCCAAACAATGTAGAGTTTTATGTTATAATTAAATCTGAGTAAACGTCCTATCATTATTTTTATTTTTTTGCATACTCTTTACTGCTATTTAGACTGCAAGGGACAAAGGTCTCCCTGCAGGGATGTAGTGCCAAGGGAGGGGGCGAGCACGCTGACTAACCCCCAGCCAGAACGGCTCGGATGATGGTGGCAAGCTTACTGAGGAGGAACAGGAAGTGAGAAATTCAGACAAAGAAAAAAAACATTTAGAAGGGAAATTCAAGGAAAAGGTAAGTTCTGTGTGTGATCTCTGTCCTGCCCTTGTCGTTATATTTTTCCCTGTATTTAGTTTAAATAAACCGCACCTTTTGTTTTTTTTTCACTTACAAATCTGTCTGCTGTGCCTGATTTTGTGTGGTTGGCGAACCCATCCAGGGGGTCACACACACCCGCTGCCGAGCTAACCCCCTCACACACACACACACACACATATATATATATATGTAGCGCCCCCTTACATTCAGTATGGGCACTACGCTAAAGTTAGTGGGGAATGGGAGAGTTACTTTGCTCCCATTCACAATTTGCTAAAGTTGGGACTTCTGTCACTCCAGAAACGTCCACTGGGTCAGTCTGTGCTCCAGGGATGCAATACCATCCCTGGCCAGCAGTTGGCACCAGAGGGGTTCTGGCAGAGCAACTTTCCCCAGCAGCCAATTAGAGGAGCTTCTCCCTCGCGGGGCATGCTGGGGGAAGGGTATATCTGTGACAGGTGTCATGTGCCAGGCAAGTTTTCGCAGGGTCCTGGTTCCAGGTACCGCATCCACCTTCAGGGTGCGCACATCCATGGACCCCGCCAGCGCGGCCCACCAGGCCAGAATTGCAGGCTACACAAACCCTCATCCGGAGGTAAAAGGGGACTCCAGTGACTTACTGGGTCCCCAGTTCTATTGAGAGGATCCCAGGCTGGGTGCCGTTCGATTGGGAGGTCGGCTTGAGGGGAACCCGGAGGCAGGTTGTCCAACAGGGCTTGAACGAACCATTCGGGGATCTGGTGACCGGAATGTTGACAGGTACGTTTTGCTGTCATCTGGTGACCTATGCTAAAACCTACTGGGAGGATTCGCTCCATTTATCCATCTAGCTCACCTAAAGTAATTGGCCTGTGGCGGAGGCACTAGAGCCGGGTCTGTGAGAGAGATCTTTTCCTCCCTGCAAATCCTAAGTGACACTTCAGCTGCCAGGCTTGTGAGAGGGGTCTGTCCGGGGGCACTTTACCCACTCCAACTAGAGTGGCGACGAATAATAATTTGGTACTCCATTGAGCAAAGACTGCTCAATTAATATCCGGGCCTGACACTGCAAGGTTCTCCCTTTTCTTCATCAACCTGCTCTTCCCATTTGATGTTGATGTTGGCCGTGTTTGGCCTGGAATAAAGCATTGGAAAACTCTTTATTCACTGTCTGGACCTTCGCTCACTGCTTTGTACTCCAACTGCACCCATACGCCACACTAAGCTAACTCAATGTGCCGATCCCAATAACAAATCATCAGCTCCTGCGGGGGTAGCGCTACATATATATATATATATATATATATATATATATATATATATATATATTACAGGTAAAGTAGCTCACTGAGCCGGTCTGAGGGGGGGGCATGTCCGCAGCCCAGGTCTAGAGAGACAATGACCCACATCAGATCTGTCCATCAAGCAGAAGTTCACAGCAGCATCCTGCCATCTTCCATGGCTGCAGCCATTAGATACGGTCTACCACGGTCCAGCAAGCAACACACCTTGTCGGCTGGTCACAGCATCTTGCCATCTTCCCTGTGGCCATCAGATCTGATCCAGCAACCACCACACCGTGTCAGCAGGTCAGTTCCAAACTCCCATCAAATCATCAATGCCAGTGATGCCATTATCTGCTGTCCCCAGGGACTGGTCCAACCCATAGATTGCCATACAGTGGGATCTCTGGATTGAATTTGTCCCTGAGGACAGCAGATAATGAAAAGTATGGGCAGAGCTGCGATGACGTCACTTCTGTGCATGTGCGCGGGAGCCCTTAGTTACAGCACGGTGCTCTGAAGGTCCGGTACAGTATGCCAGTCCTTCAGAGTGCTTGCTCCAGTGACGTTGCTGGATGGAGGGGGTGACACCATGTTTTACTGCACCAGGTGACACCAACCCTAGTGAGGTTCGGATGACTGAGATACATACTCAGGATGCAGGTTCTTGGGCATGGTGGGTGATGAACAAGAAACAAGTTGGGCGCCAGTCACTTTTATGCTTTTAACAATAGAGTTTATTAGTCAAACAGTAAAATTGTGGGAGAGAGGGGAATAGGGCACAGGACACCCTTAGTAACGATCATCATTAGGTAGATTGGCAGACTCCTTAGACAAAAATAGGTAAAGTAAGGCAGACAGCAGTACAGGAATAAGAGCCTTTAAGCTGAACAAGCACATCTGTGCTTTGTAGGACAAGCTGTCTCCTCTAGCTACTAAATTTTACTCACTGCTTCATGCACTGATTCCTTTGGATGAGTTCTCATTAAAGTTATCCCAGCCACTTCAGAGCCTCCTGCTCACGATGGGTCCTCTCTCTGGTGCTTCCTTAGAACTCCATCCTTCTAGAATCGTTACTGGATCTTTGGCAGGCTTTCCTCTGCATAAACTTGAAAACCTGGATAGGCCTTGGTCAGGCCTAGCAACCAGAAGCCTCCTGGATAGGCCCTCAGTGAGGAGGATTATAATGTCCCCAGTATGTGGTAGACTCAGAGGACCTGCAAGAGGCGAAAAGCTGTGAGCTGATTGCTGGCTGCCATTTGAATGGGAAATCCTAGGCTAGAGACACCTTTACTGGAGGATTGATCATTGTGGCTGCTGCTGTGGATCTGTTACCCTTTCTGCTGTTATTTCATTTTGTTGCGGTAAGAGTCAGTAATATCTGTGGTGGAGGTCTCCTGTTTGTCCGGATCACAGCGTGGTTAACAATCACTGACATCTGGGACTATCTCATCACCATTCCTTTGGACTCCTTTAAACCTCTTGGCTTGCTCCTATTCCATTTGCGTTTTACTACCGTGGAGATTTGTCATTCTAACAGTCACTTATTTAATTTGTATTTCACAATATTGGTGTTTCTGTTATCACATTTATATAGCGCGACTCCTTTGTTTATTATGTTTGTTTTGTGCTGTATGGCACACTTGAGACGCAGCTGATGTATGCACTATAGGTTGGGTGTGCGCAATATTTTTCTTTTTGTAGTAAATTAAAATAAGCAATAAAATTCTTATCAATTACTACAGCAGCGCTAGTTGTCACTCAAGACTGTGACCCCTCTTTCCTATGACCATGCAGAGATGGAAGCAATGGAACTGAGGCTGCCATGAAAAAGGCTAATGATGTCAGTTACACAGAAGTAGTGTACCACCCCCTAGCGTTGCTAGAGTGCTAGAGTTAGGTTTTGTATAGGGTAGGTAAATTTGCCTAGCCTGCGTGTTTTTCTGGGTCAGGGTTGAGTGACTCAGGGAGGCTGGTATGACTCACGGGCAGCATCTCTGATACCTGCCCCTACTTCTAGAAACATGCAGAAGATTCCGGAGGGGTGGAGGTGCTGCCTAGAGTACTTTGAAGGCCCTGGCCAATCCCTAACAGATGGATTGGCAGGGGGCAGGGGGGTAGCGCTACAGTAGTATAGAGTTGATAGATGTGATTATTATGTCTAGATGGGAATGACTATTTACCAGCCTAAACAAGAATATGCAATTGTATCTAATAAGTACGCTGCTTGCTTGTTCAAAAACCCTTAGTAACAGATTTCCCGTGGCCAGCAAAGGGACCCGTGTAACTCATGCATGTCAATACAGTGGTGCAGTGAGTAGCACGTTAGCCTAGCAGCAAAAGGGTCGCTGGTTCAAATCCCAACCACGACACCATCTGCTTGGAGTTTGCATGTTCTCCCTGTGCCTGCGTGGGTTTCCTCCGGGTACTCCGGTTTCCTCCCACACTCCAAAGACATGCTGGTAGGTAAATTGGATCCTGTCCAAAAAATTGGCCCAGTATATATATGTATATCTGTGTGTCCGAAGCGTGTTGAGATCCTACGGGGTAAAATTACCGCACCAGCCAAGCAGACACTGGCTGGAAAAAGCGCCCAGAGGCGATTCAGTTCGCATGTGTAGCGCTATACAAGTCATTCATTCATTCAATAATTAAAGTGGAAGTCCAGTCAAAAATGAAAATGTTCGGGCTAAGTCCCGTTGGGAGCCCGATCTGGGGGTGCTGTCGCCGGGTGAATGGGACGAAGTCCTTACTAACTGTAAGTTAGTCTCTCCTAAAATATCAGACCGTCTAACCCAACTATATATCCTGCACCGGTCCTACCTGACGCCTCGCCGGATCTCAAAGTTTAGGCCGGGTAGTGACCCTAACTGCCCGGGCTGTGGTTCCCCTGAAGCCACCCTTTACCACCTCCTCTGGGAATGCCCCTGTGTGAACGACTTCTGGACCCAGGTAGTCCGGTTTCTCTACGACCGAATGGGCTCCCCTCTTTCCCTTAGCCCCCGACAATGTCTGCTCGGGATATTTTCGCTGTCTGAGGCCGAGAAATACCTTAACACATTTTTGCAAGAGACTCTGTTCCTCGCAAGGCTTCAGATAGCGAAAACCTGGCTGAGGGGTCCCCCTCCCACCCTGCAACAATGGATCAAGGCCGTCAACGACACCTTGCCTTTCAAAAAGCTTCTTTATACCCATAGGGGATGCCCCGGTAAATACAATAAGATCTGGGATAGATGGCTGGGGGAAGCCTCCTCCTGTGATACCCCTACTGGTTGACTCCCCCCATAGGCACCTGCTGGATACCCCCGGGTTAAGGCCCCCATTACCTACGTGACATGTCCCTTAGCCCTTTTTCGCATTGCCATATGCCGCTTATCTTGTCTTTGTTATGTCTGTTATGCCTGTACTCTTGACATTATCATGTATCCTTGCTTGTGGTGCATGTTGCACCGTTTATTACACTGTCTGTAACCACCCCTTGCTCTATGCTCAATAAACGTCAATTTGATTTAAAAAAAAAAAAATGAAAATGTTTCTATTATTATATATAAAATATCTTTATCTTTGACATTATTCATTTTCTGTATAGCTGATTGCCAAGCTTAGAAAGTCTAATCAAAGCCAGACAATCCACTTCTTCCTTTTCTTCAGGGACAACCTTATTTCCTTATTTCTGAATTCTGCATGGGGGCCTCTTACTTCCTGAAAACGTTGTCCTTCTCTGATACACGCCCCACCCACATCCCTCCTCTCCTTTAGACAGACCTGCCTAGACCTACCCAGCCCTTCATACTTTAGACAGGCTAGAATGTGACTTTGGAGTGTGACTTTGATCCAACGTTACACTTTCTGGATCAAAGACGCATCAAAGCATTGCAGGTACCTTTTCAAAGTTGCATAGATGAGAACGGGTGCCGTTGAAATCAATGGGTGTCCAAATTCGCAAAGACAAATCATACTAGTGGAGCCTTAGGTCGCGTACACACGATCGGTCCATCCGATGAGAACGGTCCGTACACCGATGAACCTGACTGATGGTCCTACACACCATCGGTTAAAATAACGATCGTGTTAGAACGCGGTGACGTAAAACACAACGACGTGCTGAAAAAACGAAGTTCAATGCTTCCAAGCATGCGTCCACTTGATTCTGAGCATGCGCGGGTTTTTAACCGATGCTTTTGCATACTAACGATCGGTTTTGACCTATCGGTTAGGCGTCCATCGGTTCAATTTTAAAGAAAGTTCTCATTTTTTTGACCAAAGGTTAAAGAATCTATGGGGCCTACACACGATTGGTTTGAACTGATGAAAACGGTCCTTCAGACCGTTCTCCTCTGGCGATCCTATCGTGTGTACGCGGCCTTAGTCTACGTTTCCACTATTGCAACTACAAAGTTGCACGATTTAGAGTGTGACTTTGAGTGCAGCTTTGATCCAACTTTACGCTCTCAGGATCAAAGTTGCATCCAAGCATTGCACTTTTTAAAGTCGCTGGTTTACAAAGTCGCATAGATGTACCAATAAAATAAATAGACGGTGACTTTTCATGTAACTTTGGACAGATAGTCGCATGACAATTTACAATACCACTATTGCGACCACAAAGTTTCACGATTTAGAGTGTGACTTTGATGCGACTGAGTGCAGCTTTGATCCAACTCTACACTCTCTGGATCAAAGTCGCATCAAAGCATTGCAGGTACCTTTTCAAAAGTTGCTGATTATCAAAGTCGCATAGATGGGAACAGGCTCCTCCCATCCTGTATACACACACTGGCCCAGATTCAAAGAGATCTGCGCTATATTTGCGGAGGCGCAGGGCAACGTTTTTGCCCTGCGCCCACGCAAATATTTTGCGCTGCCGTTGATTCACGGAGCAAAAATGTAAATGAATTATTTAAATTAGGCGTGCTCCCGCGCCGAGCGTAGAGCGCATGCTCCGTCGGGAAACTTTCCCGACGTGCATTGTGGCAAATGACGTCGCAAGGACGTCATTTGCTTCAAAGTGAATGTAAATGGCGTCCAGCGCCATTCACGAATCACTTACGCAAACGACGTGAAATTCAAATTTCACGTCGCGGGAACGGCGGCTATACTTTAGCATTGGCTGCCCCTACTATTAGAAGGGGCAGCCTTACGCTAAAGATGCTGTACGGAAACTCTGTACCTTGCGTACGCAGGGCCTGCGCAACATTGTGAATCGGCGTAAGTATGCAATTTGCATACTATACGCTGACCACAATGGGAGCGCCCCCTAGCGGTCAACGCAAGAATGCAGCCTATAATCTGCGTGGCATAAGAGCCTTATGCCACGCAGATTTTAGGCTGCAGTCGGTGTAATGAGTTCTCTGAATCAGGAGAACTCGTTACGCCGGCGCAAGTCAGCAATTGCGCTGCGTAACCTATGGTTACGCAGGCGCAATTGCTTACTGAATCTGGGCCACTGGCTACACAGGAACAATGTTTCTTCCAGGAAGTGATGTCACTAGCTTTCAGGAACCACTGACTGATTTTACTCTTAGAAGGAAGTAGAATTGAAGTCATGTGACGGCACAGGAAACAGCTAAATAAAGGTAGAAAAACTGGGATTTTTTCATTTTGAAACATAAGGCTGAACTTGGCTCACATTTAATGATTGCAGAGGAGAAATAGGGTGGACTTCTACTTTAAAGGGATTATTCTCTGGTCTGTGCTATCCAATAATCAAAAGACGGAGGAGAAAGAGCATATGGCTGCATGTTGAGATAAAGAGTGTCTTGTAACTCCTTTCAGCGTCCTCCATATCGCTGTGTAACATAGGAACTTCAATGAACAACACTCACGTTCCCTGAGCAGGCTGGAATAACTCTCATTGCACTTGTCATATTTTTAGAAATGATTTCATTACAGAGGCACTTCAGCTGGGGAACAAGACCCTCCCTCTGCTCCTCTTCCACACACCCATCTTTGAATATCCTTGACTATGGTATAACAGATGTGCAATTAAACCGTATTATTACCCCTACTACCCAAAACCAACCTTCTTCCCATTAAATGGAGACCACACCAGTTGTTGGGTAAAATAATAGGCCGTAGCAGCCTTATTTTTATTAAAGATAATAATTTAACAATTTTAACGTAAACAACACACCTGTCCTATAACTAACTGACGTTGGTCTCTGCAGGCGAAAGCCTGTAACTGTAACACTATAAATATATATAAACATATATATACACAAACTCAAACCCTGTATATATATAAACATATATATACAATTAACTCCTCAATTGCACTGCGGTCTCTCGTGCCCTTCTGTCAGGCCTCAAGCCGATGCGTGCTCAGAGACCCTCCCGACCGCAGTGCACCATACCGTTCCCTCCAGGTAACCTCCGTTATCTGGGCACCATCCTTTTTCCTGTCACCGACAGGTCTTAACTCCCTTATTTTCCGGCTCCTCCTTCACCCGCAGAGACCAAAACCACGATGCCACGACAACCTCGCTGAACCTATGGATGAAACAAAACACAAACCAACATACACAACACAACACTGACGTACAACATGACCTACATGACCACAAGATATGAACTTTTCAGCTCACTGTGCTTGCCCAGGGGCGGGAACAGCCCCCTTTATGACCTCCTCTCTCCTCCCCCTCAACCCCTCACAGCCAATGGTCACTGCGCTCCTGGATCCGGGCCTGCTATACATGGCAGATGTGCCACAGGTCTCTGCCAGGCACATCTGGGCATGTACAGGGGTGGTGCTTGTGCATGACCTCTGGCATGTGTGCATGCACAGAATCTAGTGGTGAGCATGCGCCCTTCAGCAACACCCCTGGCATGTGTAATGTGGACATTCCAGGAATAAGCGGGGTCCAATGTCAAGGAAGGAAGGCGTGCTGCAATGCTACAAAATTCTAATGATGGGGTAAAATATTCAATTTTCTAAGAGGTCTGCTTTAACAAAAGTCTTAAAACTTGTAAAGACTCGCAAATGGTTGGCAAAAAAAAATAAAAAATAGAAAGGTACATTAATTGGCAACACCACTCTTTTCAACGTCAAACTTTTCTTTGTTATGCATGGTGGATCGCTTTTCAGTGGGCAGTTGACAGGCAGCTGGGAGGCAACATACCACCTCCTTAAAGCGGTTGTAAACCCTGTAAAAAAAAAAAAAACCTTTAAGACAAAGCCATAATGAGCTAGTATGACTTACCTTAGATCGAAGCCCCCGAAGCCGTACTCGTGTCCCCCTCCGGCTTCAGACATTTCTTCACAGATACCCGGAAGGTTTCTTCCGGTATCGCCACTCCGGTGCTGTGATTGGCGGGAGCGGCGCTGACGTCACTCCGCGCATGCGCGCGGGAGCCGGGAAATACGGTTTTGCTGTTTTTTAAGAATGGGATTGTCTCTACGGCGCGCATGCCATGTATACCTTTTGGAAAATATCTCCTAAACCGTGTAGGTTTAGGAGATATTACAAACACCTATAGGTAAGCCTTAATCTAGGCTTACCTGTAGGTGTGACTTCCTGGGGGGGTTACAACCACTTTAATGCCTGTTTTGTTGCTGAAAAGCCGGCTGCAGCTTTAAAGGGCTTGTAAAGGTTCATTCTTTATTTTCTAAATAGGTTTCTTTAAGCTAGTGTATTGCTGGTTCACTTACCTTTTCCTTCGATTTCCCTTCTAAATGTTTTATTTGTTTGTCTGAATTTCTCACTTCCTGTTTCTCCTCAGTAAGCTTGCCTCCATCATCCGAGCTGTTCTGGCTGGGGGTTAGTCAGCCAGAACAGCTTACTGAGGAAGAACAGGAAGTGAGAAATTCAGACAAACAAAAAAAAACATTAAAGGGGTTTTCCACCTATTTTTTAAGTTTATTAAAAGTCAGCAGCTACAAAAAGTGTAGCTGCTGGCTTTTAATAAACAGACACTTACCTGCTCCACGGCTCCAGCGACGCGCCGGCCGGGGCTCCACTCCTCGCCCCCCCTCGCCGGCCTGCGTCTTCATTCCTAGTGTGGGCACCCAGCAGTGACAGCTTTCGGCTTCGCGGCCGGGCACCCACTGCGCATGCGCGAGCGGCACTGCGCATGCGTGAGCGGCGCGGCGCCGTCCGATTGGACAGGCGCTCGCCTACAGGGAGGGGCTGTGAAAACGCGATTAAGCTAATCGCCTTTCCAGCCCCTCGGCGGAAATAGGAAGTGGGACAGGAAGTCCCCTTCTCCTGAAGCCCCCACTCCCCCCCCAAAAAAATTACATGCCAAATGTGGCATGTAAGGGGGCGAGGAGTGGGTTAAGCGGAAGTTCCATTTTTAGGTGGAACTCCGCTTTAAGAAGGGAAACCGAAGGAAAAGGTAAGTGAACCAACAATGCACTAGCTTAAAGGAACCTATTTAGAAAATCAAAAACTAACCTTTACAAGCCCTTTAAGGCTTTGTTTGGACATGCGGTTTAAATGGGGGCAAAAATATGCAGTTGAGCCACGTTTTTGTCGTCCACCAAAGGCCCCCCACGAAATCTGTAATAGGCAGCAGATGGGGATGTTTACATGCTGCGGCTGCAATGCTTCGCTTTACACCCGTGGCAAAGTCGACCCAACATGTAGTGCTTGATGGGGTAGCAAGCCTGCCAAACAGTACACATTCAAGTACATGGGGAAGCGCGGCAAATACCCCAGAAAAAATGAGGTTAAAACCAGAGGCGGCCCGTCCATTAAGGGTGCATGGGCGTCGTCTCCTTCCTATCAATGTTTCCGGCCCCCATACAAGACCCTGGATGCATGCATTCCAATGGGGGGGGGGGTTGGTTTGAAGCACGTGATTAGAGTCAGAGGCTCTAATAGGCTTCAAAAAAAGGGTAGGCTTGGGACACAAAGCACTGCAAACCGAGCCCATCCAGTTGTTTGACAATAGCAAATGCATATGTAGCACTACCCCCGAAGGAGCTGCTGGTTTACATTTGGGCCTGCCGTTACCTTACCGTTCCTTGGGTTCGTCTCAGGGGTTCTCCTTGAAGAGTTATCTGGAAGAAATGTCTGCACCAACACAAAGTCTCTTTCAGGGGTTTTATTGAACAAACTTTCCAACAGAGGGATGGGGAGGACTCAGGTATCTTACTTGCAGGTCACGAATATTCTCCTAGGTCCAGAGGAACAGCCGTCTCCACACTGGACTCAGCAACCACTGGATAGGCCCACTCTCACTGTCCTAGCAGCCGGTGTGAAGCTCGATCAAAAGAAAGTCTCTGCCACAGACTTGGTGGTAGAATTCGCTCAATAGTCTCTACCACAGACTCGGTCAACCCCTCACTGGGTGAGTTTCTGAAGTAAAAGAACACAGCTCTCAGTGCCAGGGTCTCTCAGCCGTTCCAGGAGCACTGTGAGGTAAATTTTGATCCGGATACATCCTCCAATTGAGTCCTCAATTGCTCGGTCCCTTCAATCAGGTAAAGCGACAAAGGATCATCCCTGGATCAGTAGGCCCCAGCAACTCCTGGGCCTACATCTCAGTTGCAAGGCCTCAGGCCAATGTGGCCTGAGGCGGAAACTGTCAACACATTCCTGAGACCAGGAGGGCCCTCAGGTGAGGATCGTAAGATGAACCCCACAAAATGGTGTTTTCCCCTTAAGTACCCTCTCCCAGAATGCACAGCGGGTTCACCACACCCCCTGGGCTGCTTCTGGGAAAGAGGCACCCAATGCATCCAGCCTGTTGCCTTTCCAACCCTGACCAGCGGTGGCAGCGACACCCATCGTCAGGAGGAAAATCATGCAACCAGCTGAACTGAGACAGAGCCACAATTTAGACACAATCCTTCTGAGCCAACTACTGAGTGAGTGAGTGAGTGAGTAACTTGTATAGCGCAACAAATGCGAACTTAATCGCCTCAAGATAACTGCTCAGATAACTATAATTTAAACATATAGCGCCCACTCATTGGGAGCAGGGCACTACATACTTCCCCCGCCACAACAGACGATGTCCCCATCGTCGAGGAGAGTTTGACCCTCAATCCTGAGGGTCGATACCTGAATCCCAAAAAAACTTGAATAGGGAAGGGAAGGGTAAAGTAACAAAAAAAAACATTTCACATAGACACACAATAATCATAATACTATACACTACAATGTCCCTCTCTCACTATCTAACCCATTCAGGCCTGGCTTAGGAGGAGATCCAGGGTACCTGAAAAACAAAACGGCGTACACAGGCAGGCAATATAAAACATTTCTGTACAATGGAAGCAAAGCCTTACTTCCTGAGAAATAAAACTTTCTTTCCAGATATATTTCTCTTTGTGTGAATAACTAAGTGCTGAAAAAAATATGTATGTAGCTAAATGCAGAAGAGTCCAGTTTCTGCAGAATAAATCTCTGCCATCTAGTGGTCGAAGACCAATATACCAGAGTCTCCTTTTTTTTTAAGTGCTGAGGTTGGTAGAAAAATCTTGACTCGGAGCCTAGTACAGGCATGTCCAAAGTATGGCCCGGGGGCCAATTGCGGCCTGCATTCCGATTTAATGCGGCCACACTGGTAATTTGGACATATATCTCTTTTGTAGCCCCCAATAAATCCCTGAGCATCGTACATTCAGAGGCTGCATTCATGGCAATGGTGAGGCTGCATTCATGGCAATGGTGAGGCTGCATTCATGGCACTTGTGAGGCTGCATTCATGGCACTTGTGAGGCTGCATTCATGGCAATGGTGAGGCTGCATTCATTTCAATGGCGAGGCTGCATTCATGTCAATGGCGAGGCTGCATTCATGGTAATAGTGAGTCTGCATTCATGGCAATGGGCACTCATTAGGCTGCATTGATGGGCATTGACCTGACTTATTTTGCTTCACAGTTCTTGATTTAAAATGTGCGTGTTATACGCATGTGCGTGTTATACACCAATAAATACGGTATATCAAAATAACACGCCTAAACTCATTCTTAGACTCTTCACCACACACAGCCACAAAGACAAGAGAATTCTCGTTGGGAAATGTATTAGTTCATTTGCATTTAATTTTAATGGTTCGAAGAATGTCAGGCAAAATGGTCGGCCCTCACGCATGTTCACTTCATCAAATCTGGCCCTCTTCGAAAAAACTTTGGACACCCCTGCCCTAGTACTAACTAACTAGTTACCCCAAGTCTTTCAAAGAAGAAAAAAAATAAAACGGAAATTCTTCTTCTTCTTGCAGAGTGACAAACTGGAACAGTCACTATAGATATTCACCAGTAAAAGCAAGGGTCAGGCAAAGTCAATGATTTTCCCTGTTTGTCCACAGTGGTGACGAAATACACACGGTCATCTTTCCCAGGCCGGCAGATAACCACTTTATCAGCATAAACGTGTCAACCATAGCTCCAGTGTAGTAGGCATTCTTTAAAGCGTTCATCCATAGTGAAGGAATGGCCTATCCTCCGAAACGGTTTAGGTACTTCAAGGTAGTCCCACACAGCTTCACTGTACCATTCTTCTCTGTGGGTTTCAATTTCCTGCATAATTTCCCTAGGAACGTAAGTGAACTCCAGTCCATATTCAGTGGCCACCCGTTTGTTTAACAATCTCTGTGACCGGGCAAGCCTAGGCAAAGATCGGGTACTTCCATATCCAGGAGGTATACACGAGACTGGGGACTTTTAAACCATGGAGTCCACAGACAATTTTCCTGATCCATGCGAACTGGTAACTTTGGGCAGGATTTCACTAGTAACAGCCGGGGCTTCAACTCTAGGTGTTGTCTCCCCGGAATCCATAGCCGACAATTCCAAAGAACTACGTACTGAGGCAACATCCTTCATTTTGCTCTGCAACAATTCCAGGGACATAGTTTTCAAAATGTCCCCACATATGTCTGACAAGGACCTCATCTCCTTTATCAGCGAACCATTTCGTACAGTCCCAGGTACTTTTTTCCCAGATGTCTTACTGGATCCTAACGTGGACTTCCCGGGGATATCACCTCTCTCGGGGTCTGGTTCCAGCAGTCTCTGGGGTGGGCCTCTACAGTGGCCGCGGGAGGCCTTCACGTATCCCACCTTCCTCCGGGCAGGTTTAGCGAAGATGGGTGCAGCGATGGTGAATACAGTTGAAGTAGTAATGGTAGCGGTGTCCACTGGTGACCCACTCACAGTGGTAACAGTGCCAGCTCCCTCCGGAATGGCTGTTGTAGCGGATGTGGTAGGCATGGGCCGGACAATCTAGTCAAAGGCAGCAGCTTCTTCTGTCACATTGCCTGTGATCCAGTCCACTTTGTAAGCGCAGGGTGGCATAATTGGTTGCTCCACAGAAAACAGGTACTCCCCAAATCGTAAACATCGAACAAAAGGACGGAGATGCATAGCCAGTGCATTACACCTGTTACACAGCATACCCAGCGCCTCCATATCACCGATTGTGTAGAGCACAAACCGACCATGCAGCTTCAATCGAATTCCCAAGTCCGGCAGCATAGTACTTAGTGGTACCCACAGGAAGCATCCGGGGCCCAAAAGCAGACTGCAATGGTAGCATTGAAGACATGGCGGTGCTCCGTCTCTCTGGGTGTTGGACACACATGTGGCGTCCCACACAGCGAGCAGGCGGGAACTCCTCCCACTTGCTCTCTTTGGCACGTAGCTTGCAGGCTTTTCTTTTCCTGGACTCCACCCAAAGCTCCATGCAGTCAAAAAGTGAAAAATTATCACAAATTTCGTCCCCGTTTTAGCACAGCGCTTTTTTCCCTCTGTTGTATAGGTCCCAAATGAACAGTCTGTTTTTGTTGCGAGAGGTAACGGCAAATCCCGGACGAGACCCCACGTGTAGCACTACCCCCGAAGGAGCTGCTGGTTTACATTTGGGCCTGCCGTTACCTTACTGTTCCTTGCGTTAGTCTCAGGGGTTCTCCTTGAAGAGTTATCTGGAAGAAATGTCTGCACCAATACAAAGTCTCTTTCAAGGGTTTTATTGAACAAACTTTCCAAGAGGGATGGGGAGGACTCAGGTATCTTACTTGCAGGTCATGAATATTCTCCTAGGTCCAGAGGAATAGCCGTCTCCACGCTGGACTCAGCAACCACTGGATAGGCCCACTCTCACTGTCCTAGCAGCCGGTGTGAAGCTCGATCAAAAGAAAGTCTCTGCCACAGACTTGGTAGTAGAATTTGTTCATAAGTCTCTGCCACAGACTAGGTGAACTTAGGATTCGCTCAATAGTCTCTGCCACAGACTCGGTCAACCCTTTTTACTGGGTTAGTTAAGAACACAGCTCTCAGTGCCAGGATCTCTTAGCCGTTCCGGCAGCACTGTGAGGTAAACTTTGATCCGGATACATCCTCCAATTGAGTCCTCAATTGCTCGGTCTCTTCCCTGGATCAGTAACTCTTGGGCCTATATCTCAGTTGTAAGGCCTCAGGCCAACGTGGCCCCGAGGCGGAAACTGCCAACACATTCCTGAGGCCAGGAGGGCCCTCGGGTGAGGATTGTAAGACGAACCCCACAAAATGGTGTCTGCCCCTTAAGTACCCTCTCCCAGAATGGGCTGCTTCTGGGAAAGAGGCACCCAATGCATCCAGCCTGTTGCCTTTCCAACCTTGACCAGCGGTGACAGCGACACCCATCGTCAGGAGGAAAATCATGCAACCAGCTGATCTGAGACAGAGCCACAATTTAGACACAATCCTTCTGAGCCAACTACTGCTCAGATAACTATAATTTTAACATGGGCATATTTGCTATTTTCACATTGATTCTCCACCCAGACAATCAGGAGGCGGGACTGAGACCCGTTTCCTGATTAGCCAAAAGGAGAAGCATTCCGATTGGCCGGCGAGGAGGGAGGAGACAAAAGCCGCCGTGATGCCCACAGAGGAGAGCAGGAGAAGGGGAAGTCTCCTGTATTGCCTGTTGCCCGGGTGAAACGTTGCCCGCCATAGATGGGGTAAGTGCTCCAGACCCAACCGACAAGGGGGGGGGGCGTGGTGCAGGTTACCCGACAGGGGGGGGAGGAACCAGCCAGCCACCACTGGTTAAAACAGGCAGTGAGGAGGCATTCCATCACTTATCAGTAGGTCCTGGAGTGCGATCCGAAGTAGATCAGGCTTCAGAGGAATGAGAGATTTAGACACATGTCTAAATCTACCTTTAAAAAAGAAATGAGAATCTTCCCCTCTTGTCCATTTCAGATGATCATGGAGATCTTATGGACCAACCTTTTACAAGTGAGGAGATTTGTAATACTATTAAAATGCTGTCGCTCCATAAGTCTCCTGGCCCTGATGGGCTTCCTAATCTTTATTATAAAAAAAATTCTGAACATCTGGCTCCACATATGGCTCTATATTTTAATTCCCTGCGGGATGGAGGTGTGGTCCCTTTGAATGAAAACAAGGCCTATATCAGTGTTATTCCTAAACCCGATAGGGACCCCACTGATGTTCGTAATTATCGCCCAATTTCACTGATAAATTGTGATTTGAAGATTCTTTCAAAACTTTTAGCCTCTCGCCTTAATACCTTCTTGGCACAGTACATTCATAAGGACCAATCTGGATTTATAGCGGGCCGTCAGACTCTGGACCAAATTCGTCGATCCATAACACTGATATCAGCAGCGCGTTCCAACTGGGATGCTCCGCTTACCCGGGAACTTTTACTCCTTTCACTAGATCTTAATAAGGCCTTTGACAGTTTAAATTGGAATTATCTTTTTGTTACTCTAGAGACCCTAGGATTTGGCCCTGTATTCCTTTCCCTACTAAAAACTTTATATAGCTCTCCAGTAGCCCAAATTTCCATTAGAGGTCATAAATCACCATTATTTCCTGTTCGGCGGGGTACAAGACAGGGCTGCCCACTTTCTCCTTTATTGTTCGCGTTAGCGATAGAACCCCTAGCTATGGCGATCCGTTCCCATTCTGACATTCATGGTATTTGTTGTGGCCAGTAGGAACATAAGTGCGCATTATTTGCCGATGACGTTCTTATGTATATCACTGACCCCCAAGTAACATTGCCTAATTTGCTGTCTCTACTAGACAATTTCTCACAACTTACCGGCCTTTCCCTGAATACTCAAAAAACAGTAGCACTTAATGTATCATTACCCTCTACTGTAGTGCAAATTCTTCAAAATACATATAGTTTTAAGTGGGCCCCTCGCTCCCTTCCATATTTAGGGGTCCAGCTGACTTCATCCATTGATACTATCTATGGGGCCAATTACCCCCCATTATTTAGAAGACTAAAGGAGGACCTTCGCTGCTGGGCAGATTATTCGCTTTCATGGTTTGGCAGGATCAATTCCATAAAAATGACTTTTCTACCTAGGCTCCTTTATTATTTTAGAACCCTGCCGGTGGCAGTCCCGAGGGGAGACATGCAACGCCTGCAAGCCGAGGTCCTGCGCTTCGTGTGGGGTAACAGGAGGCCTCGGATTCAAAAACGAACGCTTTATACACCTAAATCTATGGGGGGGCTCGGTCTTCCTAATTTACAAGCATATTTTCAGGCTGCCCAAATTGCTCAGTTAGCCTACACTACAGCTAGAGGCTTGGTCCCCCTTTGGGTTTCCATTGAAGCACTTTCCTGCCGGCCATTTTCCATTGGATCCTTAATGTGGCTTCCTGGTCGTTTACGCCCGCCTATTTTATGCCCTACTCTGTCACATTCCTTAGCAATATGGGATAGGACGCGCCACCGCAGTTCTTTATCATCCCCTCACACGCCATTGGCTCCCATTTTTGGCAACCCTGAGTTTCCACCTGGTTTGACTCCACAGCTGTTTCAGTGGTGGCTTAATAAAGGGCTTTTGAGAATTGGTGATTTCCTTAATGGAGATCAAATGTATCCTATACAACACTTTAAAGATGAGTTTCTTATGCCCCCTAGCGAATTATTTCCGTACAACCAAATCGCATCATTTGTCAGATCTAAAGTTAATTTAATGTTGAGACCCTTTACGGTTACGACATTTGAATTGTCCTCTACGGCTTGCAGAGAGGTCGTATATCTGCGTTATATACTTCTATTACTGAAATTGATTCAAAATCTGTAAAATTTATTACCTATATGTTGCTGGCGGCGAGAATCACGATTGCTAGGCACTGGAAGCAGTCGGCAATTCCTCTTGACCAAGTTAAAAGTAAACTCAACTGGATTATGATTAATGATAAACTCTCCCATATGCTTTGTAATACTAAGATATTTAACAAAATATGGGATCCATGGATCGACTATATTTCGATTCCCTAGGGAACTCCGGGATGACCCTCTCCTCCCCTTTTTTATTTATTTATTTATTTTTTTCTCTTCTTCTTTCACTCCTTTCTTCCCCTTTTTTTTTTTTTTCCTGTTGCTTCTTTTCTCTAAAAAAAATGTATGCAATACAGATGTTTGTATTTGAGGCCTTTTGTATACTTCATGTTTTGCTGTTGTGATAACTGGAGGATGTGTGTTATGGCCATGTTTTCTATATCTTTGTATTGCTATGTTGCTTAGTTCAGCCAATGTGTCTGTCTACATTGGAACTTGTTTTTCTTTAACCACTTAACGCCCGCCGCACGCCTATTTACGTCCACAGAATGGCACGTACAGGCAGATGGGCGTATATATACGTCCTTGCCTTCTAGCGGGTGGAGAGTCCGGTCGGGACCCCCCCCCCGCTGCGTGCGGCGGGCGGCTTACCTCGGGGAGCGATCCGGGACGACGGCGCGGCTATTCGTTTATAGCCGCTCCATCGCGATCGCTCCCCGGAGCTGAAGAACGGGGAGAGCCGTATGTAAACACGGCTTCCCCGTGCTTCACTGTGGCGGCTGCATCGATCGAGTGATCCCTTTTATAGGGAGACTCGATCGATGACGTCAGTCCTACAGCCACACCCCCCTACAGTTGTAAACACACACTAGGTGAACCCTAACTCCTACAGCGCCCCCTGTGGTTAACTCCCAAACTGCAACTGTCATTTTCACAATAAACAATGCAATTTAAATGCATTTTTTGCTGTGAAAATGACAATGGTCCCAAAAATGTGTCAAAATTGTCCGAAGTGTCCGCCATAATGTCGCAGTCACGAAAAAAATCACTGATCGCCGCCAATAGTAGTAAAAAAAATAAATTAATAAAAATGCAATAAAACTATCCCCTATTTTGTAAACGCTATAAATTTTGAGCAAACCAATCGATAAACACTTATTGCCATTTTTTTTACCAAAAATAGGTAGAAGAATACGTATCGGCCTAAACTGAGGGAAAAAAAAATTTGTATATATGTTTTTGGGGGATATTTATTATAGCAAAAAGTTGTCGCTCTATTTTTGTTTATAGCGCAAAAAATAAAAACCGCAGAGGTGATCAAATACCACCAAAAGAAAGCTCTATTTGTGGGGAAAAAAGGACGCCAATTTTGTTTGGGAGCCACGTCGCACGACCGCGCAATTGTCTGTTAAAGCGACGCAGTGCCGAATCGCAAAACCTGGCCTGGGCATTTAGCTGCCTAAAGGTCCGGGGCTTAAGTGGTTAATAAAAAATACATTGAAATATAAAAAAGAAATGAATGCAGCCACCACATCTAAGGATTGGTAAATTGTATTATAATTTTGACAAGGGCCCCCGAGAATATGAACAGCCGAGGGGGCCCCCCCCCAAGGTCTACTCCCAGCTGTGGTCAGAACAGAGTTAACAATGAGAGCTGATTCTGGAGACCTCCAGCAAGGACAGCTCTACTAGTGTCAATGGAACTCAGCTCCTGGCTGGCAGATGCGCCGCAGCGCCTCTTAGTGGCCGACGGCGACAAGCGCAGAGAGCTCGTCCGAAGGGAGGCTGAGGATGCCTGCTTCCATATAAGAGCGGTTCCTGGGCTGATCCTCGCCCACTACCCGGAGCCGGTGTGTGTCCTTTGCATGAGGGTGACAGCAGGCGGAACGATGCTGGAGATCATCAGTTTACAGGGCTTGACCCGGGATCTGTCACTCTACCTGGAGAACCAAGTGCGAGTGGGTCTGTTCGGCTCCGGGGTGGGCTTGTCCTTGGTGCTGGGATTTGGTGCAGCCTATGCCTGCTACTACCTTAGTGTCATTGCCAAGGTAAGTCCCCTACATGTCTATTGTCACCCCCCTTAGTGGCATCGTCAAGGGAAGCCCCATACATGTCTATTGTCACCCCCTTAGTGGCATTGCCAAGGCAAGCCCCATACATGTCTATTGTCTATAATTACCACCTTAGTGGCATTGCAAGGTAGGTCCCCTACATGTCTATAGTCACCCCCTTAGTGGCATTGCCAAGGGAAGCCCCATACATGTCTATTGTCACCCCCCTTAGTGGCATTGCCAAGGTAGGTCCCCTAAATGTCTATAGTCACCCCCTTAGTGGCATTGCCAAGGTAAGCCCCATACATGTCTATTGTCTATAATTACTACCTTATCGGCATTGCCAAGGTAAGTCCTGGTGTCACTGTCTGATACAGGTCTACTGTCACCCCCTTAGTGCCATTGCCAAGGTAAGCCCCATACATGTCTATTATTATGCCCTTAGTGGCATTGCCAAGGTAAGTCCCGTACATGTCTATTGTCACCCCCCTTAGTGGCATTGTCAAGGGAAGCCCCATACATGTCTATTGTCACCCCCTTAGTGGCATTGCCAAGGTAGGTCCCCTACATGTCTATTGTCACTCCCTTTAATGGTATTGCCAAGGGAAGCCCCATACATGTCTGTTGTCTATAGCCACCCCCTTAGTGTCATTGCCAAGGTAGGTCCCCTAAATGTCTATTGTCTATAGTCACCCCCTTAGTGGCATTGCCAAGGTAAGCCCCATACATGTCTATTGTCTATAATTACTACCTTAGCGGCATTGCCAAGGTAAGTCCCGGTGTCACTGTCTGATACAGGTCTACTGTCACCCCCTTAGTGCCATTGCCAAGGTAAGCCCCATACATGTCTATTATTATGCCCTTAGTGGCATTGCCAAGGTAAGTCCCAATGTCACTGTCTGATACATGTCTATTGTCTATAGCCACCCCCTTGGTGGCATTGCCAAGGTACTAAGCCCCCATACATCACTATTGTCCATAATTACCACCTTAATGGCATTGCCAAAAGGAGCCCCATACATCACTATTGTCACTCCCTGAGTGGCATTGCCAAGGTAAGCCCCCATACATCACTATTGTCACCCCCTGAGTGGCATTGCCAAGGTAAGTCCCAATGTCACTGTCTGATACATGTCTATTGTCTATAGACGCCCCCTTGGTGGCATTGCTAAGGGAAGCCCCATACATCACTATTGTCTATAGCCACCCCCTTAGTGGCATTGCCAAGGTACTAAGCCCACATACATCACTATTGTCCATAATTACCACCTTAATGGCATTGCCAAAAGGAGCCCCATACATCACTATTGTCTATAGTCACCCCCTGAGTGGCATTGCCAAGGTAAGCCCCCATACACCACTATTGTCTGTAATTACCACCTTAGTGGCATTGCCAAGGGAAGCCCCATACATCAATATTGTCTATTGCTAACCACCTTAGTGGCATTGCCAAGGGAAGCCCCATATATCACTTGTCAATAGTCACCCCCTTAGTGGCATTGCCAAGGAAGCCCCATACATCACTATTGTCTATTGCTACCACCTAAGTGGCATTGCCAAGGTAAGCCCCACACATCACTATTTTCTATAGTCACCATCTTGGTGGCATTGCCAAGGTAAGCCCCATACATCACTATGTCTATAGTCACCACTTTACTGTCATTGTAAAGGTAAGCCCCATACATGACTATGTCATTGCCTGATACATAATTATTGTCTATAGTTACCACCTTAGGGCCAGATTCTCAGTCACCGGCGTATCTTTGCCCGGGCGTACGCCTCCACAACTTAGACGGGCAAGTGCTGTATTCTCAAAGCACTTGCTCCGTAAGTTGCAGCGGCATAGCGTAAATCGGCCGGCGTAAGCCCGCCTAATTCAAACTACTGTGTCCCGACGTGATTGACGTTTTTGCGGAACGGCGCATACGCCGTCCGTGGAATTTCCCAGTGTGCATTGCTCCAAAGTACGCCGCAAGGACGTCATTAATTTCGACGCGGGAACAACGGCCATACTTAAAGCGGAGGTTCACCCAAAACCACAACTTTGTACCATCCAAACTAGCATACTAGCATCAGCTACCGTATGCCTTTTTTTTTTTTTTTCGTGCTGTATTTTACGGTTTAATCTGTAAGTTTAGTTTCAGACACCCGCGGGGAATGGGCGTTCCTATGAAGAGTGGAACATGATTGACGGCCGGCTATGGCGCGTCACACGTTCCGAAAACAGCCGGAGTAGGACTCGGCTCTTCACGGCGCTATACGGCGCCTGCGCACAGACTAGGAGCTGACTGCGCAGGCGCCGTATATGTCCGTGTCCTATTTCGGCCTTTTCCGGAAGGCATGACGCGCCATAGCTGGACGTCAATCATGTACCCCTCTTCATAGGAACGCCCATTTCCCGGCCGGAGTCTGAAACGAAAGTTACGGATTAAACCGTAAGTACACTGCAAAAAAAAAAAAAGGCATACTGTAGCTGACGCTAGTATGCTAGTTTGTATGGTAGATAAAGAAATTTTTTTTTTTAGGGTGAACCCCCGCTTTAACATTGGTACGCTGCACTTATGCCTCATATAGCAGGGGCAACTATACGCCGGGAAAAGCCTAACGTAAACGTCGTAACTTTACTGCGTCGGCCGCGTGTACGTTTGGGAATTCGCGTATCTAGCTAATTTGCATACTTAACGCGGAATTCTACGGAAGCGCCACCTAGCGGTCAACAAAAAAATGCAGTTAAGATCCGACGGCGTAAGAGACTTACGCCTGTCGGATCTAATGGATATCTATGCGTAACTGATTCTAAGAATCAGGCGCATAGATACGACGGGTGGGATTAGGACTTACGACGGCGTACATGGCGCTGCGCCGTCGTAAGTCCTTTCAGAATCTGGCCCTTAGTGTCCCTGCCTGATACAGAACCATTGCCTATAGGAACTTCTTTAGTGTCATTTCCTGATGCATTACTATTGTCTATAGTTCCTACCTTGGTGTCACTGCCATGGTAAGCCCAATACATCATTATTTTCTATAGCTACCACCTTCCAGTCACTGCCTGATACATAACCATTGCCTTTAGTAACTACCTTAGTGTCACTGCCAAGGTAAGTCCCACACATGATTACTGTCTATAGCAGATTGCAGGGTGTCTTGTAATGAATGAAATGTTGTGATCACCTTGATGATTGAGGTTATGTCATTCTAGGTAATTCTTTGCCTCTTACTCTCCTTACAGAAACCTCAGCTGGTGACGGGTGGAGAAGCATTGTGTAGCTTCGTAAAGCAATACTGCCCAGCTGTGACGGAAACTTACTACCCTACGCTGTGGTGCTGGGAGGGCAGGACCCAGACATTGCTGAGACCATTCATCACTGTCAAACCACAAGTGCATTACAGCAAGTGAGTATGGCATGACTTCATTCATTCACCTGCTCTGCACTGACACCGGGATGACAGGTGAATCTCTAATAGTCCAGGTACCGGTTCACCGGTGGGCGAAGCCAAGCCATCCTTTTGCAGGAAGCAGTATTAAAGGATTTGTAAAGGGATTTTTTTTTTTTCAAAATAACAAACATTGTATACTTATCTGCTTGGTGCAATAGTTTTGCACAGAGAAGCTCAGATGCTCCTCTTCTCTGGGTCCCCTGCTGGCGCTCTGTGCCCCTTCCGCAAGCTGAGTGCCCCATAGCAAGCCGCAAGCTGAGTGCCCCCCGCTGGCTCTGATAGGCTTTCCGAGTACAGCCTTCGTCTCCCGAATGTTTTATTCAGGGAACGTACGGGGGTGCGTTTTCTTTGGATAGGACTGACGGCCGTCTCAGCCAATCAGGTTCACCGATTCTGGTTATTGGTAACCTGATTGGCTGAAGCGTCATCGAGGGCGGGAGAAGACATCGAGGGACGTGGAAGCAGAAAGGTAAGTGCATTTTACAGGGCACAGAGGCGACAAAGGGCACAGTGGCATCAATGGGTACAGTGGCGACAAAGGGCACAGTGGCGACAAAGGGCACAGTGGTGACAATGGGCACAGTGGCAACAATTAAAGGGCACAGTGACATGCACAGTGGCAACAATGGGCACAGTGGTGACAATGGGCACAGTGGCAACAATTAAAGGGCACAGTGACATGCACAGTTGCATCAATGGGCACAGTGGTGACAATGGGCACAGTGGCAACAATTAAAGGGCACAGTGACATGCACAGTGGCAACAATGGGCACAGTGGCGACAATTAAAGGGCACAGTGGTGACAATTGGCACAGTGGTGACAATTGAGGGGCACAGTGGCTGCGTTTGATGGCATGGCACAGTGGTGACAATTGATGGCACAGTGGCTGCGTTTGATGGCATGGCACAGTGGTGACAATTGATGGCACAGTGGCTGCGTTTGATGGCATGGCACAGTGGTGACAATTGATGGCACAGTGGCTGCATTTGATGGGCACAGTGAGGCTGCAATTTTTTTTTTTCGTTCCCCCCCCAAATGTTGACTATTCTAACATTCTCCTCCACCCAAACTGACAATTCTGCTGTCCAAAGGTGCCACCTGTGCTCGTTCCTTGTAGGGCACTCTAATACAGGTGTGTTACTGGCCAGATCTCCTGGTACAGACTGAGGGAGAAAATCCTAGAAAATGAAAACTTACACAGCTACCTTATCTAATGATTGGCAAGCTGCAATATGTTCAATTTTTTGTTTCTGGTTTAATACTGTAGCCAGTAAGTATGCACACAAGCTAATGACACCGTCATATCTGTTTAATTACAAGGCATGTCTGGTATTACTCATGTAATAATCATCCAGAAATTTCCATCCATTTACAAGTACATATGCTGAAGTGGAGTCACACATGCATCAACCACCAGCTCATCAGCCGGTGATCAACACGATATCTCCTTTCATGTGATACTCAACCAGATATCTTCTATTAAAAGTAAAAAAATAAAAAAGTACAACACTAAAAATCCCTACCCAATAAAATAAAAAACCTAAAAATGAAATACAAATCGATATATTAGAGACCGCCCACCGCATATATACTGCGGCAAGGCAGCTCTATGGTGAGAAAAAAACTTGTCTGTACGTTGTTTTGTACACAAGATACTGTGGGCGCTCATATGAGCCGCCACCTCTCTCCTCCTTGCAGTGGGCAGGGCTGCCTCTCTCCTCCTTTCCTCCCCTCCTGACTGATGTCAGCGGGGGATCCTTGGGCCCCACCCACTGCAGCTGTCAGGCTGAGAAAGGAGAGAGGCGGCGGATCATGTGAGTGCCGATCGACGTTCGATGATGGCTGGAAGCTTACCACAATGGAAATTTCCTCATTGTACACCTGTATACCCAACGAGGCCGGCCTTCGGGCTGTTGAACATTTTTTGACCAAACAAGGTTCCCCTGGGTTACCAAGTGCTTTTATAATTGAATGCCTCGAGTTTATTTTGGTTAATAATCATTTTAGATTTGAGGGGATGACGTACACAGATTCGAGGGACAGCTATGGGGAGCTCCGCAGCTCCCTCATTCGCTAACCTGTTTGTAGGCTATCTAGAAGAGGTGTATATTTACTTGTCCCCCTTATTTTGTCAAAATGTCAGAAAATGGATGAGATATATTGACGATGTCTTTTTTATTTGGACGGGGAGTGAGATGGACTTTGTGAGATTTGTGGAGTACGTTGACAGTGTTTTCCCAGGGATTGTGTTTAACCCAGAAATTTCGGGTGAATGTATTCCATTCCTTGATGTGCTCATTACCATCACAGATAGTGTTATAACCACATCTCTATACACCAAACCCACTGATAGGAACACTCTACTGCATTTTCAGAGCGCACATCCTACACATTTGCGCAATAATTTGCTGATCTCACAGTTTGTACGAGTCTTACGGATCTGCTTGGACGAGCAAGACAAAAAGGAGCTTGACACTATGTACCACAAATTTCTTGAACGGGGTTATCCCAAACCAGTCCTGGATCAGGCTCTTGATAAGGCACTGGCTGGTAGCAGTAAAAGCACTAGGCCCATTTCTTGTCCTATGTTGGTTCACACATACAATCAAGAGTCAGGTACAATCAAATGTGCCACTGAACGCAATCTTAAAATATTGCAATCAGATAGATCCTTGGGTCCTGAGATTAAGATCAAACCTATGATGGCGTACAAACGCGGGAAAACACTACGAGATCATCTGGTACAGGCAGACCCACGACACAAGTATGTCAAAACCGCACCTAAAATATCCCATAAGACTGGGTGTTTTAGATGCTATAACTGCAATCTATGCAATTCCCTTATTTGTGGTCAATACTTTTCACATCCACGCATGGGAGGACGCTATCCCATACGTGAATATTTCCAATTGCAATAGTGACTTTTGTGTCTACATCTTAAAATGTCCCTGTACTTTGACATATGTCGGGAAGACTATTGGCCCTTTTAAGAAACGCTTTCAAAAACACAGAAGCGACATTAGGAGAGCACTGACCAAGACCGCAAAGGGGGAACATGCAGATCCTAACAAACCTGTAGCCTTACATTTTGTGACGGTTAAACACCAGGATCACGAACTACGTGGCATGGTTATTGAGCATGTTAAAGCACCCTATAGGCTGGGGACAGTACAACCTGAAGGGCTTAATACCAATTTGTCTCTCACGTGCTTCATTGATGATCGTTAATGGTTCGTTCCTTTTTCTATTAGGTTCCTCTGTTTAGTGTCCTTTTTTTCGTTTTGGATCGCATATCGATCATATGTATGTATAGGTCCTACTGTATTTAAATAGTATCTCTATTTCTGCCATTGCCTAGTATGAGTGACACCCCAAAAGGTATGATTTATACCATGTATCTTTTTAGGCCCCCTGGGGCTTCTTTTAGCTGTTTTTTTCTGTTTGTTCTTTTTTTCACGTTGTTAATGTAGACATGCCACTTTTTGCTCGATATGGATGATGACCCTATCGACCTAGGCCTTATATCAGGTCTTGTTAGGGTATAGATTGATATAGCTCGTTTGTAGCAACCATAAATCCATTTTTTTACACGGACCGGGAGCTTTTTGTACAATGACTACATGCCACGTTCTGCACTTTATAGCCTGCTCACCTCGGTATCCTTTTTTCATTTATATTTATATTTATATTTATATTTATTTTTATTTTCATTTTTCTCTTATTTCCTTTTCTTTTTTCTCTTTCTTTTTCTTTCTCTCTTTCGTTTTATTTATTTTTATTATTTTTTATATTTATATTTATTTTTTATTTTTCTTCTCTTCATTCTTTTGTCTTTGATTTATTTTTATTTTCATTATATATTTTTTTATTTTTTTTTATCTTTTTCTTTTTATTTTTTTCTTCTTCTTTTTTTATTTTTCCTCACATTCTTTACATTATTCTTTATTTTATCCATTTTATGTTTACTCATCTATTAACAATGCTATTCACTTATTTATATTCATTTCTTTCTTTTTAAAGGAACACTAAAGGTTCGTTTTTTATTAGATCAATTGATTGCTGTAAGCTAGAGCATTTAAATATCACTTACCTCGTTTTTTCTTTTGACCTCCAAAATACAGTAATCCAGGTTTGAAAATGCCATTTCCTGTCTCTCCTCTTCTTGCTTTCCACCAGCATCTGAGCCGTTTTGCATGGTGGAAAGCAGAATGTGCTCACCCCCTCCCTATGACTACAGCCCTGCGTGAAGATGCTCTCTTATCTCTCACAGGCATGGAGGCTAAGCCTAATGGGAACTGTAGTTCCCATTAGGCCGTGATTTAGCAAGAAAGAATGCGCACCGCAAACCAGGAAGTCAGTGAGAATAATGATTCAGGAGTGACGGAGGTGAATAAAACAGCTTGATTTCAACAGGTATCAAACTAGTTATAATGCAAAACATTGCTTTTTACTTTATCAGCTACTGTCAGACTTTAATTTAAGAGGAAAATATTTTTGTCTTTACAACCCCTTTAACTTTTTTTTTAACTTTTATTTTCCTCCCCCTTTTTTCCTTTGTTTTTAGTTTTTTCTTTGTTTCCCATCTATTTGTTCATACTCTTATTCCCGGATGAGCTCGCCACACGTCTTGTTTTTGTTTTGTTTACTTCCTCGCTCCCCGTGGTCCCTGTTTCCTATGTAACAACGGCTTGCACTCCAAGCCTCGTTGTCACATCCTCTTATGTTGATGGACTAGAGCCGATGTGCGGCGCCCTTACGCCATTGGTAACCATGACGACGGCGGCCGCACACCGGTGCCTCCCGCGTTGTCTTGCCGTATCCCGGGCGCATGCGCGGGATACGTGGCATGATACTATTGGCTGAAGGTGGTCCTATCGAGACAACATAGCGGGACAGCTGGGGGATGACTGCAGCTGGGATACGTCCACGGACGGCGCATGAGCCGTTCGTTCGAAGCGTCATTTACGTGGGGTCACGATTAATTTACATAAAACACGCCCACCTCTTCCACATTTGAATTAGGCGGGCTTACGCTGGCCAATTTACGCTACGCCGCCGCAACTTACGGAGCAAGTGCTTTGTGGATACTGCACTTGCCTCTCTAAATTGCGGCGGCGTAACGTAAATAACATACGCTACACCCGCACAAAGTTAAGCCGCCCTACCTGAATCTAGCTATATGTTGCTCCAGACAGAGTATCCTGATTCTGGAGAGATGACGAAGCAATGTAAGCCATGGTAAAGCATGGTATTGCGTTCATATGTGCTTGGCTTAATGGGATTGTATACTGTAGTCGCTGGGCATTATTAACATTTACTATATTTAGGCCAGGCCAAAGATGGACCACATTATTGTTTTTTTAGCAAAATCTTAGTTAAAAAATGTATCCAAATTAAAGGGGTATGCACAAGCAAAACGCCTCTCATTAGGAGCACATCTATGTGTAAAAGCTTCCTTCTGGTGTCCGCTAGCACAGCATGTTTGAACTGCCAGTGGCTAAAGGAAATATCTTGCTGACAGATGCATTAAGGGCTGATTCACACTGGAGGCCAGGACACAGTAAAAATAGGCACTTGAGCTGTGGTTTTAACCCCCCCCCCTTTTAACCCAACACAGCTGCTGGAAGGAGGTGTACAGATACCGCACTTGTGGAGAAATGATACCCCTTGTTGCATTTAGCAGGCAGTATTGCAACCCATTCAAGTGACAGGGGTCCCATCACAACCACTCAGCGATGATGTCTTTTCAGGGTTCTTAGGGAGACATATTGCCTGCCAGCTGCCCTCCACCAGGGATTGCTTTTCTGAAGGGTGGCAAGAGCTGCTGCTCGTGTAAACAAGTCTTAACATCCCAGAACAGTCTGTAAAAGAAACCCCTGGTCATGTAGTGATCCTATATTGATGGGATTATTTAAAAAGGCTTTGGAAACATAAGACATTATGCAAAATGCAGCAACGCTTGGCAACCAATCAAATTTGACCTTGCATCATCTAAAAATAAACACAGCTGGCTGATTGGTTGCTGGAGTTCCCTCTGTGATGGGAGTCACTTTGGGTGGGGGACTTGTGAAACTCAGCTTACCTTGGAGAGCGCTGGAATCTCCTTGTCCAGCTCCCCTGGTCCCTACTATGTGTAAGTCATCTTGTGTCTATTAGGGGTACAGGGTGACTGAGAACCCCAGTCTGATCTGCACTAATCAGACTCACTGTACAACCACACTGGACTTTTTGTGTGTGTGTGTGTGTGTATATTGTATATTGTCTGATATACTGTTGCAGACTCTTTACTAGATCGTTTGATGCCAATACTAAGCATTTTTAAGGGTATCGGTACTCGTGGAAATGTACAGATATCTTCTAGTTAATTTTTTTCCAGCTGTCAGTGGGATTTTCCCGCTAACAGCTGAAATGTAAAGAAATGAATGCCGATAATTATTGGTTGGTAAGGAGCGGGCAGCCGCATCCTTAACAACCAAGTCAGCTGTCCATGGGATTCCCCTCCCCGCCTCCGCCTCCCCTCTAGCCAGCTGTCACCAAGCACAGACTGGTTGGGGCCCCGTGTCCTCTACAGTGTTGGGTGTACTGACAGGCAGGGTTGTAGTATCTCTGGTGGCATACAAGGCATTTGCCTTGTTGGGCGACGCCGATCAGTTATGTTGCTACAGGAGAGCAAGGGGGGCAGACTCAGCAGAGGGTGAATGGGTTATAATGAAAGTGTTCAGCGGCCTATCGAGCCTCCAACACATGTTCTTGTAGAGCGGATCCCCCCTTTCCTCCTTCAGCTGTCTCTCGGGGACTCCGCTCACCCTCATCTATAGAGAATGGATGGGGTGGACTTAAAATTGCTCAGCTTCACCCAACCGTAACCAGGCCCGGATTTACTCCCTTTGCCGCCCCAAGGCCGGGTCCTTCAATGCCGCCCTCGTCTACGCAGTACAGGGGGGACATTATCCGCCGGGGGACTTTTTCGGCAGGATACTGAGATGCATTGAGAAGCGGAGGGGGGGTGGAGGACTGAGATTGGAACTGTCGAAAATGACACTGAGAACCTGGGGGGTGTTGCTGCCAAAAATGAAATTGAGCATTGGGGGGTGCTGCTGCCAAAAATGCAAAATGACATTGAGAACCGGGAGGGGGGTTGCTGCTGCCGAGAACCATCTCACCTCCTCTTCCCTCTGTTTTCTCTCCTCTCACCATCCGCATGACAGGGGGAACTCCCAAAATGAAAGTAAAAGTGTCCTCTCCTCTCAGCCACAGTGCCGCCCCTGCACCCACTGCCGCCCGAGGCCTGGCCTTGTTGGCCTTGTCTGGAATCCGGCCCTGACCGTAACAGCTCCCCCTGTCCGTGTGTGTGTGTGTGTGTGTGATGCTGTGCGGTGCCGGCTCCTTTCTGATGATTTGTATTTTGCTCGGACTGCAGTGCATGTTGACATCTGTCAATGTGCACTGTAAGGCACTGCAAGCTGGAGGGACAGCGGGGATGTGATCACTCAGTGCAGCCCGGAATACACAACATTCCACTATTCTGTCTCTGTGTTTGGTAGATCCCTTTATAGGCATGCAGGTTACGGGAACAAGTTTGGGTTACTGGGGTGAGTATGCAGGTAACCTAAAGGCTGTGCTGTGTGCCGTCACACCTCCACCTTATGTCTGCCTAATTGATAATCAAATTAAGGATTATCTGTCATCATCCGATCTGTGTGAAGGTCCTGAATGGGAATATGAAATAAAGATTCATCTGCACAACATACTGATAATCCTCTGATAGCTGTTCTGGGATCCTCACTGATTATTGAGGGCTCTCTGACTATTTCCTGTAAATATAATGTCATAATACTATGTGCCATGTCTGCAGTCTCTGACAATCTGCAATCCCCGCACCCTGCCCTCACTTACCCACCTACTCCCCCCCCCCTACTCCAAGGCTCAATTCACACTTCTACGACTTTGTAATGCGACTTTGGACATGACAAGTCACAGCCATTCTTTTCAATGGCACTCGTTCAGGTTGGTGCAACTTAAAGTTGCAGCGATTTGAAAAGGTGCCTGCACTACTTTGTTTCGACTTGATGGGACTTGGATCCATTGAGTGCAAAGTCGGATCAAAGTCGCACTAAAAGTCTCATCAAAGTGACTTTGGAGTCACGCTAGTGTGAATAGAGCCTTAGGCCCCATTCACACCTGAGCAATTTTCTGCTTGAAGCTTGTAGCTCAACAAACCAAATCCCATTCATTTCAATGGCACCTGAGCTTTAGCGTCTAGGAGCAGAATTTATTTTTTTTGTATAGTTTCCTTGAGCGCTTTTCCAGCAGAAAGCGGTAAACGGTCCTAAATGTTACTAATAGCGTTTTTTGAGCTTTCTTTCACCTTTTACTGCAAACATGCCAATAAAATGCTAATCCTCCTAAAATGCTGCTACAAAAAGCTATTGCCGGTGTTCTTGATCCAGTGATTTTTTTTTTTCCAGCGTGTTTTAATAATTTTTCTGCTTTTAAAAAAAAAACGCTAGTGTGCATGGAGCCTAAAAACGCTTAAAAAAGGCAGAAAAACTGTAGTAAATTGCTACGCTCAGGTGTGAATGGAGCCTTGTTGGTCTATTTTATAAATGTTTTCACACAAGATTCGTACAACTTTCATCTAGGATTCACACATTTTTTTTTAAATGTATGAAAACTTTTAGTTGTCAGCGAATCTTCCCTATTGCAGTAACAAGCATTTTAGCCAAAGTAATAGCGGGATGTATCTTTAGTACTGAACATCAAGGTTCAGGATACAGGTAAATGTTTAACTTTTTGTGGCAGTGCCAGTAAAGTTTTGTGAGGACAAGAGGCTCAACTGGTAGTGGCAGCGGTTAGCCATTTACAAAACGGGAACACCCAGGTACAGTCAAGTTTAGGGCCGAAACAACTAATCGATTAATCAACAACTAATCGATTATGAAATTAATCGATTACCATTTTCATAATCGATTAATCAGCCAGTAACATAATGGGGTAAAAAAAATAAAAAAATTATCCCTTTATAGTACAAAAAGAGCAAATCGCTACTGTAAATATTACTTTCACTGTCACACAGTAAAAAATGAACCCCTTACAGTAGCGATTATTTGCTCTTTTTGTACTAATGTTAGTTTTTTTTAACCCCATTATGTTACTAAACATCTCAGGCCTGGGTCACACCTCTGTTTTTTTCTGGTGTTTTTTTGCAGAAACACACTACAGTTCATTTACATGGTTTCCTTTGGGACACGTTCATATCCATGATTTTTTCAGCTGCTGTGTATTTGGAAAAGGCAAGGACTTTTTTTTTTTTTAAAGCAAAACGGTACTATTTCGTTTTTTTGGTTCAATATACTTCAGCGGAGAAGCTACAGAAAAGCATGTAATGTGTTTTTTGCGGCAATTTGTGTTTTGTAATCTGCCCAACAACAAATTGGCCCAAAAAAAATGTAAAAAATGCAAATTGCCACAAAATTCCTTTTTTTTTTCAAAGGTTATTAATTCCCATGTAACTACTTGCTGCACTCAGATGACTATGGCCACCCTGAGCCTGGCTAGAATTTCTTCTTTGAATTGGGATACTCCTTGGCAACCTAAGGTTGACAATCAAAGTAGGCATTTTTCGGACTCCCCTAATAAAGAGTCATACTTCCTACATCCCACGTTCAGCAACGCTTTAATTACTTTTGGGTGACATGCGCCCCCCGATCCGGGTTACTGCGATTGCAGCACATTTTATCGCACGACAATCGCGGCAGAACCGCACCGCGATTTGAGGTGTCATTCAAATTAATTATTTTGTCATTCACACCTCGGCGCTGTCAATTCACTGGCAAATCTGCCTGCGATTTAAAAACCTGTAGTGTGAATCCAGCCAAAGATGGCAAGGTAGGTTTCTACATGATCTTCCAGGGCCAATTTCTGTAAAGCGCTCTGCACCAGGTATGGGAATGGGCTGCTGCACCACTATCTGCCTCTCTAACAGGGCCTTTATCTGTTGCTGTATAGCAGTGGTCTCCAAACTGTGGCCGGGGGCCAGATGTGGCCCTTTGCTTGCTTTTACCTGGCCCTTGGGACACTAGTTCATCCACTGATACTAACATTGGGACATAATTCCTCCCACTGACACCAACAATGGAGCACAATTCCTCCCAACGACACCAACGATAGGGCTCAATTCCTCCCAATGACACCAACAATTGGGGATTAGTTTCTCTCAATGACACCAACAATGGGGCCCAATGACACCAATGATAAGGCGCAATTACTGCCATTGAAACAAACAACGGGGCATTATTTTTTCCCAGTGATGTTGGGACCTTTTCACTGACCACTGTCCGGCCCTCGTAAAGTTTGAAGGACAGTAAACTGGCCCTTTTGTTTAGAAAGTTTGGAGACCCCTGCTGTAGAGGTTTACTTGCTGCTGTCTCTCTAAGGAGGCTCAACCGGTTACTGTCAACTGTTGCATCTGCTGGACGGTTAAGTGGTTGGAGCTTTGCTAGTTGGCATTTGCCAATATGAGGTCTTTTACAATCCTACAATACCCTCTAGTTTGTTAATAATTGCTGTCTTTCTCATTAGGGTATTACCTAGTCCCAGCACTCGCTACTGAAGAAACAGCACAAGTCCCTGTTTCTTCAGAGCGCATGCGCCGACGACATCATTGGCGCAGTATACTGTTAAGTATCTCCTAAACGGCGCACGTTTAGGAGATATTTACATTACCTATAGGTAAGCCTTATGCTGCGTACACACATTCGGACATTCCCACATCAAAACCATGGATTTTTTTTTTCCCGACGGGTGTGCGCTCAAGCTTGTCTTTCATATACACGGTCACACAAATGTTGTCGGAAATTGCGAACATCAAGAACGCGGTTCTACGATGAGCCGAGAAAAATTAAGTTCAGTGATTCCATGCGTAGAATTATTGTGTGTTGTATTGTGTACACACGGTCGGAATTTCCAACAAGCACATTTGTTGTCGGAAAATGTGAGAACCAGCTCTCAAATTTTTGTTGTCGGAAATTCCGACAGCAAATGTCCGATGGGGCCTACACACGGTTGGATTTTCTGACAACAAGCTCACATCGAACATTTGTGTACGCTGCATTATTCTACACAGAGTGTAAGATAGGTTAACAACCTCTTTAACACACACATTTTTAGCATATTGAACCTGCAGATACTGTAGTTTCAGTATGCAGAGTATGCATTGTTGGTTTAACCCACTTGATTGTCTGCTCTGTGCGGTGATCTTTATGCTTCCTCTACACATTGTGAGTTTGCAGAGAGAGGAAGAGAAGTAATGAGAATAGGTCGCTGTTGAAATTCTTCGGAAGTTGAGTGCTGCAGCACAGACCCCTCCCAGCATGTTGGTTGAATTGCACAATGGTAAGAGTAGCATTCGTATCCCATGTTTGTTCTAACAGAAGTCAGACACTCTGGTGTATTGACAATACTCATATTTATGATGGATATTTTTGCCATACATCTAACCTAAAAAACACACATTTTATGGGCGTAATGTGTTTATGTGTACAGCTTTTTGAAGCGTAAGTATTCTGGGCCAGATCCACAAAAGAGATACGACGGCGTATCTCCTGATACGCCGTCGTATCTCTGTGTTACGGCCGTCCTAACTATGCGACTGATTCATAGAATCAGTTACGCATAGCTAGCCCTAAGATCCGACAGATGTAATTGAATTACACTGTCGGATCTTAAGGGTGCAATTCTAGGCCGGCCGCTAGGTGGCGAGGCCATTGCGGCCGGCGTAGAATATGCAAATGACTAGTTACGGCGATCCCTGAACATGCAAATGACTAGTTACGGCGATCCCTGAACCGCCGTCGATCTAACTTTACGTCATTTCCGTCGAGTTACACCACGTAAAATTAGGGCTGAGCCATGTTAAGTATGGCCGTCGTTCCCGCGTCGAAATTTAAAAAACCACGTCGTCCGTTAATGGCGCTGGACGCCATTTACGTTAATGTCTAAACAAATGACGTCTGTGCGACGTCATTTAGCGCAATGCACGTCGGGTAATTTACCCGACGGAGCATGCGCAGTACGTTCGGCGCGGGAACGCGCCTAATTTAAATGGTGCCCGCCCCATTTGGATGGGGCGGGCTTGCGCCGAGCGCATTTACGTTACACCGCCGCAAGTTTACAGGTAAGAGTTTTGAGAATCAGGCACTTACGCTGTAAACCTGCGCCGGTGTAACGTAAATCAGATACGTTACGCTGCCGTGGAGCAACGTAATTATATCTGAATCTGGCCCTCTGTTTTTAATGAGGTTGCAAACGCTTAAAAAAAAAAAAAAAGTCCTGTAAGACAAAGGCATAATGAGCTACTAAGCATTCATTATGAAATACTTACCTGAGAACGAAGCCCCCCGCAGCGACGACCGCACACCGTTGAGATGGTTGACATTTTCCCCCTGAGTTTCTTCCGGGCTCCACCGTTCACAGATCAGCGCTCGGAAGGAACGACACCGCGGCCTTTCTTCAGAGCGCATGCGCCAGTGATGTTACCTAAAAATTGCAGCGTGGATCTGCCCTGCAAAAAAATCGCGCGGCAACACGCATTGCGTGAAGCATGTTGCCCAAAAAGTAGCTCCTGAACTTTTTTTTATTTTAGGTGTCATTCAAATGAATGGCATCTCACAGGTGAATCCCACCATTTGTCATTCACACATCGGCGCTTTCAAATTGTGGGCAGAATCGCGGCACATCTGCCCGCAATTCAAAAGTGTGAATGCAGCCTAAGTCGCACAACTTTCTGGTCGCGGCAGTGTGAACCGAGCCTTAAGGAGCTTAAATATGATTCTCCATGTTTTGGTGAAGATTAAACGGTTTGTTTGGACCAAGCTGGTCCATGTCGGTGACTCATTTAGATGTGAGCATTGGGCCCCTGCACACGGGGCCATCTAGGAGCAGTGCGCATCTTCTGCCGTTTTAGTGTGTCCAGGAAAGAGCGGTGCAGTGTCGAGCCCTGTTGCTTGCAGCTTGTCAAAGTCTATGGCAGGCTGTGGCTGGAATGTGGGGTAGGGGGGGGGGGATTGTACCAAGCAATACCCATATTTAGGGCCCTGTAGGATCAGAGAGGAAGGTCCAGAACACAGGTCTTCTGCATTCTGAATCTTTGTTCCTGAACATGAAGGTGAAAAAACAAATGGCAGTGACCGGCCCTGAATTTGCTACTTACCTGAGCCCCGAATTTCCATCGGCAGGGACGCACTGTCCCTCTCTTCGTGGGAACCCAGCTCTTGATTGGATAGATTGATAGCAGTGCAGCCATTGGCTCCCACTGCTGTCAATCAAATCCAGTGATGCTGGCGCCGGGGAGCGGGGCCGAGTCATACATTCCGCGGCTATGGACGCCGAATGAATGACACGGGAGCGTGCCCTCAAGCGCTTCTCCCAGGGGGGGTTATCTGATGCCGGGAGGAGCCGCGAGAGCTGCCAAGGAACCCCAGAAGAGGAAGTTCGTGGCCACTCTGTGCAAAACGAGCTGCACAGTGGAGGTAAGTATGAGGGACACACTGCTCCTAGATGGCCCCGTGTGAAAGGAGCCTTATCGTGACCATCAAAACACTAGTATGCTCAGAAGGGAAAGTCAGCAATGGCAGCCTAAATAATTTATTACAGGCTTGCATACTAACTACAAATTTATTTTATCTGACGAAGTAAAAAGCAGTGTAAACTATGCTGTAATATATAGAAGTTAATTTTTTATAAATCTGATTTCCGATGCCTGTTAATGTGTTTCAGCACGCTGGATAAAATATGCTGTACCCTCCAGATTTTCTGCAATTGACACAAAAGTGTCAGAAGCGATGAAATCAACATTCTCATGAACCCAGTTTGTTCTCCTAGTTTAAGTGTTAAGCCCTGTACACATGATCGGTCTGTCTGATGAAAACAGACCGATGGACCGTTTTCATCAGACAAACCGATCGTGTGTGTGTCCCATCGGTTTGTTTTCCATCGGTGAAAAAAATAGAACATGTTTTAAAATGTTCCTATTGATAAAAAAAAAAAAAGATTGTCTGTGTGGAAGTCCATCGGTCAAAAATCCACGCTTGGTCAAAATCAAGTCGACGCATGCTTGGAAGCATTGAACTTAATTTTTCTCAGCACGTCGTAGTGTTTTACGTCACCGCGTTGGACACGGTCGGATTTTTGACAGATGGTGTGTAGGCAAGACTGATAAAAGCCAGCTTCATCGGATATCCGATGAAAAAATCCATCGGATTAGATTCCATCAGATATCCGATCGTGTGTACAGGGCTTAAGATTACTTTTTTTTTTACTTTACAGTAGGTTTGAAATAGTTTAGCATTTTTTTTGGCAAGTCACTTAGACTTTATTTGGTTACTTTGCTTACACTGGCTTTTACTATGCTTTATTATGCTTTTCCTAATTTATGTATTAGGGGTACATACACGTGAATATTTTTTTATTTTCCTGTAAAAATAAATTTATCACGAATAACACCCCGCAGTGTAATATACAATAATAGAAGGACAAAATGGCAATTGTGAATGGTCTAAAAACTCCCTCCACTCAGTTTTTGATTTACTTATATAAATTTGTGGAAAATGTAGGGGTGACATCTGCACATGCACCTTTAGCGCTGTGTTTTTTTTTTATGCTTATTTCGGGGGTTGTGTGGTGTGTGTGTGTTTATTTATATACAGCTGCAATACAACACTTATGGCCCGTACACGCGATCCGAATATCGTATGAAAAATGACGCCCGAGGAAGAATCGAGGAAGAATCGTACGATAATCGGATCGTTGGTACAGAGCTTTCAAGAGCCGATCACGACAATTCATCCGATATTATTTTATCAGACGTGCACGAAAATTTTCCTTGTACGATATCAGATCGTACGATTTTCGTTTGGTCAGTACAGTTGTCGTCCAAATACAATACAAATGCATTACAACACATGACATCACTTCGGTTTTTTTTTTGGTTTTTTTATGTCGTACGAGAATTTTCGTGACTTTAATAACCTATTTAATTTCTACTTGTGACTATTAAGCGAAAAAAGTCGTACGATATTTGGATCGTGTATACGGGGCATAAGCCTAGGTTGACACCAGTGTGACTTTTCATCCAACTTGACAGTTCAAAAGTCGCATGACCAGTTGCACCCTATTTGCGGCAATAGAACCATTCAAATCAAGTCAGGGCAACTTTGAATAAAGTTCCTGCACTATTGTTGTGCAATTTCGGTGTGATTGGCCTTGGCATCTGTTAAATGAAGTCGTACAGAAAAGGCATTCGATCGGGTGGACTGGCAGTTCATGTTCGCCACTCTGAAACATATAGGCCTAGGCGAAAAAATGAGACACTGGATAGCGGCGATATACTCAAACCCGACGGCGAGAGTGAGAACAAATGGCATTCTCTCAGAGCCATTTGCCATCACAAATGGAACCAGACAGGGCTGCCCCCTCTCGCCCCTGTTGTTTGCGCTGTCGCTAGAACCCTTTTTGAATCACGTGCGGTTAAACACGGGAATTAAGGGGGTGGAGGTAGATAAAACACAATACAAAGTCTCGGCATATGCTGACGACCTATTGTTCTCGTTGACGGAACCGGGGACGTCTTTACCGAATTTGATGGCGGAGTTCGAGCGATACGGGGAAATGTCGAACCTCAAAATAAACTTGAGCAAATCGGTGGCGATGGGCCTGCGTATAACACAACAACAACTTTCCCACCTTCGGAGCAAATTCCGTTTAAAGTGGACAGAAGAGGCGCTGACCTATTTAGGAACTCGCATCCCACCCAGACTATCTCAAGTGTACAAACTGAACTTCCCCCCTCTTCTTAAGACCATTCAGGGACTACTGACAAAATGGACTAAGGGGCTACACTCCTGGTTTGGGAGGTGTAGCATACTGAAAATGACGATTTTGCCCAAATTTCTATACCTTCTACAAGCCCTCCCGATACTCATTCCAGCAGACTACTTTAGACAAGTATACACGACTTTCAAAACGTTCCTCTGGGGGGGAAAACATCCCAGGATACATAAGAAAATTCTCTCCCTACCCAAACGACTGGGGGGTATAGCGATGCCAGACATCCGAGCCTACTATTATGCGACACAACTAGGCCGACTTGTCGACTGGTGCCGCCATGGAGACGTCAAACTTTGGCCTGGATTGGAACAGGCCCAATGTGACATTCCCCTACAACGAGCCCCCTGGTGTCACGCCGCTATGCAAGGAGACGTCAGGCGACACCCGCTCATAGGAAACACCATCGCGGTATGCGCGCGGATTATGACAAGGGCAAACCTGAGCTCTCGAACTTCACCGTTACGCCCGGTGCTGGGTAACCCACTCTTCGAACCGGGAATACGAGATGGGAAATTTAAAGCCCTGAGGGCGTTAGGCCTTTACCAGGTGTCCCATTTCAGCGAAGCGGGAAGATGGAAGACGAAGACGGAGCTCATGGACCCGGGGGGAACCTACTGCTTAGATTTTCTAAGGACTGAGCAGCTGTCCCATTTTCTTGAAACGATGACACCCCCTCCCCCCGCGACAGGTCAGCCTCTCACGGTACTGGAGGAATGGTGCTCAGACACAGGGGTCCTGCCACATGCACTGTCCCTTGCACACGAGCTGGTAATTATGCCGAGGACTGATTACCGTCTCCCGTGTTTCACTGAGTGGGAACGATTGCTGAACTGTACATTCTCCGACAAGAAAAGGGAAAAAATTCTATCTCACACACATAAATCCTCCATATGCACCAGAATACAGGAGACTAATTACAAGATCCTAACCGGCTGGTATAGGACCCCAGACCTGCTACACAAGATCTTCCCTGCGACATCGGACAGATGTTGGCGTTGCATGGAAGACAAGGGCACACTGTTACACGTATTCTGGTCCTGTCCCCGACTCCGGAACTTTTGGACCGAAGTACGGCGGATAACGCAACAGTTTACGGACCGTGAGGTCCCTGATGACCCAGCATTCTTCCTTCTCCACGCGACTGACGCCCCCACGCGGGTGTACAAGAAATCGATTGTTCGCCATCTGTTGGATGCGGCCAAGGCCTGCATTCCAATACTTTGGAAGTCAACGCTCCCGCCGACTGTTGCCATGTGGTTGCAGAGAATAGACGAAATCAATAAAATGGAAGATCTCATCCTAACGAGTCAGGACAGACAGGAGGCCTATACAGATACGTGGCGTATCTGGAATATTTTTAAATACTCCGATGAAGGGGTAGCCCTCAGGGGCGGAAGTACCTCAACCTGAACTCCTTGATTTCGTCTGTGGTATGATCTCTGGAATAGTTGCGGGAGGAGACACAGCACTAAAGCCCTTCCCGATGGCAAATAAGAGACGAGGTCCGTAATCAACACTCCCCCCCCCCCCCTTATAACTACCCATCCCCCCCCTCCCTTTCAACTCTCCTCCATCTCCCTTTTCTTTGCCTGTATTTTCTAGGAGAGTGCTCGCTCTCTATATCTACCTCTATTCACCCTTTCTGCTTTCATTTTCTCTATAAATCTGAAAAGTCAGGGGATCGGGCCCGTGGGACCACGGTGACTCATTTGATTTTGAATGGGTGGGTTGAGGCACACATGCAGATAGAGGGGAATGTAAAGAGTGGGGAGGGCGGCGCCGTGAGACGCGCAGCCATGTCCACATAAAGACGGACGGATAGCCGACCCCTCCGCTGTGATGATTAATATTACCCTATATTGTTTGAATTGTTCGGTGTTTTCCTTTTTTTTTTTTTTATTATTTAAGAAAAATCTGTACTGGGTGCCTTGATGTTTACCCCATTTACTGTACTGTTGTTTGTAATGACGCGGTGGTTCCTATGGACCCCCTTTTTCCCTGTTTTATAAATAAAGAATTTAAAAAAAAAAAAAAAAAAAAAAATGAAGTCGTACAGATGTCGGCAAGCTGCACATGAAATCTCACTGATGGTCGGCTTTTAAGTAGCACAACTTCAAAGCCGCACTAGTGTGAACCAGGGAGTAGGGTAACTTTATCTAGTTATTTGAAACAAAGCAAGGAAGGGTATTCTGATTATTAAAAAATATATTAAAAAACATAGGTTATCATTTACTAATTTTAAATTTTTATAATTTTTTTATTTCATTTTTTTTTTTTTTTTTACATTTTGGATTGAGTAGGGAATTTTAGACCCTCTGTCAATTTTTATTGCTGTCTGTGCCCCCAGGAGATTTACTATAGTAAATCTAAGTATAATTGAAGGTAAATCTAATGAAAATGAAATAAGAAAATTGTATAATATATGGCCAGCTTAATGATAACTGATGGCTCATTGGATTTGTACATGCAACTTGATATCAAGTGAAATGTAACATCCTTCATTATGATGAATCCTGGCGTAAACCTATAAATAAAGAATTAAAAGTACCGTATTTGCCGGCGTATAAGACGACTGGGCGTATAAGACGACCTCCTAATTTTCCAGCTAAAATGTTGGTTTTGGGATATACTCACCGTATAAGATGACCCCTCACTGTGCCATTATAACATGCCTTGCTGTGCCATTATACCATGCCTCGCTGTGCAGTTATTACATGCCTCACTGTGCCATTCCATTCCCTACCTTCTCCTGTTTGCAGCGTACAGACGGCGGCCATCTATTATTCAAAAGACGCGCCTCCTTCACAGGCTGTTCTGTGATAGACGGAACACTAATTTTCCCAGCAGAGCCTCTGTTCAGTGTTCCGCCTATCACGGATGTCCTCTCGTCCGAGGATGAGAGGACATCCGTGATAGGCGGAACACTGAACAGAGGCTCTGCTGGGAAAATTAGTGTTCCGCCTATCACGGAACAGTCTGAGGAGGAGGCGCGGCTTTTGAATAATGGATGGCCGCCATCTGACACCCTCTGACACAGGTACCTGGCGTATAAGACGACCCCCGACTTTTGGGGCATTATTTTAGATTCAAAAGGTCGTCTTATACGCCGGAAAATACGGTAAATAGTTTAAGGACATCTGTTTAAGAGGGGTATTTCCCTCACTTTGGGAAATGTCCTATAAGGCCTTATTCACACCTATGCATTTTTACTGCTTTTTGCATTTTGCTGATTTTGCTCTACAGAACGTGTTCCATAGGAAACCATATTAAATGAACTGTAGTGCAAAAAGCACTAAAAATGCATAGGTGTAAATCAGGCCTTACTTCCTATTGCATCTTTGGGACAAGAAATGAAGGGGAATTTCCCCAGTAAAACGTTGACAGCAAAAAATAAATTGCCAGGGGTTTTAACCTTTCCCTATAAAGCTGCATGATTCTGGCTAAAATAAGAATCACGATTTTTTGGCTTAGAATAAACATCACGATTCTCATGGCGCAACATGATCTTTGACATTATACAAAAAAATTGGGCTAACTTTACTGTTTCGTGTTTTTTTTTTTTTTGTTTTTTTTATAATTTAAAGTGTAATTTTTTTCCCCCAAAAAATTAAGTTTGAAAGACCGTTGCGCAAATACAGTGTGACATAAAATATTGCAACAACTGCCATTTTATTCTCTAGGGTCTCTGCTAAAAAAAAAATCTGCCAGTAAATATCTTGTACAGCCTGTTTCTCTTTTGGGAAAAAAGCCTATGCTTATGACATCATTCTCCCTCTCCCTTTCCCTCTCCCTCTCTTGTGAGAGTTTGCCAGGAAGGGAGGGGAATGAGTCATAAGCTGCAGAGCTGGAGGTTTGCCTCTGTGTAAATCCAGGAAGGGAACAGGCAGCAGCTTCAGCTGCCCACAGTTAAAATGGATGCAGCGAGACTCAGTGGAAGGGAGATTTTTGCAGCATATTTGGCAAGTACAGAATTACAGTATGTATAAAATAATATGCAAAGTGGCTGGAGTTAAGCTTCAGAATGGCAAAGATGTTTTTATTACAAATTATGTGAACATACTGCAGTTCCTCTTTAAACTGACCTCATTTACAGACTGAAGTTCATTCCTTTGATCTAAAAGATACTTGTTTATAGGCATCTCCTAGTGCTTATAATGTTGTGATAAACTTAACAGGCTGTCTGTTTTATTTTATTTTTTCTGACAGCTGTCAGCTATGAGCAGAGAACTCTGCACTGAATCGAGGAAATGCTGTATTAAGATCGTGAGGGGGGGTTGAATCAAATTTTTTTTTTTTGCAATTTTTTAACGATTAATCGTGCAGCTCTAATTACCTACTATATCCCCCCCCCCCCCCCCCCCCCAAAAAAATAAGTTTTTGCCATACATACAGTTTTAAGTCTAGTAGAATAAAGCTGTGTGGGAGCATGCAGGTGTGCACTCTGTCTGCATTCGGGGACCTGCGCAGATGTCAGATTTGGAGCAGCTGCTGCATCCCAATTGACATGAATTGGACTGCCTGCACAGCAATGGGTATTGCAGATTCCTGTTGTTTAAAAAAAAAATCTCTAGAGATGCATTCTAAAACAATGACTGTTATGTATGCAATGACAGGTTAGGTTACGGAGCACTTTTGTATATGTTGGACCCCTTTCAGGCATTTTAAAGCGCCTGTCATGCCTTCCAATGGTAAAAGCCTGAGTGCTTTCACACTGGGGCAGTGCGCTTGCAGGACAGCAAAAAAGTCCTGCAAGCAGCATCTTTGGGGCAGTGCTGGAGCATTTTTTTATTTTATTTATTATTTTTCTTTTACATACTAGCCTATTAAAATGCATGACCAAATAGTTTAACATTTGGATCCATGGATTTGTTTTGGAATTTGTTCTGGATTTGGAGGTAGAAAATGTATGCACAGTTGTTCAATGGATTTGGTTTTACTTTTCTTTGGACCTAAACATCTGGAATTGGGATTTAATAGACACGAATCTGTTAAAAACTTAGTTAAAGTAGAATTGAAGGCAACACTTTTTTCATTCTAGATAGTCAGGGAGGTTTATAACCCCTGTTAGTTTTCTTCTTTTTTGTGTTGTTTTTGCCATCTGTGCCTCATTGGGGAAGTTTCCCTTTACATCCTGTTCCATAGCCAAAACAGGAAGTGAGAGGAAATCTGTCTAAAGTCAGTAAATATCTATCACCAGAACTAGTGTCTCCATCGGAAGATTTCAATGTTGTCCAGAGACAATTCAAAATTTTAGATTTTCTTTCACTTTCAGTTATAATGGTAAACAGGACAAATAGAAAGGGTTAATCTCCCATACAGCAACAAGAACCTGACAAGTGTTCTAATCCTTCTCTAAAAAAAAAACGATTTTGTCTTTCGGTTATGCTCCATGCAAACCACTAAAGTAAATATACAGATAAAATACACACACACACACAAGCTGTTTATTGTAATTCTGTCTGTTTACTTCTATGATTTACACAGCCCTAACACACAGCACAGCCAGTTCAGACGGGGAGGATTTACTAAAACTGGTGCAGCTGTGCTTAGTAACCAATCAGCTTCTACCTTCAGCTTGTGCAATTAAGCTTTGACAATCAGTCCGCATTCACATTGAGCCGATTTAGTGATCTGCATTTTTTTTTTTTTTGGGGACTGCGACATTGCGGCAGACCGAACACTTTTGACACATTTTTGGGACCACTGACGTTTATTCTGCGATCAGAGCTAAAAATAGCCACTAATTACTGTATAAATGTCACTGGCATGGAAGGGGTTAACAGTAGGGGGTGATCAAGGGGTTAAATGTGTGTCCTAGGGAGTGAATCTTTAGACCCCTTTCACACTGAAGCGTTTTTACAGCGTTAAAAATAGCGCTATTAAAACGCTCTCCATGCATCTCAATGGACCATTTCACACTGAGTCCTGCAAGCAGCATCTTTGGAGCAGCTTTTTGGCACAGAAAAAAACGCTCCAAAAACGCCCCTCTCCATTAAAATGATTTGAAAGCACTGTAAAAACGCTTTACCCTTTCACACTGAGGTGTTGCACTGGGGGTACATGTGTTTATATACCGATATGCAGTTTACATTCTTGATGGCATGATGTTTATCCAGCCGGAAAATCCAGACATACTGTATGTATAGACATAGTTGTTAAGCAGGAAGAAGCACTCATGATAGTGCTGATTCAGCCTGCAGTCATGGTGTGTCATATTCTAAGCTGGCAGTTTATGAAGTTTTATGAACTAAAACCGTTTTTTAGCAGCAATCTATCGTTCTACTGATATGTATAGTCCAATTAGAAGGAAGTTGTGACAGAAAGATGGCCTTTCACTGTGTCTGTTTGAGCAGGAAATGGGTCCCTGAACAGGCTCTGATTAGAGACAGGAGAGTGTTGCCCACAAAAGACTATTCTCTCGCCTGTTATTGCTCCTATATGCTGCAAGAGCATCTTAAAGCAGTGTTCAGACGGAAAAAAAAGGATTAAAAAGTTAGCTGCTACAAATACTGCAGCTGCTGACTTTTAATATATGGACACTTACCTGTTCAGGGCGCCCGCGATGTTGGCACCTGAAGCCGATCTGTCCGTCGGCTCTCGGCTGCTTCCGCCATCATCTTTGGTAAGGGAATCAGGAAGCGAAGCCTTGCCTTTAAAGCCTGACATGGAGAGCATGTGTCCAGGCAGAGCTAAGCCTCGTACACATGATCAGATTTTAGGACGACTAAATGTCCACTTTTTGTTGTATACTAGTCTTATAGTGAAGTGAAGAGGTTACTCACCATACGAACATTCTCGAACGACAGAATACAATTTCAGAAGTGACGTAATGTGTTCACTGTTTTGTATGCAATCTTTAGTCTTCGCTTATGCTTTTTTTTTTTTTTTATGAAAACCATACTAATTAAACGAAAATTGGACGTTGAGTTCACATACGTCAAAAATGTTATAGTCTGCACATCCAGCTTTTGTCTGACGAAAGACCAGAATCTGCTGTCGAAAGCACTGTATTAACGATCCAAAAATCATCAGATTCTTCGTTGCACCAATTTTTTTTCTTCAGATTTTTGTATCGTGTGTGTATGGGCCTCTACACGAACGCACGCACGCACGCACACACACACAGGTGGCCAAACCAGACAGACGTCTGGGAGAGTTGGAGACTGTAAAAGAACAGAGGTAGTCTGCGTCTGAACAGACCAAGGTGATTGAGATAAGCAAGGAGCAGTCTGTATGTGAGCACACAAGAGGTCTATTAAAATGAAACCCCCAAAAGTAAAATGTATATAGTGCTACAGACTTCAGCACTTTCCCTTGTTTTCTGTTTCTTTCTTCTCAAGATTGTGGTTCCTTTGCTTTTCCTCTGCCAGAATTTTTTGTTGTCGGGCTACTAATTTTATTGGCTCCATCAACTGAACCACCTTTGCGTGCAAGCTCCCAACTGGCCCCCACCAAAGCTTAGAGAGTATTCCGTGGACACCACCCCATCTCTTCGCACAAAGAAATGTAGGCCTTCCAGGTGCGATGGTAGATCCTTCTGGAAGAAGACCTCCGTGCCCTCAGCATGGTTGAAATGACCGAGTCGGACAGACCCATGTCTCTCAAAACCTGTCTTTCAATAGCCATGCCGTGAAAGCCAGCGACTGTAAGCAGGATGAAGTATGGGACCCTGAGACAGAAGGTCCTTCTGCATTGGCAACCGCCAGGGTACATCCACCACCAGGCGCACAAGATCGGCGTACCAAGGACGGAGAGGCCAATCTGGAGCGATTGGAATCATCGGGATCCCCTTAGCCTCCACTCTACGGAGCAGCCGAGGAAGCAACTTCAATGGGAGAAAGGCATAAAGTAGCCGATACTGACCCCACAGGGCCACTACGCGTCAGACGCATCAGCACAGGGATCACTAGACCTGGCCACGAACCTCGACACCTTGCGGTTGAGATGAGCGGCCAGGAGATCCACGCCCTGTGAGCCCCACATCCTGCAAGGGAGTTGAAACACCTTTTGAGTGCAAAGACCAGTCACCCTGATCCAGCATTTGGCAACTAAGGTAGTCCGCTTGCCAGTTTACCAGATGGTAGACATAAGCCACAGCCATGGTGTTGTCCGACTGAATAATGATCGGGTGACTTGACCACTTGACCACAAGGAGATGCAAAACCTGAACGCCCGGAGTTCTAGGACATTTATCGGTAGACTGGATTCCGCTAGAGTCCAGCGACTCTGGGCCGACTGGACCCCCCAGACGCCGCCCCAACCCGTGAGGGTGGCATCTGTCGTAATCGCTGTCCACTGGAAGGAAAGAAACGACTACCCGGACCGAAGAACCAGGGATCTCAGCCGCCAACTCAGAGAGACTCTGACTAGGTGGCTTACCTGAATCTGATGACCCAGAGACAAAGGAGATTTGTTCCACTTGGACAGTGTCCCCTTCATCAACACAAGAGTGTGGAACTGGGCATACGGAACTGCCTCGAAGGAGGCTACCATCAGGCCCAGGACTCGCATGCAAAAACGGAGAGACAACCATTTGCGTGATGTCAACACCTTCACTGCAGACTGAAGAGTCTGCAATCTCTCCAGGCGAAGAAAGACCTTTGCTTCCAAAGGAGCCCAGGATCAACTCTAGGTACTCCAAACGCTGAGTCGGAACCAGGACCGACTTCTGAATGTTTAACACCCACCCAAACTCTAGGAGGGTCTGGCTGGCTATAGACCCATCCTCCTCCAATTCTGAGCCAGAAGCTGCTCTCAGAAGAAGGTCGTCTAAGTAGCCCACGATGGCAATGCCTCTCTGTCTCTGCAAGCTAGGATCTGTGCGAGCACCATGGTGAAAAATCTTGGTGCTGACGCTAGACCAAAAGGAAGGGCCACAAACTGATAGTGGTCCTCCCCTAACGCAAAGCGCAGAAACCTCTGGTGACTTGCGCAAATTGGGACATGCAAGTATGCGTCCTTGATGTCCAAGGACGCTAGAAGGTCCCCTGGATGAAGCGTAGCTACCAGCGAAGGAAAGGATTCCATGCGGAACTCCCTTACTCTCACAAAGGCATTTAGGGCTTTAAGGTCCAAAATTGGACGGACCCCGCCCGTCTTCGGGACCCTAAACAGATTTGAATAAGATCCCTGAAAACTCTCGTCCTGCTGGATGGGTAAAATTCACCCGCAACTTAGCAAGTCCTGCACTGCCCCTAGCAGGGCAGACCGACGAGCCGGAAGGAGAGGGAGACATGAGGCAAAGAATCTGTTCGGTGGATAGGAAAGAACTCTAGTACCCCGAAGAGACCACCTTGCAGACCCACTGGTCGGAGAGCAGGGAGGTTCACCTAGCTGTGAACCTGCAAAACCGTCCCCCTTCCCATGAGACGGGCAGGGGTAAGGCTACATACATTGGCGGGTATGTATAAAGGCAGTGGAACACTCCTGTGACTTCAATACCTTCCCTCCCAACAACAGAGAAAAGCATGGGGGTGCCCAGTGAGGGATGATCATTCACCACTGATAACGCCATCCCTTGCCTCCCTGGTATGTAAGGGTTGTCAGGGATAGAAACAGCCGTTATTGCGGAAATTGAAGAAAGGATATGCAGTGTAATGTTCAATGTCGATTTAAGATTCTTTACTACTTGGGGGAGCAAATTCATACATGCATCTAGAAGTGTCTGCACATACAGTGGAGGCCCCAAAACGTTCTATTGTGGCCAAACCTCAGGCTGTTTCAACATGCAAAGCCTTCAAATTTTTTTATAGGGCCAAATATGCTCACCACTTTCTACCTCCTGCACAAAACTATTGGCCAGTGAAGCTGCCCATCATGATGATGGGCCAAAAGGAATGTGTGGATGTATGTGCACTCCAGACTTGAAGCAATGAATACTAGGGGCCAGATTCACAAAGAGATACGACGGTGTATCTACAGATACACCATCGTATCTCTGACTTAGACTGGTCCTATCTATGCGCCTGATTCATAGAATCAGATACGCATAGATAGGACTAAGATCTGACAGTGTTACACTGTGTTACACTGTCGGATCTTTTTTTCAATTTAAAAATGGCGCCGGGGGCGTTCCCGCTGATTTACGATAAATAATATGTAAATCAGCGAGATACGCAAATTCACGAACGTACGCGGACCCGTCGCAGTGTTCTTACGTCGTTTCCGTAGCGGTTTTCCCGTCGTATACTTACCCCTGTTTTTAGCAGGCGCAGCCAATGTTAAGTATAGCTGGTGTTCCCGCGTCGAATTTGAATTTTCCAACGTCGTTTGCGTACGCCGATTCACGAACACGCGCGTCGCAAGTCCCGCTCACGTCGAAACCACTGACATCCTAGTGACGTCAGTGGGAGCAATGCACGCCGAGAAATTCCCCGGACGGCGCATGCGCATTTAAATCGGCGCGGGAACGCGCCTGATTTAAATAGTACACTCCCCTAGCCGCGGAATTTGAATTCCGCCGGGGGATTTAGGATCCGCCGTCGCAAGTTTGGAGGTAAGTGGTTTGTGAATTAGCCACTTGCCTCCTAAACTTGCGGGAGCAGATCTTAAATCACGTAGATCGAGCGGATCTATAGATCCGCTGAACTACGTGAATCTGGCCTCTTATTAGATGCCCCTCCATTCAATACGATTTGTATGGCATGTCTTGACTTTCATGTTGGACCCTTTCCTTATTGTGGGCAAAATGGAGCTGATTTATAAAAATAAGGAGTAAAGAAAACCCTTCAAAACTGACTTTACATTTTCAGACTATTGGAAGGACAGCGGAACCTGTTGTGCCTTTTTTTTTTTTCTCCATACCATCTCTAGAGTCACTTCATGGATGGAAGCAATTACACAAAGCAAACAAGAAGTATAGTAAGGGCAGCTCCATAGCCCTGGAAATTCAGTGATGGTGTGAGAGCGGCCTGCTAGCAATAATAAACCATGCAAGGAGATACTGTGTTGTGATGATCCCTATCACTGGACTTACACGTGAATCATTCATGAGAAGTCTAGAGCTGTAAAAGCTCATAGGATAATGAACAAATTGGTTGCTAACATGCATGTGGGAGATCTACTACACTAATCTTTACCTAACAAGTCGACATTAACACAATATATATGCACAACAATATAATGCATAATTATATCTAACTGATGCTTTATGACATCGAACACAAATAATTGTCAGCGCCATTTTGATGTATACGGTAGTTTCTTGGAATACTGACAAGCTTCCTTTGTCTTTGTGAATGATTATTTCCTACAGTGTTCCTATTTATACGGTATGAGTACCTCATATATTCATGTACCGTGACAGCATCAGATACAGTCAGCTCCCTTTTCTCAGAGGAGTGGGTGTCTAGTGATTTGCAGTTAACAGAATGTGGGAATATGTGAGAATCCATTCTTGGATTGAATTCTAGATTGAGTTCTATTTAGTAACTAGTTTGGTGTATGTCACACACATGCAGTATTACAGATAGGCTTTTGTAACCATACAGTAAAACGCAAGTGTAATTGTGTTTTTATGGCAAACAATGTAATTAAAGACAAAAAGAGGCATTGGGAAACCACTGTCTGTAGGACTGCACAGGTAAAAAAAAACGACAAAAAAACAATGCAGTTACACATTGAAACAGAGGGTATAATCGATCGTAAGTTATGCTGACAAGCGCATAGTTCCCAATTATACCTGATTTCAAGAGACTGTCCCTGATTTGGAGCAATGTCCCTTATTTCTCCCCATTTGTCCCTCATTTTGGTCTGATTTATATAGATGTATATAAAATGCTCCTTTTAGCTATCAAAAAATGTTTCCCAGTGCTAAACCTTTCATCTGTTTTCTAAATTGCTACATTTGTAAATTACAAAAGCCAATATAAAGGAATAGTGGGCCAAATCCTCAAAAATCCTGTAACTTATTTTTTCCCATTTAAGTTACACTGACTTAAAATTTCTACCTAAGTGCCCGATCCACAAAGCACTTACCTAGAAATTTCAGGCCGTGTAACTTAAATGTCTCCGGCGCAAGGCGGTCCTCTTCTGCAGGGGGCGATGACGATTTAAATGAGGCGCGCTCCCGCGCCGGCCGTACTGCGCATGCTCGTGACGTCATTTTCCCGACGGGCAGCGCGCAAAATTAGGTTACGTCGGGCTTTGTGGATTGCGACGGGACAATAAAGTTGCGTCGGGTAAAAAAAAAGTTACGCGCCGGGAAAAAAAATTCAAAATTTAAAAAAAAAACGCGGCGATCGAAAAAAAGATCTGTTTTTACAAGGTGTTACTAGTTTACACTTTGTAAAAGCAGAACTAATTTTACGTATGCAAACGTAAACTTACGCAGAAAACACAAAGCTGAAAAGCTTTGTGGATCTCCGTAAGTCCTCATTTGCATACGCAAAGCGGCATTTCGACTCGAAATGCCCCCAGCGGCGGATGCGGTACTGCATCCTAAGATCCGACAGTGTAAGTCTCTTACAGATGTCGGATCTTCTGCCTATCTTTGGAAAACTGCTTCTGAGGATCAGTTCCAAAGATAGGCACAGGGATACGCAGGCTGAACAGCAGTTCCGCCTGCGTATCCCTTTTGAGGATTTGGCCCAGTAGGTGTAAAAAAGCACTTGTGGGTTTAATCAATCTTGTTGTTTTATGCAACCGTTGTACCAAATGAACCTCCTGCATTGCTCCTTCTAGCTACCTTAACCACTTGGCGGCCGCGCTATGGCCGAATGACAGCTAGATCGCGGACCCCAAATGCCGGGAGGACGTCAGTAGATGTCCTCCCCTTCGCACGCTCCTGAGGCGCCCGGCTCGCGCTGTGATCACCTGAGTCACTGAGACTTGGGTGATCACAGATCGGACTTGGGTGATCACAAATCCGAGTAATGGGCCAGTCCCAGCCCCTTACCACGTGATCAGCTGTCAGCCAATGACAGCTGATCACGTGCTGTAAACAAAAGCCGGAAATCAGGTTTTTTTTTTTTTCTCCTCACGCTGACAGCGCGATCACTGGCTCATGTGCAAGGGACATCAATTTTGGAGGAGCAAGGAGGCAATTCTGCCTCCTCTGTAAAGTTGGTACCCCCTGCCAGTGCCACCTGCAATACCCACAGTGCCTACGAGTGCCATCTATGATTGCCCACAAGTGCCATCTATCAATGCCCACAAGTGCCACCTAGCAGTGCTGCCTATCGGTGCCGCCTTATCGGTGCCCACCAGTGCCACCTTATCGGTGCCTATCAGTGCACATCAGTGCAGCCTCATCAGCGTACATCAATGAAGGAGAAAAATTACCAGTTTTCAAAATCGTATAACAAAATATAAAAAAAATATATATATTTTTAAAAAATTCTGTATTTTACATTTTTTTTTTAACAAAAAATAAAAACCGCAGAGGTGATCAAATGGCACCAAAAGAAAGCTCTATTTGTGGGGAAAAAAATGATAACAATTTAATTTTGGGTACATTGTTGTATGACAGCGCAATTGTCATTCAAAGTGCGTCAGCGCTGAAAGCTGAAAATTGGTCTAGGCAGGAGGGGGGTTTAAGTGCCTGGTAAGCAAGTGGTTAATATACCACTTGGTATTTTTACGTTGTCATTTTACCTTTCGTGAGAACTAGCATCAAGAGCTTTTAAGGACACCACCACTCTTTATTTTTATTTTTATTTTCTTGCCTGTTTTTATTTAAAAGAAAGTTCCAGAGAAGAGAAAACAATACATGAGTTTCCCACGCAGGGGTATTCAGCATTCCTGTTCCATCAAAATAAATGATATTCAGCCCTTCTGGCTTGCACAGCACTGCCGCTCTGTTCTTACACGCCATGCCCTTGTCTGTCTCCTACAGACTGGACCCTCACCAACTCGGTGCACACAGCTAGCAGTCACTTGCTGCTCTGACTCCCACCTCTCTTCTAGGTGGAGCTCTCCTGACTCCTGGGCAACAACCTCCTGTCTGCTGGGGTGGAGCCCAGGACCATGGTCAGGTCACAACTACTAGCCCAGCACACACCTGACCAATTTGTTTGCTGGTGGTTCTGAATACCTGGACCCATGATTGGAGACTTCATCCCACCCAGATCACTTTGAAATCTCCAGGCTCCAGGTCCCAAAACAGACTTTACGAAATACTGAGGAAAACTGAAAAGCCAGTTTCCTCTCCATGACACAGGCTCCCTGGAGTCTCTCAACCCACGTGTTGAAAATTCTGGTGTCACAATCTCTTTCTAAACTCTGGCAGGGCAACGCTCTGCCACACTTTAAATAATAACTCTGCATGGGGCGCATGCCTCTATGGTACGAAGAGTTGCCTAACAGTCCTGTAATGTTCTGTACTATGACGTTTCATTATCTCTTGCATAATGCCCTTGTTGGTCTATCTGTACCCACATTTGTTGTCATGACATGTTGGTGTACTCTGCCGCATACCACTAAATTAAAGTGGAGTTCCACCCATAAATATAACATTACATCAGTAGTTTTAAAAAAATGTCATTAGTCCTTTACGAAATTTTTTTTTTTTTTAGATGCCTTCAAAGTGTTGTTGCTAGGTAGAATAGTTAATCTTCCCACTTCCTGCACCTAGGTGCTTAATGCTTCCTAACCTACACCGCACAGACTCCTGGGAATGTAGTGGGTGTAACTTTCCAGGAGTCTGTGCACTCCCCAGTCTCAAAGAATCATGTGACTTGGACAGCACAGGTGCTGAAACCTGATCTGACACTGCTTGTGCAGCACTGAGCATGTGCTAGATCTGCAAGGCTGAAATCCAGAAAGTCATACAGTCTGGCTTCATGATGCCCACACTTAAGATGGCCCCAGTCAATTTCTATTTTATAAAGTGTCTAAATGCTGTAACAACCTAACAAAACGGACCTTAGTTTACAGACTAACTTTACTAGAATACATTAAGCTTGTGTATTACAGGGGTATTTATATTTAAAAAGTGAAATTGTGGCCGGAACTCCGCTTTAAGAACAAAAAATGTAATGCTTCTGATGTTCATGTACTACTATAAAGACTCCTGTAAGTCGGTGTTCAGGATTTGTTGAGACTTGAATGCATCATCCTGCTGTGTTTGTAATCCCTTGTTTCCATATGTGAATCAGGAGTCTTTCCAGGCTGTTTCTCCTGATGACCTCCATCTATACTGAGCATTTTAAGAAGCTTCCCCATGCACAGTGCTCAATTCGGTACTTACGCCATCAGTGTGCAAGTAATTGTGGATGTATTGATTCTAATAATTCAGTAGTTTCAGGTATTGTGCCACAGCAAAAAACTCACAGCTCATTATTGCCAACAAAAAAAAAAACACTCAAAAGAAAATCAAGACCCTTGAGATCCATTAAATTCAGCTGTTCCTATTCCTTACATTGATATCTCATTGTTTTTCTTGGTACAGCATATAGGTTGGTTGCAGAAATCTAATTAAAGTGGTATACTTTTCTCTATTGTGTCTTACAGTGAGCTTATTAAAACAGCAGATGGAGGGCAGATTTCGCTGGACTGGTTTAGTAATGATAATACACTTTACCCTGACGCCAGCACAAGACCTACAATCCTTTTACTGCCTGGGCTCACGGGAACGAGCCGGGAATCCTATATTCTACATATGATTAAGCACAGTGAAGAGCTTGGATACAGGTAAGTACACAATTGAAATACACAAGTGTTGGTTAAGAACGATCAGTTTCTATAAATCACTCTTTTAATATTATCAGAACTGGTATGTCTAAAATGTCATTTTGTTTTTTATTTCCCCAGTTTGGTACAGATTTAAAAAAGGTTGATAATTTTTCTGAAGACACATAGGCTAATGCATTGTGAAAGTCATCAACAGCACAAGTTGCATGTGGCCTCTTCCACTCAGGAGGGGGGAATATCAAAGTGTGGTTGACTTTTTTTGGGCCTTAGCCTAAATAATACACAGATTGATTTTATAGAAGTAAAGCAGGCACAGTCGGTTTCACTGCAAGTGATAATGCCACCCCACAATCAGCCCAAGCAATCTTATGAATCGTTCCCACTAGGGGGCAGACTATCCAGGTATTACTTATCGTAGATGGAGGCTAGGCTGTGGCAGTGGCTATGGAGGAGACACAGAAAACTGCATGGAGACATGGAGAGCAGGATACTCATTGGCACAGGTGGACAGGCTCAGCATGCCTGCATGTACAGTGAAGATGAGAGCCCTTAGCAGGGGAAAGGCACAGAGTCTAAGGAGCTATCTTATCTTCATCAAAGCTCCTGAAGGTAAAGATGGGTTTTGCTGCAGGTGACACCCAGGTTGTGCCCCCCTTATTCACCCGAGCGGGCTACTGGGAACTGAGATCAGGTAAGCAGGTAATAGTCTATTGCAGCACTAGGAACCTGGATTCACAAGACAGTGGGTAACACAGCCCAATCAGGCACAAAACATACAAAAACATTGGAAGTGGGTAGACGTGCACAAAGTAAAATGGGGTCACTGGTACAAGCTGGAGTGCACTGGGGTATACTGCAGACCACTATAGGTAAGGATGCATGGATTGATAAGAGGCAGGGAGCAGACATGGTGCATAGGTGCTGATAATCCAACTCTAATTCCAAAAAAGGTTGGGTTGTTGTGTAAAATCAACATAAAAACAGAATGCAATAATTTGAAAATCTCATAAACCCATATTTTATTCACAATAGAAAATGTGTACCATTTTAACCACTTGATGTCCGCTCTTTAGCCAAATGACAGCTACAGTGCGGATGGCTAGTTCTGGGAGGCCATCATTTGACGGCCTCCTATGATCGCGCCCGCAGCACACCCACTGGTGGCGACGCGCTCTGTGATCAGTGTCCGGAGAATTTCGGCGCTCAGTTCAAAAGCCTGCATCTCTGATGGTATGGAGGTGCATTTGTACATATGGACAGGGTGCACCAGCTTGCTCCCATTCAGACGATGTCTTTTTCAGGGAAGGCCTTGCATATTTCAGCCAAGCAGTGTTAAACCGCTTACTGCATCAATGACAACAATGTGGCTTCAAAGTAGAAGACTCCGGGTGCTTAACTGGCCTGCCTGCAGTCCAGACATTTCACCAATTAAGACTATTTGGTGCATCTTGAAACAAAAAATACAACAAAGAAGATCCAGGACTGTTGAGCAGTTAGAATCCTATATCAGGCAAGAATGGGGCAACATTCCTCTCCTAAAACTCCAGCAACGGGTCTCCTCAGACCCAGACGTTTACAAAGTGTTGTTAAAGGAGAAGTCCAGCCTGAGATTGTTTGGCTGGGCTTCTCCCATGGGTCACAGGAGTGCAATTCGCTCAGTCCAGACACCGCCTCATCATGACAATAAAGTCTGGATCTGCTAGGTACGTGGACGGACACCCATCTCAGCCTCTCAGTGAGCCGCTGAGAGCCTGAGACAGCTGCTCCCCATCCCTCCACAGCTCGGCGCTCCATTGAGTGCAGGGGGGGCAGAGCGGAAAGATACTGAGTGACAGCAGCTCTCTGCTCGGGGAGCTGAGAGAACCGAGCCACCGGCGATGTTCAATCGCTCGGTTCTCAGTGCAGAGGCGGTGAGGGACAGATGCAGCATCCGACCGATGCTGCATCCACCGAGGTAAGTATGATTAGGGAAAAAAAAATCTTTACTTTTTTACACTGTGGTAAACAAGGCCCTGTCCCAACTTTTTTGAGACATGTTGCTGCCATCATTTTTAAAATGTTCTTATTTTATTCTTAAAATTATACATTTTCTCAGTTTCAACATTTGATATTTCTCTATTTCCTATTGCAATTTGCAAATCATTACATTCTATTTTTTTGTACAACATAGATTTTAAACAGCATCCCAACCTTTTAGAATTGGGGTTGTAAGTAGTTGACTGAAACAGCTGCTGACATGCACTTTGCTGGCAGGACACAGGCAACACTGGGGAGCACACAGGAACTGGGAACAGGCAGAACAGATGGTAAGAATGCCGGTGGTCACAAAGAGAACAAGGGAAGACATTTGAGAAGCCACTAGGAATATGGGAACTCTGTCTGCTAGCTTGTGGACACACTGCTTGTACAATGAGCAATACTTGCGCTCACCCTTTAAGACCGTTCCCCCTCTGTGATTGGCTGTGTCTCCAGCAGAAGTAGGAAGCTGGTGAACACACAGAGGAAAAGACTCAGTGTTGGCGCGTGGAACAGGTAAGTGTGACAAGCAATATGTACTCAAATTTGCTTGCACCATGTGTGTACACAATGGAATTTGATTATCCCCTTTAAAACTGAACTTAAAGCGGGGGTTCCGCGGGAAAACGTTTTTTTTTGGATAGGTTATTGTAACGCTGATAGTTCAAAGAAATGTGTACTCACCAGTCCCATAGTCCTGGCCGCTAGGATGACGATTTCCCCGAAAACGATATTTTATAAAAATGTATGATGGACATTGCCATCTTTACTCCGGGCACTCTGAAGCCCTCCTGTACGATCTTCCGGGATGCGCGCTCTATCCCGCGCAAGCGCAGTGTGCCGGCGAGCCGCGCCGTCAACACTGCATACTTACAATGGGCGAATTGTATCCGCCCCCGGTCACATGACCGGGTGCAGTCATGTGACGTTCGAAATATCTCGAGATTTCTCCTCTGGCTGCTGAAATGAATAGTGTCTCGTCATCGTCCAGAGACACACGTGATGGCTCCCAAAATCCTTTGCGGAGCAAAGCGACACGCCCAGTCCCGCAACCCTACAACCAGGAAGTGCCTGGTTGAGCTGCTACAAAGAAGGTATGTAGATTTTTAGAATTTTTGGGAATAGCGAAATCGTTATGTACATCGGGGAGACTAGTGAATCAGACAAAGTGACCAAATCGGGTGAACCTCCACTTTAAGACACCAATCTAAATATACTTTCTGATTAGCAGTCTTGTGTTGTACAAAGTTTTGATGTCAGCAAATGTATGTTAACAAAAAAAATTAGCTTAAAGCGGAAGTAAACCCATCCATAAGTTTCATTTCCGGCACGTGCCGGAAATGTAACACTCCCATTGGTTGTGCTCTCAACTGTCAAACCATCCAATGGCTGGTGTCATAACTGATCACATGCAAAGCATCACGGCAGTTGTAGTTTAAACAGAAGCAAAGATGGCAGCTTCCTTGGCTGAACACAATAAGGGGGTTTACTTACACTTTAAAATGTATGTATAGCCAAAAGCGTCTTGAGTTTCAGAGTAATGAAGGAATGAGGAATTATTTCAAACCCTGTCGGTTTCGTTGTCGTGTCCAATTAAAAAGGTTTCCTTTCATTTCCTGTCTTAAAGAAACAGTAGGAAGTAAAAATGTCTTCAAAGTGAAAGTAATACCTTACCTAGATACAGTAGCTGTCACTGATGCAGGTATGCCAATTGGAAAATGTACCCAAAGTAAAATTTTGGATTTCCCATCCCTTTCTGTCTTGGTGATAATGGTCAACAGGGCAAATGAAAAGGGTGAATCTACCTATTGGTGACACAGATCAAAAAAACTTGATAGGGTTTCTAATCTTTCCCTACTCCCTCAAGAGCAAAATAAAAGTTTTTGCTTTACATACACTTCATGAAATAAGACACCTTTGGTGCTTTGTAGCCATTATAGCTTTTGGAAAAAAAAAACACTCTAATGCCGTGTACACACGCTTGGTTTTTCCGACAATAAATGTTCGATGTGAGCGTGTTGTCAGAAATTCCGACCGTGTGTGGGCCCCATCGGACATTTGCTGTCGGAATTTCCAACAACAAAAATTTGAGAGCTGATTTTCAAATTTTTCGACAACAAAATCCGTTGTCGTAAATTCCGATCATGTCTTAACAATTCCAATGCACAAAATTTCACGCATGCTCTGAATCAAGTAGTGAGACGGAAGCACTCGGTGTGGTCAAACTAGCATTCATAATGAAGATAGCACATTCATCACGCTGTAACGGACTGAAAAGCACAAGGCTGAAAAGCGCAAATCGTCTCTCACCAAACTTCTACTAACACAACTGGTATTGAACTTCCCTTTAATAGTGCCGTTGTACGCGTTGAACATGACCGCGTTCTTGGCGATCTTCATTTCCAACAACATTTGTGCTACCGTGTGTATGCAAGACAAGTTTGAGCTAACACCTGTCGGAAAAAAATCCACGGTTTTGTTGTCGTAATGTCCGATCGTCTGTACGCGGCATAAGAGTGTGTACAGTTGGTGGTCCTATGTCACAGCCTGGTATTGTAGCTGGTCACTAATGAACTGCATTCTAGTCAAGGGACACAATGGCATAGTGTTAGGAGGAGGGAGGAAGAGACTAGAAGCACAGTCAATTACTGCAAGAAGATGGAAACTGCTCTACAGTGCCCCTCTCCTATCATTGCCAAGATGGCAGCTGGGAGACCAGTCTGACTGCAGTTAGGCAGCCTAGAGCACAGGCAGTTATCAGGATAGAAAGAGGCCCAATGGACCATTATACTGCAAAGTGGTAAGCCAAATACAACAATAAAAGATGAGGAGGAAAAACACCATGTCGGCAATTTTGCCAGATAAAATAGTTTATTGCATTAAAAAGGATTTCTAAAATATTAGAGAACGAGGCAACACAGAACATGGAAACTGTGCACAATTAATCTTTTGCAGTACCAATAAATGAACAAATGCTTATGAAAAGCTACTAAATAATTGCTCCCTTTAACCGATCCATTAATCTCCCAGAATAAGGCACAGCATCACATTCCAAAATACTGACCCAACAAAATTACATATTCAGACCACTGGACAAAGAGGCAGTGTATAACAGCTTTATTAGTGAGTAATAACATTATCCTAGACTATCTCTAATCTTTTATATTAAAGGCAAATGTCCCTTTTACTTTTTTATGTGATATTCGGCCTTCTCTCCAGCGATTTACTTGCCCCCAGCACATCTATTGGTATATGCTCGTTATCCCACCCACAGCACATACCCCCCTTTTCAGTATCCGTGCCAGCAATGACCTGGCACCACCATTATAAAAAGCAATGCATCCTCATGCATTATGTAAAATATTAAAAGAACCGAGAACTGGAGACTTAAGATTCCTCCATCCACACAAATGAGGTGGATTAAGGTAATCCCCCTCCCCACCCCAACATTGCATGCTTACAGCAGGACCCAGAGCTGTCAGAATACACTGATCGCTGATTGGCAAATATTTTTCAATTTGTTCTTTTCACTAAAGTCAATCTAACAATTAAGTTCTGTCAAGCAGGGATGGTCACACATCGTTTGATGTTTGACCAGTCCATGCTGAACCAATCCAATTTCGATCTGTCTATGGCCAGGCATATTGCACCCATTTAAACCCGCACTGAGTGTACTCTCGTATCCCTGTCTGCTTTTTTGCTCAGTGCTCAGCTTTAGATATACCGTACTTTAAGGGGTTCACACATTTTGTTGAGTGGATTCCCCAAAAGGAGCTGCAATGTATCAAGGTGAAGGATAAAACAAGGCGAAAGGAATTGTTTGGAAATGAGAGAGAGAAGAATTCCTATAACAGGCTGAATTCTGCGCTTTGAGGAATAGTCACAAAGTTGCACTTTACTGTTGTACATGCATGGATTGTATATGAATTTTATATGGATAATCACTTTAGCTCTTCATGATTAGGGAGACAATGCAAACATTCGCTCTGCCGAAGGCCCGCTCAATATTCAATCTCAGAGTGATGATTCACGCTCTATGCATTTCAGCTCCAACACTGGTCTCAGTATCCGATTCTAGCTGCATATACAGTGCCTTGAAAAAGTATTCATACCTCTTGAAATTTTCCACATTTTGTCCGGGTAACGCCAAAAACGTAAATGTATTTTATTGGAATTTTATGTGATAGACCAACACAAAGTGGCACATAATTGTAAAGTGGAAGAAAAATGATAAATGATTTTCAAGTTTTTACAAATAAATATGTGAAAAGTGGCATGCATTTGTATTCAGCCCCCCTGAGTTAATACTTTGTAGAACCACATTTCGCTGTAATTACAGCTGCAAGTCTTTTTGGGTATGTCTCTACCAGCTTTGCACATCTAGAGAGACATTTTTGCCCATTCTTGTTTAATAGCTCAAGCTCTGTAAGATTGGATGGAGAGTGTCTGTGAATAGCAATTTTTAAGTCTTGCCACAGATTCTCAATTGGATTTAGGTCTGGACTTTGACTGGGCCATTCCAACACATGAATATAATCTAAACCATTCTATTGTAGCTCTGGCTGTATGTTTAGGGTCGTTGTCCTGCTGGAAGGTGAACCTCTGCCCCAGTCTCAAGCCTTTTGCAGACTCTAACAGATTTTCTTCTAAGATTGCCCTGTATTTGGCTCCTTCCATCTTCTCATCAACTCTGACCAGCTTCCCTGCTGAAGAAAAGCATCCCCACAACATGATGCTGCCCCACCATGTTTCACGGTGGGGATGATATGTTCAGGGTGATGTGCAGTGTTAGTTTTCGCCACACATAGTGCTTTGCTTTTAGGCCAAAAAGTTCAATTTTGGTATCATCTGACCAGAGCATCTTCTTTCACATGTTTGCTTGTCGCCCACATGGCATCTGGCAAACTGCAAGCGGGACTTCTTATGGCTTTCTTTCAACAATGGCTTTCTTCTTGCCACTCTTCCATAAAGGCCAGATTTGTGGAGTGCAAGACTAATAGTTGTCCTGTGGACAGATTCTCCCACCTAAACTGTTGATCTCTGCAGCCCCTCCAGAGTTACAATGGGCCTCTTGGCTGCTTCTCTGATTTAATGCTCTCCTTGCCTGGCCTGTTAGTTTAGGTGGACGGTGATGTATTGGTAGGTTTGCCATTGTGCCATAGTCTTTCCATTGTCATGTGATGCCTCAACAAAACAAACCACAAAATATAAAGCACCTGCTAAAGCTACCAAATATCTTAATTATTGGGACATATAAACATGAAAATACCAGTGATAGAAACCCAATCCCCCCTAGGGTGCATCCTACCCCCCAGAAACCCTTCTGAACCCCAATACACTGTCTCACCCTGCTCTGCACATGCTCAGTTGCTCTCTATTTTTCAGCACTGTGCCATAAATGTAGAGGCTGATCTGCTGACGGCCTAAAGATTTACTGGAGCTCTGGGCTTCAGCAAAATGGCAGACTCCAGCATAAGGAACGGGAACAATGCTGGAGGCAATTTACAGCACACACTAATTTTGGTAGCATATATATTATTGTGGAATGTATGTTCCTTTGCTAAATAACATTATTTTTTATCAAGTTGTTATGGGTAAAAAAAAATTTTTCTTTTTTAAAGCAGTAAAGGCACAGACATTGCGCATTACATACAGACCTAGCTGCAGTAACAGACACAATTCAGCAGCCAGGCGTGATTTTAGTTGACAGCATCATGGTTGTCTTTGGGGATTTCCCAACCAAGCAACTGCCTACAGGGAAGCATGAACTGTGCAAAAGCACCAGACATTGCAGCTGATGCACAGCTAAAGGCCATTGTTACACTTGCCTGTTTTCAGTCTGGAGATCTTACTTTTTTCGAGTTCTTTAAAGCTCCCTAATACTTTTTTCGAGTTCTTTAAAGCTCCCTAATATGGACCACAGAAGTTGGCAAATCAAGTATTACTCCCACATAGCAGATGGTGGAGTAATATCCAACCTCTTCATTTTTTGGCACCTTTCAGGGACAAGCATGGGCCTCATGATTCAGTGAATGTCTTTTCTGCCAACTTGTAAGATTGTTTCCTACAATCTCTAGTAATTTTTTTCAGACATAATTGCCTGGAGTGAATTATTACTTTATAATTTGCTAGCTCCTGAAAATGTGTGTGATTAGCAGCACTTTACCAAACTTCTAGCTCACACATTATAAAAAGCCTTTGGTATGATAAGTGCATTGGGGAAGTCTGCAGCTTTTTCGGTGTCCTGGGTAAAAAAAAATACATATTGTTCCAGCATCTATTTGAGCTATCACAATTCTCAAACAATTAGAAATGCTTTGACTGATAGACATTTATCTGACATGTACATCCACATGTCAAAAAAGCAAATACTTTTTCCAACTCAGCATATTGATCTCCTGATGATCAAAGAAAATCTGGTTTTGTATATATTTTCCTAATGCCGTAAACAAATTTTTAGTTTGGTAAATATGTAGTGTTGCGTATGACCATTTAGCATTCAAGCCAGCAGATAGATCTCATTTTAGAATCATTTATGTGTTAAGCTATGTTTCATCATCAACTTTGCTGAAAAAAGAGTCCAATAGCGCAATTTAAAATGTATGCACGTGACTCCTTGCAGTGACCTTTCCTTTATTGGATGGCTTAGTCCAAGGTGAATTAATAGAGTAGGCTGAAATTGCTGAGATGTCTTTAGATACCCCATAGTGCTCTGAGAATCATTTACCATGTAATAAATGTTTACATGCAAAACAAAGATCGTAAACATGTTACATGTATTGAAAAAAAAAAAGATATAACAATTTGAAAACTTAGAAAGAAAAATATTACCATAAAATTGGCCCGAAATGATTGTTTTAACATGGTTGTACAGTTATGGCTATTATACTACTTTAATTTCTACCTGTATGTATGGGTAACTTCATACCTTATGTTCCATCTGCTTAGCAGTGAGTTGTTACATAATCAGCCTGAAAAAAGGATACTTCCATCAAAAGACAAAGATAAATAAATTAAACACCTGCAACCTGCAAACCCTAAATCCGTAGCTGATCCAGAGAAAGGCAAAACTCCTTCATAAAGCATGGTCCAATTTGTTCCAACAGGGAAAAAAGGCAATCGGATACTTCCTGGATCAACCATCTACAGTGTTATTTCTTAGAAATATTAATGGCAAATTATATTTTGTGCGTTTTTAGAAACACGTGTAGCTTTTCTGTAGAACTAGCTCCTGTGTCCATGATTTTATAGCTCTTACTAATAAAAAGCCTGTTCTATGGAGATATTAACTTATTTTCTTTAATTTGCAATGACCTTTAACTAGACAATTTTACAAAAGTTTATTATATTGACCATTTGTGTATTTTATACAAGGTGATTATATCCCCCTCTTAATTGCCTCTTCTAAAGGGTAAATAAATCCACTGCAGTTTGTTTTTCTTCATAGCTGAAGTCGTCTATGCCTCTTATTAGTTTTGTTGCCCTTCTCTGCACTCTCTTCAATTCCACAACATTTTTTTTTAAACTGGTCTCCAAGACTGAACTGCATATTGAAGATGTGGTCTACTTATCTTACAATTGTTTGTAAATGGGACAAGATACCGTATTTATCCGCGTATAACAAGCACTTTTTCCCCCTGAAAATAGGGGGCAAATTACGAGTGTGTGTGTGTGTGTGTGTGTGTTATATGCCAACAGCGTACCTTGGAGGGGAAGGAGGGGAACGAGCGCCGCCGGAATTCACTGAGCCGTCATCTCCTCTCCACTTGGCTCTCACATCACACACACAGTCCCGCCCCCGCCACCAGCATTGGAGCAGTGTTCTGTCTATCACAGGAGCTGGTCCAATACCGATGGCGGAGGCAGGACTGTGTATGTGACTGCCGACTAAAAGCCGAGTAAACAGGAGATGATGGCTTGGTGATTTCCTGCATTGAGAGATGGTGAGGCTTAATCAGGCAGCTGCATTGATGGGGCAGATGGGCGCAGATCAGGCTGCAGATGGGCGCAGATCAGGCTACAGATGGGCGCAGATCAGGCTGCACTGAAGCTGCAGAAGGGGACAGATCAGGCTGCATTGAGGCTGCAGATGGACACTAATCAGGCTGCATTGATGCTCACTGACCATTATTTTGCTTCAAAGTAGTTTATTAAGAAAAAAAAAAAAAACTTCCCCCTGAAACTTTGTGCTTAAATTGGGGTGCGTGTTATACGCCTGTGCTCATTATACGCTGATTAAATACGGTAATTCCCCTAAGTCTATACCTCTTTTAATACATGAAAGTATTTTGCTTGCTCTAGAAACTACAGCTTGTCATTGCATGTTGTTGTTGTGTCTGATTTACTGGAATAACCTAGGCTTTATCCATGATTGACTTGCTCAGTATGTTATGCAAAATGCAATATTTTAGCCTCCCAAGTGTACAACGATTTGAATTTTTCAATATTAAATCCCATTTACATTGCATGTGTTTGCAAAGAAAGCCCTATTAACTTGAAGGGGTTGAATTTGGCAGCGATAGCACCTGCCAAATAAGACATTTAAATTTGGTTGTGGCATGTACAACCCTGATTGGCTGCATTGTTTTATTTAGGTAGGCAGGGGCATATCTACCACAAGGCAAACAAGGCGTTTACGTTGGGTGGCATTTTTCAGGGGGGTGGCGCCGCCGCCCCCAGGCAGAGGTGGGTTTTTTTAACCACCTTTCGGTTGTACTGGGAATGTGATTCATATCAGAGGGGACACAGCCAGAAATTAAGACCTAAAAGGGGTTTTAATATTTCTCTACTTTATCCAAAATAAGAAAAACAAGTTTTATATTCCCTTTATTTTAACACTTAATTTGTGAGTCTAAAGTGGGACAAAAATTAAATATCAAAAATGACTGCTCTGAACAAGGCTTTTCCTTGTTTAGGTTGTAATAAATCATTCCTAGATTATCTGAACTTTCTTAGCTACCCCTAACTGGTTCATCGTCTAAAATATTTATTTTTTGTTTTAGGTGTGTCGTTTTCAATAATCGAGGTGTTGCTGGCGAAGATCTTTTGGTAAGTTGTTAAAAAGCCTATGAAAACCCATCTCTTCTGCCATACTACTTTCTTCAATTAGCATAAGTCAGAAGAAAAAAAGCATATGAAACGTTTGTGGCTACAATATCCACCAGCAAAATGTGTTTCCTTTCCATGGTATGGAATAAATTGCTGCAGCAGAAAATGTGTTTCACTTAGGCTCCATGCACACTGAAGCTGATAAACTTTTTTTTTTTTTTTTTTAAAGCCCATAAACTGCACTCTGTTAGCCTATGTGCCCATGCACACATGAACGTTTTTTAGTGTTAATGATCAGTGGAGTTTATGGGCTTTTTTCTGAATGCCAGAAATTTGCGTTCAAAGTGCTGTTTTTCGGCGGGAAAAAACGCAGATAAAAGCTCAAACGCAGCTCGCCAGGGTTTTTTTTTTTTATATATATATTTATTGAAAAAACAAACAAAAAAAAGCTGAAAAACGCTATTGCAAAAACGCAAAAAAAAATTAAAAGGCTCCCTGCAAAGCTACTGGCGTTTTTGTTATAGCATTTTTTTTTTTTTTAGCTTCCAGTGTGCATGGAGCCTTACGCTATTCACCTGTGTTTTATCTGCATGGTTATTGCAAAATAAAAATAATAGAGGAGATGTTTTCTATACTATACTTTCTCTGGTTAATTTGATCGCTTTTCTGACTAATTGAAGGGTATCAAAGTCTGTCTAATCCAAGCAGAATAGAATGAGTTCTGCCCTATTGTCTACAGATCTGCTCAACCACCACTTCAGCAATTTTATGCTGTAAAGAGCTATGCTTTATGTATGCAGGCATCAAATCTAAAAAACGCAAAGCAAATTTATTATGCTTTTAGGTGCTTCTGAGTTGCTTTGGTTTGCCTTTGCTGCTTCTAGTTGCTTTTGCATTCACAATCAATTTTATCGAGGGAAAAAGCAGGTCAGACACAGTCAAACCCATGTACATAATTTTTCAGATGGCCTAAAGCCTCGTACACACGACCGATAATCTCGTCAGGAAAATCCCGTTGTTTTCCCTGATGAGATTCTTGGCAAGAAACTCTTGCCGCCCGAGTGTACAGACTTTTGTTTCAAAAGAACTGCAGTTCTCTTGAAAGGAAAGAACGCGGCGACGTCCCATTCGATGCCGTCGCCGCCATCTTGCTTCACCCTACCTATCCCGTGGAAGCTACCGCGCATACGTCAAAGTCATTTCGAGCATGCGCGGGTTTCCACGGCGACAGGTAAGTATACACACTCTCTGGTTTCTCGTCGTTAAACAGGCCAACAAGAATCTTGACGAAAAAAAAGAGAGCAGGTTCTCTTTTTTTTCTCGTCGAGATTCTGGCCAGATTTCCTGACGAGAAACCTAAATGCCTCGTACACACGAACGGTAATCTCTGCAAGAAGCAGTTTTCTTGCTGGTTTTTGCAGAGAAAACCGGTCGTGTGTACGAGGCTTTAGGCCCCTTTCTCAGGAACGTTCCGATGAGGTCTGCCTGTCCATTTATCAGGCGGACCCAATTGGAACCTCCATTCTCCTCTGTAGAGCGGCAGTCGTAAACGGACATGTGCCCATTTACACATGCCTCCATCCAATCCAATCTACTAAAAACAAATGGATGGGGATCTGTTCCCCTTCCGTCCAGTGGATTGGCTTGGATGGCAGTCAGATGTAAATGGACAGGTCGTCCGTTTACATCCGACCGCCCTTAAAGAAGAGCAGGCTGTGTCTCTGTCCACTCTGCCTAAGCGGAATGGACACAGACCGGTCATCTGTCTGCTCAACAGAGATCATCAGACAGATCCCCTGCTGAGCAAGTGGATTGCAAGCGCAGTCCACCTTGTGTGAAAGGACCCATAAAGTAGTGAACTTTCTCTATCCTGGTAGGCTATGGCCCCATTTTTATTTTGGTTAAAGCAGTCCTAAATCCCAGTACCAGGGGGAACAGTGATCAAGCAAGTTTTTTTTTTATTAGCCCGTCCTACCATTTTGCTTCCACAGAATTTGTTGTTTGAGGCTGTATGTTGCCCTATAGCTTCTGGATTGCACCCCAACCAGCCATATCATCAAATGTTTTTGGGCATATTTAGGCTGCATTAACACCTTTGCAGTTCCCGGAAACGTGTGGAAAAAGAACGCATAAGCACACATCGCGCTTGCAGTGCTATTATATTTTAACAGCATTTAAAACATGGTTAGCAGTCGTGCGCCAAAACGTATAAGGCTCATTGCCAAAAAAAGGTGCAGGAGCTACTTTGGCACATTTGTTGCACATAGGGCAGCCCATTCAAGTGAATATACTGCCCTATGCTGTTGTGTGAGATACATGCCCAAAAAAGTGTGAAAAAAACATCCATTGCACAGGTGTGAATGGGGTCTTAGACTCAGAAATATGCATTTGGGTCACCCATGTACCTGGACTTTTATCCACTGCAGTGTTAATGTCTTCATCTGAATGTGAAATGTGATTACGCTATTCATTACACAGGATTTTCCTGTTATCTAATAATTTATGTTAATTTTGCTGTGACGGAAACGAGAAAGCAACCCAAAATATTTATTCCGTTATTCTGCTGGTCTAACGTTATGCGATCCCTCATGTTTTACACTGGTATATGTAACACATTGGACCTTGGAGACCTCTGCTTAGATTTGTTAGTAGTCCAGATACGTTAATTGGTTGACTAATGTGTAGACCCTTTATTGTCTGCGCACTGTAGCCCATTCAGAGTTTTTATTAGTATTCAGACAGTACCAAGCCTGGATTCTTTTTCATTGAGCAGGATTTTGAAAGAAGCTGGCAACAAATACTTTGTTAGGAGTGATCCCCTCACACAGCTTGAAAATATGTGAAATGTTTTTACATGCATACACTGTATATATTTCCTGAGACAGCAGTGTTGTAAATCTACTGTAGGTGTTCTATAAAAGTGAAAAAGTAAGATTATTTAATGCACTAGAGTTCAAGAAGGATTTTTGTACATACAGTATATAACAAATATGTTTTAGACGGGAGCATAACTTTGAAATGCAGTACATGGAAACCGATGTTTATAGTTATCAAGACTATACCTGCCTTGTGTACATCCTAAAAAAACACACAAACCTTAGACCCTGTTGTAGAAGCCATGGTGTAAATCATGGTAGCCAGTGTCATTGGTCAGAACCTATACATGTACAGTACAGACCAAAAGTTTGGACACACCTTCTCATTCAAAGAGTTTTCTTTATTTTCAGGACTATGAAAATTGTAGATTCACACTGAAGGCATCAAAACTATGAATTAACACATGTGGAATTATACATAACAAAAAAGTGTGAAACAACTGAAAATATATTTCATATTCTAGGTTCTTCAAAGTAGCCACCTTTTGCTTTGATTACTGCTTGGCACACTCTTGGCATTCTCTTGATGAGCTTCAAGAGGTAGTCACCTGGCGCAGCACCCCATCACTCTCCTTCTTGGTCAAATAGCCCTTACACAGCCTGGAGGTGTGTTTGGGGTCATTGTCCTGTTGAAAATAAATGATGGTCCAACTAAACGCAAACTGGATGGAATAGCATGCCACTGCAAGATGCTGTGGTAGCCATGCTGGTTCAGTATGCCTTCAATTTTGATTAAATCCCCAACAGTGTCACCAGCAAAGCACCCCCACACCATCACACCACCTCCTCCATGCTTCACGGTGGGAACCAGGCATGTAGAGTCCATCCGTTCACACCAGGCATGTAGAGTCCATCTGTTCACCTTTTCTGCGTCGCACAATGACACGGGGGTTGGAACCAAAGATCTCAAGCTTGGACTCATCAGACCAAAGCACAGATTTCCACTGGTCTAATGTCCATTCCTTGTGTTCTTTAGCCCAAACAAGTCTCTTCTGCTTGTTGCCTTTCTTTAGCAGTGGTTTCCTAGCAGATATTCTACCATGAAGGCCTGATTCACACAGTCTCCTCTTAACAGTTCTAGAGATGTGTCTGCTGCAAAAGGTGGCCACTTTGAAGAACCTAGAATATGAAATATATTTTCAGTCGTTTCACACTTTTTTGTTATGTATAATTCCACATGTGTTAATTCATAGTTTTGATGCCCTCAGTGTGAATCTACAATTTTCATAGTCCTGAAAATAAAGAAAACTCTTTGAATGAGAAGGTGTGTCCAAACTTTTGGTCTGTACTGTATGTATCTCAAAGGGTGGTGTGCTGTGTTTGGTCAGAGTGAAGGTCTTTTGACAGTCAAGTTATCTTCTGTTCTTCATATGTTACTTATAGCCAACTATAACATTGGTTGTTAAAAATGCTTGCGTCCTTTTCGTTTTTTGCTGTGATCTGATCTGTTAGAGGGCAAGTAAGTAAGAAAGTAGCCACCCTCTATTTCTCACTCCCAAGATGAACTATGTACTAAGGGACGTGTAGTGTGCATAGAGCAGTACACGACTACAACTAATATGCACTGCTCCTTTCTAGTATATGGAATTGAGGGTTAAAAAGAGAAGTTTAGTAGCTCACAGAGGATGTTAGAAGAAACTATTTTATGAAAATAGATTACAGGTCTATTAAGTAGTGGAGGTGTATGAATTTGTTTTGAAAAGTAAGGATATCATTTATTGTCACTGTACACAACCGGGGAGAGACAACCTGGCCGATTTACCACTACCCTGAGAATTAACGTACAGTAAGACTGTGTGTACTGGGGCTGTAAAGCACTCATAGACATCCCAAACGTCCCCTAATGGAATCATCTAATGTGCAAGATTTTTATTTATTTTTCTAAATAAAGAACATGTTATGTGGGGGGTGTATAATAGTAAGGGGTGCTGTTATAAAGTGCTATAGTGTAAATAATCAAAGGAACATTAAATAGCAATATATGAACTGTATAAAAATCAATACGGTATTACTCTAAAGTGCATGTACATGTGTGCTATCACTCTAATAGACAAAAAAGTGCAAAATGAATCCAGAAATAGCAGTAATAGTAGCTCAGTGTTAAGCTATTAAAAGTCCATGCATTAGATAGGTTTCTTGAAAGTTGACACCATCACCTCTGAGACAATATCAATACTGGCAACACCAGGTGGGAAGTGGAGGTAAGTGCCTACTTACCAGACCACCATGACCCTTTGTTTTAAGAAAAGGTCAGGTGGAGCTTTGGTACAGTTTAATGGCCTGAGGTCTGTACTGGTACCTGGATGAGACTGGCCAAAGATGAATTCTAACAGATGATTTACCATAGATAAAACAAAGAAAAACGGGCCATTGTGAAGTTCCGCAATTTATTATGAACAATATAAAAACACAGGACAAGTGGCTGCTTACTTGAACACGTGCCGAGGCCTCGGCACTGAGGAATCGAGCGTTATTGCAGCCTGGTATGATGTGGAGCACCTGCCGCACTGGGTCTCGCTCACGTGGGCAACTATAGCGTGCGTTCCACCGCCTTGCAGCACCAAACTCTGAAGTGGCTGAGCTGGATGAACGTGACCTGCTCTGTGCAATGGTTTTTCATGGGGAAGCCGCAATGCTCTTTTTGGGTCACCAGCCAGCGGTCCTGGCTCCTGCCTCCTGCCAAATGGACATAATGGCAAGCCTCTTGCTATCGGGGCACTTGAGTAAGCCCGCTCCTGTGTTGCAATTTGTGTGTCCATTCACACAAACAGCTTGCCTTCGCCTTGTGAAGGCTGTGATTGACAGCTTTAGGAGCCAATGGCACCCATTGCTGCGTGAGCCAATGATGAGAAAGAGACCTGGGAGAGATGCTGCTCTCATGCACATCGCTGGATCTGGACCAGGCTCCAGTAGGGGAGTCTGAGGTGAGAGCTGCATCCAGAAGGTTTTTTTTTACAGTAGAGGTGCACTGAATGGAAATTTTGGTACCGAAAATGCAGGATGTACTTAGCCGAAAAACCGAAAATGACAGTTTTTAAAAACTCTACTGTGTACCTCTAATAGTGTTATGGGGACTGAGGACATTAAAGTGGGGGGCTAAGGATGGAATGCGGGGGGGGGGCTGAGGACTGAAATGTAGGGGAAGCTGATGACATTAGAGTGAGGGGGCTGAGGACTGATGTTATGGGGGGGGCTGAGGACTGATGTTATGGGGACTGAGGACATTAAAGTGAAGAGGCTGAGGATGAAAGGTGGGGAAAGCTGAGGACTGTGATGTTATGGGGACTGCGGACTGGAATGTGGGGGGTGCTGCGGACTGGAATGTGGGGGGAGCTGTGGACTGTGATGTTATGGGGACTGCGGACTGGAATGTGGGGCAAGCTGCAGACTGGAATGTGGGGGGGGGGGGGTGCTGAAGACTGTAATGTTGGGGGAGGGGGACTGAGGCCATTAAAGTTTGGGGAACTAAGAGCTGTAATGTGGGGGGGACTGAGAACAGTAATGTGGGGCTGAGGACAGTATTTAGGGGGATGATGTAAATAAGTGCAGAGTTTAGTACTGTTAATGGGGGTTGATGTCAAGGAAGTGTAAGAACACTACTGTGAAAGGGGTTGAGGGGGGGGGGTGATGTAAAGGGGGAGCTGAGGACACTCATCAAGAGGGGATCGTGATGTGAAGTGGGTACTGAGGACGTTGATGTAAGAATGGGTTAAGATCTGTGCATTATGTGCACATGTCATGGGTAGATCAGCCCATTTTAAATAGGCTGCACTAACCACAAGAAATACAGAGAAAGAAGTTGTTGACCTTTTCTTTTCAAAATCGCGCCGCACCCAGCCGCCAACATGCAATTTGGCACACGCGAAAATGTGCGACAGGTACCGCCTATGCTAGAAGAAAATTTTACTTACTGGATCTCAGTGATCTGTAATTCAATACCCCTGTCATATACAGTAGGAACCCACTGAGGTTATTTACACGTATTTTATTTTATTTGCGAACATTTCACAAAGCAGTGCCACACCCACTATTCATTATTTTTTACCTTAATGCAGAGAATGCATTAAGATTAAAAAAAAAAGGCTTTAGAATCACTTTTAAGTGTTTTTAAACCCAAGAGCAAACATTGATTATATTGCAGCTTACCAATTCTTAGATGTGATGGCTGCATCTGTTTTCTTTTTTAGGCTTCATTTCTTCAATTTTCATCTGGTGGTCCAGCCAGTAAGACTGTTTTTCTCAAAAGAATAAGCTCTGCAGTGGTATGTATCAGTTTAAATTGATGAGACATGGAATTTAACACTGGCAGGGGTGTATAATTTGGAACAACTTTTATTGATTCCTGTAAACCCATATCTCAAAATGGGAAAAAAAACAAAAACAGTTTGCTGTAACTGATTTTGAAGTGTGAGTTGGAGTCTGGCTTCAATTTGTTAGTGTATTTAAACCTGCTAATACACTTAACACCCCTCCTCAATGCTGCTATCTGCTGTGCCTCCCGTGCTCATTCATCCAGAATTTTGTCTCACTAATGCAGGAGGTGTGTTACTGGCCAGACCACCAGGTGAAAACAGAGGGGGAAAAAGCCAAAGAAAAGAAAACTGATGCAGCCACTACATCTAATGATTGGTAAGCTGCAAAACACTAAATTTTTGGTTTAATAACGCCTTACCTAGTTGTAACATACCAAAAAAAATGAATACCACGTTAGATTACTGGAGAAACTCCTAAAACTGTCCAGTATGTTTTAGATCCCTTCAGAGCATTTAGTGGGAACAATTTGTTCTCTGTTGCTTTAGCGATAACAACAATGCGCTTTTGTAACAAGTGGTACAAAATCATTAACAGAGCTCCAGGCCATTAATTAAATAAATCCACAGTATGTGCAGATACGGTATAATCAGCTTTAAATATCTCGGTATGTTAAGCGTGGGCCCTCTGTTTAGTGATCTGAGGTGTTAATTCCTTATTAAATTTAGACTTCCTTCTTCCTCTCCAAATGACTTGCACAGTAACAGTCAGTAAAGTGCAGATAATATCTGTATGGTGTTAAAATATACAAAAATATGGATTAAGGTCTAAATGTTCACCTTTTTATAGACTTTCCTGCCTTATTTAATAAAGTGATGTTAATTCTTCAATGAAAACCGTGGAAAATATATTCTGGTAACAGTACTAAATAATTGGCATGTATTGATTGTATTCAATAAATAAATTGTGCTGCACTTATATACAAATATGTGCATAAATAAATAGTCAACCCTATATTTCCCACAATAAGTATAACTTTAAATAGTGCGTTTAGATATATAATGATATATATAGCCACAAAATAATATGTGTATTGTGACAGAGCTAACCAGGACAGAAGCTTTTGGTGGGGACTGCAAGCTAGCCTCTTGCCTACTGACTATGAGCCCTTGCTTATAAGGGAACCCTACTCTTTAGGAGGTGTGTGCTTGGGGGGACCCTTGGAGTGGTCTTGCTTCCGGTTCAAGTCCATGTTTCTCCAAAACACAGACTCTGGGATCTGGAGGACCTATATACATATTTGGGGTCTCTAGGCCCAAACCAGAAAGTACTACTTCACTTAGTTGCATATTTACGCTGGCCGCTAGGTGGCGCTTCTGTAGATTTACGCATAGAATATGTAAATTAGGTAGATACGCCAATTCAGAAATGTACGTGCGCCCGGCGCATTTTTTTACGTCGTTTACGTAGGGCTTTTTCCGGCGTAAAGTTACCCCTGCTATATGAGGCGTAGCCAATGTTAGGTATGGACGTCGGGCCAGCGTAGAGTTTTGCGTCATTTGCGTAAGTCGTCTGTGAATGGGGCTTGGCGTAAGTTACGTTCACGTCGAAACCAATGAGGCTTTGCAGCATAATTTGGAGCATGCGCACTGGGATACGTCCACGGACGGCGCAAGCGCCGTTAGTAAAAAACTTCATTTACGTGGGGTCACCATACATTAGCATACAACACGCCCACTGCCTGTATAATTTGTATAACGCGGGCTTACGCCGGACCACATACGCTACACCGTCGTAACTTAGGGTGCAGATTCTTTCTGAATACAGAACCTGCCTCACTAAGTTACGGCGGCGTAGCGTATCTGAGATATGCTACGCCCGCACAAAGTTACGCCTGGCTTTCTGAATCCGGGCCTATGTTTTTTACAAATGTCATTTAAAACGATCGTGTGTGGGCTTCAGAGCATTTTTCGGGTTCTGAAAAACGACCAAAAAAAAATCATCATGCTCTATTTTTTCACGACGTTTTAAATTATGTAGTTTTTCGGGTTGTAAAAAATGATCGTGTGTGGGCTTTAACAACGTGAAAAACCTGCACATGCGCAGAAGCAAGTTATGAGACGGGTGCGCTCGTTCTGGTAAAACTACTGTTCGTAATGGAGTAAGCACATTCATCACGCTGTAACAGACAGAAAAGCGTGAATCGTCTTTTACTAACACGAAATCAGCTAAAGCAGCCCAATGGGTGGCGTCATCCGAATGGAACTTCCCCTTTATAGTGCCGTCGTACGTGTTGTACGTCACTGCGCTTTGCTAGAGCATTTTTTTTTCACGATCGTGTGTGGGCAACCTTGTTTTAATGATGAAGTTGAAAAAACTTTTTCTAGAGCCTGAGAAACATTGTTTTTTAAAACCCGAAAAATTATTGTGTGTACGTGGCATGAGACTCAGAGGAGATGTTAATATCAGCTCAAAGCAACCTGATTCTGGGATCTCTGTTTAAGGTGTTCTGTGTTAAGCGTCTTTCTCTCATTGTGTGCATTCTCAATGTTAATTGAGCTAATTGGGTAACCTATTGTTTCTGTCTGTTGGCTAACTCCTAGAGGTATCTATGATGGGATTATCCTTGTGTCAGCTCTATCTCGTTATCTAAGCCATTGTTATGTTTTGGGTAAATATTTGGTTTTATTGTCATTGCTTTGGTTCTATCTCAACATCTTGTCTGTGTACGATGCTGTGGGGTAAAAAGGGCTGGTATTAGCTCTTGGTCTGCTGGAACGGTCTAGAGGGAAGAAGGCACTGTTTAGCGGAAAGAAGCACCCAAGCTGGGTGCCCAAGCAGTTCTGTCACATTTGACATTCAAACCATCACCGGGATTCCAGGTCCGGATAGCAGAAGAGGAAAGGTACAGAATGACACCAGCCGCCATGGAAGAGGAATTCGGAAGGAGGCTGCGAGACATGCGGATGCACCACAGGGGACCAGTGTCAGTGCAGGTCCTGCTGGGATGGCATGACTCTGTCCGTCAGCAACTCTGGAAGGAAGTGCTAGCCTAGGAGCAGCGCCACCAGGGAAAAATTCTCCCCTCCATCCAGGAAAAATACTGGTCACAGTACGAAGTGCAAATGCTGTTATTGGGGAAACAACCTCACAAGGAGTAGACCGCTGAGTTAAGCAGGCTGGTACAGGCAGAGATGCGGTTGGACAAGAGATACAGAGCCCCCTCTGCTGGTATGTAGCCCAAGTGTGCCCGTAGACAGCAGATGACAGGCCGGGGGAAGGCTTTGGCTATGGTGGCCTGGGGCTGTTGTACTGGACGCTGTCCAAGGACCCTGACTTTGGGAGCATTCTGGAGTGTCATTTGGAGGAAACCATGGAGTACAGAGACCAGAGGCTGAACATCTCAGAAGTGCTTTGGGCACAGGAAGATTTGGAGTTTCTAGCCCTTCAGAAATGGGAGCTGGAGATCATCGCCTTTTTGATGACAGTGATCTGTAATGTTTCAGCATGTTCACAAAAATCAATGTACACAACCCTGAAGTGGGAATTAATGCATGGTTATGAGGTGTGACAATTGTATTCCTGGAATGGACTGTTTGTGCAAAAAGTTTGTGCAGGAGCATTGTCTTGGTGGAGAATACACTTATGAGGCCAGAGTTCCAGTCTTTTCTTCTTAAAGGATACGAGGGTTTCCATCCGTCCTTTGCGTTTTTGGCTGCCCATTTCTTGCTTCATTGTGGACATCTTTCCCATCCACCCACCTTAAACCACATATGCCATTCAAAAACACTCAGTTCTTCATGGAATGTTTACCATATGCCCGCTGTAACAAAGCAAGTTTCCCCCTCACTTTTGCCAATTTTCATACAATAGCAGATGTTAATCTGCTGTTCCAGGTCACTCATTTTCCACCAACAGCACAACATGCACTTGTTATTTCTTCTACTACTTCATAAAGACTAAGTCAGCTGATCTGCGACCCAGGCGAGTGTAAGTTAGAACATGTCGGAACACGTTCGATTGCGAATGGCTGTTTGACCATAGTGTTATGCCACAGGCATTCTGGGATTTAAATTGTCACACCTCGTATGTGTTGCATGAATTGGTCCTGATATACTGTATGTTATGCTAATGTTTATGTATAAATAACCAGTTGATATGCTATACATATTGTCTTCTAGTATTTAATAGATTGGATATATATAAGTATATGGTATTGTATCCTGGGAGTGTGACATACCCTCTGGATGAGTTCTAGTCATTTGGTGTCCTATGTGAATGTGCTTTAATGTTATTAATTTTACATTTGTACAATAATAAAAAAAAAAAATTGACATATTTGTGTGTCGGTGTCTTAAAAGTCTGCTGGGTCTATTTTTTGCTGTTTTTAATATCCAAAGATCAAATGCTTTGAAGAACACTCTTGAGACCCAGGTGGCAACATAATTTCTCCAAGCAGCAGAGGTCTTCAGCCCAATTAAACTACTATTCACTGCTGGGTCAACAAGAATGCTCTGCAGCCCAAGCATGATTAAAGGAGGAGTACAGCCAAAGCTCGTGGCTGTCCATTCTGCTCTCTTGTGATCCATTTCAACAAACGGCGAGCTGAAGCCCGCTGTCAGCTGACATCACAGAGCCGGTCCAGGATGGAATGCACCCAGGAGCCTGGACCAGCACCTGGCTCAGCCTCTCAGCGAGCCCCTGAGAGCCTGGGCTAGCCGCTCCCACCCTCTAGACAGCCTTGCACTCCAATAAACGCGAGGGGTGGGGTGCAGAGCAGACAGCTATGACTGACAGTCACCAGCACTCAGCTCATGGAGCATGGAGAACTGAGCGATCAGCAGAGCCGTCAGGGGACAGGGTGGAACTTAAGTGGTAAAAACCGAAAACCAAAAATACATTGCTGCTTACCAACCATTAGATGAGGTGGCTGCATTTGTTTTTCTTTTTTAGGCTTTTTACCTCTTTTCCTCTGGTGATCTGGCCAGTAACACACCTCCCTAAATAGCAACAGAGACTTTGGACAGCAGAATTGTCATGTTGGGGTAAAGGGAGTGTTAGATGTACTACCGGTAGCAAATTTAGATGCACTAACAAACTGAAGCCAAATTCCAGCCAATACTTTAAAAAAAGTTACAGCAAACCGCTTTTTTGGGGGGGGGGGAGTTTTGCATAAATAAAGGCTGATCATTGTAAGCACCCCTGCTAGTGTTAAATGGTTTGTCTCATCTCTGTAATACCTGATACATTCCTCTCGAGAGGTTGTTCTTTTGAAAATCAGATTTGCTGTCTGGATCAGCACATGAAAACCGACCAAGGGAAGTCTAAAAAAGGAAATGAATGCAGCCATCACATCTAAGCTGCAATATAAAGACAATTGAAGTGACAAGTCATATTCTTCTTCTCCAAAAATAATCAATACACATCCCCTACTTGAAGCAGTAGTAAACTCTGCCCCCTCCAGTGCTCCTTAGCAATGCAGTCATTATGTTCAAGGTCTCTAATACATTCTGCCCAGTTGGTGACCACTTGGGAAGTCTCTTACTTGTGTTTGGTGCAGTTTAGAATTTGTTCCTCTCCGTCCGAAGCCAGCGCCATGTTGATTACTGTCTTCCATGTCTGCAGCGCATGTTTGTGATATAAGCACAAAATTACCAGAAAACATTTTGACAAAAAAAAAACATTTTTTTTCTTCATAAATATTTAGGCCAAAATTTATACTGCTACATTTCTGTGGTAAAAGTAACCCAAATCAGTGTATATTTTGTAGTCTGTGTGACAGTCTACAAGCTAAGGTAAATATCAATGAAAATTTATTAATCCTGATGTACTGACCTATCTCATTTCCTGAGGCGCTAACATGCCAAGAAAGTACAAATACCCCTCAAATTACATTTTTGGAATGTAGCCAGTCCAAGGTATTTAGTAAGAGGCATGGTGAGTTTTTTGAAGTTTTCGTTTTTTTTTCTCCACAATTCTTTGGAAAATTTAAGATACATTTATTTTTTTTTCCTCACAAAATTGTCATATCAACAAGTTATTTCTAACACACAACAGAGGCATACTTACAATTACACCCCAAAACACATTCTGTTACTTTTGCGTATGGGAATACCACATGTGTAATACTTTTTCACAGCCTAGCCACACAGAGGCCCAAGATCAAAGTAGCACCTTCAGACGTTCTAGGGGCATAAATTACACATCTAACTTCCTGACAACCTAACACATTTTTGAAAGCCCTGGAGCACCAGGAGAGTTGGAACACCCATAAAATGACCACATTTCGTAAAGCAAACATATTTTCTGTGAAGCATAATGAATCTTTTGAACATGCCATTTTTTTATTGATTTTTTTTATGCAACGTTTCAATTTTATAAGATCTTTTTAACACAGCATGTACATACCAATTATTACACCCCAAAATACATTCTGGTACTCCTCCTGAGTATGGCAATACCACATGTGTGAGACTTTTCCACAGTCTGGCCACAAAGAGAGGCCCAACATCCAAGTAGTACCTTTAGGTGTTCTAGAGACAAAAATGACACATACATCTTCCTGACAACCTATCACATTTTTAAAGGTCCTGGAGCACCAAGACAGTGGAAACACCCACAAAATGACCCCATTTTGGAAAGCAAACGCCCCTTTGTAATTCCTAGGAGGCATAATGAGTCTTTTAAACATGTCAGTACAGGCAGCAGGCTTACATCCAGGCAGCAGACAGAAACATGGTCCATAAATAGTCCAGGGTCAGTACAGGCACTAGGCAAAGATATGGCCAGCACAGCCAAAGTATTTGTCTAGGCAGCAGGTGGGAACATGGCCCATAAAAAGCCTTGGATCAGTACAGGCAGCAGGCAGAGATCTGGTCAGCACAGCCAAAGTATTGGTCCAGGCTGTGCTGACAATATAACATGGTCCATAAAAATTCCAGGCAGCAGGCAGGAACATCAGGTTTAAGACCTCGGTCAGGAAAGAATGGGCAAAGGTAGTGGCTTCTTTCCACCCAAATCTTTGAAGCCTCTGGTCTCCAGACCCTGATCCGGGAATTATAAGTCCAACAGAAAACCAATTCTACTCTGAACACAATTCTGAAGCCCCTCACATACACTTTATTTACCAAAAGTATTGGGGCGTCTGCTTTTACACACACAGGGGCAGATTCACATAGAATCCGCGGCGGCATAGTGTAAGCCATTTACACTACGCCGCCACAACTTACTGGAGCAAGTGCCGTATTCGCCAAGCACTTGCTCCGTAATTTGCGGCTGCGTAGTGTAAATGGCCCGGCGTATGGCCGCGTAATTCAAAGGGGGTGGCTTGTATTTAAATTAAGCGCGCCCCCGCGCCGATCGAACTGCGCATGCGCCTGCCGTAAAAATAGCCCAATGCGCATGCTCCAGCTCCCGACGGAAAACGTTAATGAAGCCGACGTGAGCGTCTATGATGTAAACTCCTATTCGCGAACGACTTAGTAAAAGGACGTAAAAAGACGACGCTGACCCAACGCCATACTTAACATGGCATACGGCGGACTGACGTAAGGTTACCCCTCATATAGCAGGGGTAACCTTACGCTTACGAAAACGACATAAATGACGACGAGGCGGCGCAAAATCGTTCGGGAATCGCCGTATCGGGCTCATTTGCATAGTCAAATGAGAAATCAACGTAAACGCCACCTAGCGGCCAGCGTAGAATTACATCTAAGATCCGACGGTGTAAGTGACTTACACCTGTCGGATCTACGCCGTATCTATGCGTAAATGATTCTAGGAATCAGACGCATAGATAACCGGGGCCAAAAACAGAGATACGACGTGTATCTTGAGATACACCGTCGTATCTCTTTTGAGAATCTGGCCCACAAACTTTAATGGCATCCCAGAAATAGTCTGTAGGATTCAATATTGAGTTGGCCCACACTTTGCAGCTATAACAGCTTTAACTCTTCTGAGAAGGCTGTCCACAAGGTTTAGGATTGTGTCTATGGGGGTTTGGGGGGTTTGACCATTCTTCCAGAAATTCATTTGTGAGGTCAGGCACTGATGTGGACGAGAAGGCCTGGCTCGCAGTCGCTCCTCTAATTCATCCCAAAGGTGTTCTATCGGGTTGAGGTCGGGACTCTGTGCAGGCCAGTCAAGTTTCACCCAAAACTCACTCATCCATGTCTTTACGGACCTTGTTTGTGCACTGGTGTGCAGTCACAAAGCAAGGTACATAAAGACATGGATGAGTGAGTTTGGAGTGGAGGAACTTGACTGGCGGAGTCTGCGAGACAGGCCTTAATGTCCAACATCAGAGCCTGACCTCACAAATGTGCTTCTGGAAGAATGGTCAAACATTCCCACAGACACACTCCTAAACCTTGTGGACAGCCTTCCCAGAAGAGTTGAAGCTGTTATAGCTGCAAAGGGGGGCCAACTCAATATTGAACCCTACGGACTAAGACTGGGATGCCATTAAAGTTCATGGGCCATATTCTCTATAAATATCCGCCTGCTGCGCTTAGGGCACTTACACTCCGCTGGAGCAGGTGTTGTATTCCCCAAACACTTGCTCCATAAGTTGGGACAGCGGAGTGTAAGTGTCCCGGCGTAGCCTGGCGGATCTCCAAGGGGGCGTCTTCTATTCAAATGAAGCGCGCCCCCGATGCGAAAGAACTGGGCATGCGCCGGGCTGCAAAAAGCCCAGTGCGCATGCTCCAGTTCTAGGCGGAAAACGTCAATGACGCCGACGTGTGCGTCATTGACGTAAAGTCGTATTCAAGAACGACTTACGTAAACGACGTACCCGACGAAAAAACACGACGGGGACCCGACGCCATCCGTAACATGGCCTACGCGAGACTTGCGGAAACTTACCCCTCATATAGCAGGAGTAAGTTTCCGCTTACGCAAACGACGTTAGCGACGGTTACGCGACGCGAACTCGTTCGGGAATCGGCGTAGAAGGATCATTTGCATACGCAAATGACTCCTTCACGTAAATGCCATCTAGCGGCGGCCGGCGTCATTGTATTTAAGATCCGCCAGTGTAAGTGACTTACAGATGGCGGATCTTAAGTGTATCTATGCAAAAATTATTCTGAGAATCAGGAGCATAGATACACTGGCCAAAAAAGGGAGTTACGATGGAGTATCCTGACTTACTCCATCGTAACTTCACTGAGAATATGGCCCCATGTGTGTGTCAAGGCAGGTGTCCCAATACTTTTGGTAATATAGTGTTTGTGAGACCTCTGTGTTATTTGGAATCCCACTACTACAGTAGCAGAGCAAAAGACCAGTCCAAGCGACAGGCAAAAAAACATGGTCACTTAACAGGCCAAGGTCGGTGCAGGTAGAAACATGGGGCCAGATTCTCAAAAGAGATACGACGGCGTATCTACTGATACACCGTCGTATCTCTGTTTTTGGCCCCGGGTATCTATGCGTCTGATTCCTAGAATCATTTACGCATAGATACGGCGTAGATCCGACAGGTGTAAGTCACTTACACCGTCGGATCTTAGATGTAATTCTACGCTGGCCGCTAGGTGACGTTTACGTTGATTTCTCATTTTACTATGCAAATGAGCCTAATACGCTGATTTCCGAACGATTTTACGCCGCCTCGTCGTTGTTTACGTCGTTTCCGTAAGCGCAAGGTTACCCCTGCTATGAGGGGTAACCTTACGTCGGTCCGCCATATGCCATGTAAGTATGGCCTTCGGGACAGCGTCGGGTTTTTCCGTTGTTTTACGTAACTCGTCGCGAATAGGGCTGTGCGTTAATTACGTTCACGTCGCAACCAATGTATTTGCGGCGTACTACGGAGCATGCGCAGTGGCCTATGTTTAAGGCTGGCGCATGCGCAGTTCGTTCGGCACGGGGGCGCGCTTAATTTAAATACAAGCCGCCCCCTTTGATTTACGCGGGGATACGCCAGGCCATTTAGACTACCCTGCCGCAAATTACGGAGCAAGTGCTTGGAGAATACGGCACTTGCTCCAGTAAGTTGCGGCGGCGTAGTGTTAATGGCATACGCTCGTAGATACGCGGATCTACGAGAATCTGGCCCATGGTTGGTAAACCATCCAGACGGCAGGCAGAGGCAGGGTCAGTTAAGCAGGCAAATGATCAGCAGATATTAGAAATGGGAAAATGTCAGGCTGTTAGAAATGTGGAATAATATTTTAGGGACGCGTGATAACGCCGTAAGCAGTGTCCGATGCATAGGCCAGGTTGGGAGGGACATTGGGGACAATAAAAACTGATGTCTCTTCTAACCCCCTCTGCTGCATACCCAACATCTTTTTTGGTGTATTCTGCCTGCTTTTGTTGGTGGAATGCTCTCAGGAAAATGGCGCTCACGAAACCCACATCCAATTTGCAATAGTGTGAACCGAGGCTTGGAGTTAGTGTGAACTTTTGCTTAGGCAGACTGATTGAGATGATCAGGTTAGACATCACTCTGTGTACATACAAATTACAGAATACAGTTGCACATCCTGTTTCACATTCCTCAATGGTTTCTGTGGCTTTTTTTTGGATAAGACCCCTTCCTGTGTGCTAAAAATGTCCTTTCTCCGTCTTTATCAGTATGACAGTCCTTTACAACAGCTGTAGACATAACCCCAGCTGTTTCCCACCAGGCATACAGTATGCCTAATGTATAATGAAAGGGAATGGAGAAGTGATGAGAATAGAAGGAGCGTCAGTGTCCATTCCTGGTTGTGCTGTATGTAAGCCACCTAGTAAATGGCTTTCACCTACTGAAATGGCTTTATGCGCATAAATAAAACATAGCCAGGTAATGTCATCCTATACAAAAAAAAATAAGTTTGAGTTTTACTTTATAACAGGTACAGGTGGGCTGTTCTATAAAACACATGCAATGTAATTTTAAATGGTGATTGTACAAGGTTCATTACACCATCTCATATTCCTTTGTTTACTCCTTGCAGACACCAAGGACATATTGTGCTGCCAACACTGAGGATTTGGAGACCGTCATTCAGCATGTGCACACAATGTACCCTGATGCTCCAATGACGGCTGCTGGTGTTTCCATGGGAGGGTAAGAGATTTGAAATTCAGTTTTGTCAGCAAAAGGTAAAGCAGAATAGTGTAAATGTTCAGAGGCATCTTACCTACTCTGCAATTATATATTTCATACTTTCCAATATTCTGTAAGCAAAAATCAGGATACGTATACACCTATCCAATGGTGCCAGTCCCTGAAATACCCATTTCACAAAATTCCACCCTCATTATGGTGTAGGAAACTGGCACGTCTACTTAATACAGAAAGCCTTGAGATATGTGCATTTTTAAGTACGTCCGCTGTACTTAAAGCGGTGGTTCCCCTAAAAATAAACTTTTAACATTGCTTTTCCCAAATTAATTACGATTAGAATCGGCTGGTTTTATTAAAAAAAAAACGTCCGTACATACCGTTTGCTATATTCGTTCCCACCGCCACTTCCGGGTACGATGCTGGCGGTGGGCGTTCCTAATTGATGGACAGGCATCTGACGGTCGCATACATCGCGTCACGAGATGCCGAAAGAAGCCGAACGTCGGTGCGGCTCTATACGGCGCATGCGCACCGACGTTCGGCTTCTTTCGGCATCTCGTGACGCGATGTATGCGTCGGTCGGATGCCTGTCCATCGTTCCTGGCTAGAATAAAAGACTAGAACTTTAATGGTCAACTAGCTTGCTTCAGGTAGTGTCTGTGCTTTATACTCTAGTGGCTAAATAAAATAAAAGATGAGCCGTACAGTTATCTCTATTAGGAAACCTTAAGGGATCACTAAAGGAATTTTTTTTTTTTAGCTAAATAGCTTCCTTTACCTTACTTCAGTCCTGGTTTCATATCCTCATTGTTCGTTTTTGCTTTGAAGTTGCTGTAATTCTGCTGTGATCTCCACACTTCCTGCTTGTCTGGCTCCTTATGAAAAAACTCATAGGAGCTTCTCACTGTGAATAAAAGGGAAAGTGTACCGCGCTTAGGAGCAAATTAGTGAGGGTGGAGCAATGAACTAGGGTGGTATCAGTAATGAAAGTAACTCAGAACCACTGAGTGTGAATGTAGCTGAAGACTGCAGCCCCCCTAATAAGTAATCCCATCTAATTGAAACGTTTTAGAATGTCTCCGTGGACGTTCCTATTGCCGCATGTTGGCGCTGATATCCTCGGGCATAATGCAAATGTTTTAAGCAGTGATTTAGACAGTGAAACATCGGCATTACATCCGGCAATATTACTAAAAGACACATGCAAAAATCATTGTCCACTGTGCTGTTTCCCTAAATAATGGTACATAATACATTTGAAACGAAACGAACCAGTGGACCAGTTTCAGCGGACATGTTCGGTCGTGTGTACGGGGCCTAAGAGTATGGACAGCATTAAAAAAAGTCTTATAAATACACTATATGAAAAAGTTTCCTTTTTAAAATGTTACTAAACCCACAACAGTAAAATCAGTCTGTATATTCAGTAAAGCATGCTTGTTATACTCACTGTGGAACCTGAAGGGTTAATCCTGTGCATTGTGTAAAAAGGCTGTTTGATCCTCGATTCTCTGATCTTCCCTTTCTTTGGCAGTCCCCAATCCATCTCCTTATAGTACAGAGCCTTGGGGACACTCTGCACATGCTCAGGTTTTTTTTGGGGGGGGGGGGTGCATGTGATCAGCACAGTACCAATCTAAAACTGTTAATACAGTGCCAATCAGCACTATCCAGGCAGAGGATCAGGAGTCATGCAGCCTCATAGGACAATCAAAGGAGAATGAAAACTCCTTCTTCATGCTTTAAAAGAGAAGTATGGAGTTTTTGTTTTTTTGGGATATTCATACTTGCCTAGGTAGATGCAGCAGCTGTCCCCCGGAGTCTCTGCACTGAGAACAGAGCCACCGAACATCGCTGATGGCTCAGTTCTCTCACCTGCCTAAATGACGTCAGCGGAGAGCAGACTTCAGAGCGCTCTCTGCTGAAAACGGATTACTGGAGTGAAAATGAATTGCACTCATGTGACCCTTAGGAGAAGCCCAGCCTAAACAGATAAGGCTGGACTTCTCCTTTAACTAGTGCTCAGGCGGACACAGATAGAAGTCACAAGACTGCTATATACTGCTGATGAGAAAGGGTATTTAGCAGTTTAAATTCAATAAAATAATTGCATTTACGTGTTCTGTGTACTGTGAGAGACCAGATATAGTGAATGCAGGGTTCTGGGTTTGGTAACACTTTAAAGCTGAATTCCAACTTTCTTTTCACTGAATGGAATGATCAATCCCAGCATAAATCTTATCTATGTACCATGTTTCTCTGTTGTCTGCAGATCTCCTGATATTCTGGGTTTAGTTGTGGCTTTGCATCATGTGACACTCTGTATATCCTGCCGATAGACTCTGTCCCGTCCACAGATACTCACTGCAGCAGCTAGAGTCTGTAACGCTCCCCTTTGTAGTCTTTCAGACTTTGCAAATTATGTAACTTCCTTCACAGCTCTGATGGTGGGTGGGATGGAATACATCCTAATTAGCATTCAATCCCACCCAGTCACACCTACAGGAAGAGTCCAAACCTCCCAAGACCATAGTACAGATCACAGCATTATTCAAGAAGGAAAAACCTTCATAGCTGGCTTGTTCTAAAAACTAGCTGTGCTGCTGCTGGGAAGGATTGAATGGATCACAATTAGGATTAAATCCTGCCCAGTTATATATGCTGACCAGTGTGAACAGGGAAAGTCCCACCCCTCAGATCCCGCCCTCCCAGAGACCTGATCTCTGTGAACTGATTAATTTACATATGAAGGAAACACCTTTATAATAACCTCACATAGCCCTTCCTCTGTAATTTCGCAGTAAAGCCTCGTACACACGACCGGTTTTCCCAGCAGGAAAATCGAGAACCCTGCTCTCTATTTTCTCGTCGGGTTTCCCTGCAGAGTGTTTCCTGCCGAGAAAACCGCTCATGCTCAGTAGCATACAAGATTAGTGTGGGTGTAGCAAGATGGCGGCGATGGCATTAAATGTGACGAGACGCCAGCTCGTCGTAGTCGATGACGTCACTGCGTTCTTGCCATTCAAAAGAATGGCGGTTCTTTTGAGTGGCCGTCTGTATACATGTCTTTGCAAGGCAAGCTTGCCAGGAATCCCATCAGAAAAACCGACGTGTGTACAGGGCTTAAGCCTTTATTCTTTGGCATGCTACTGTATAAGATACAAATGACACAGGAGGAGGTATGACATATATACACCTTTCACTACCCACATGAAGGCCCAGAAACACCCACAGTAACCTTAGGACCCACCCACATCAACTCCCAGAATGGCTACAAATGAATCCCATAGCTACAGAGACTCAAAGGATCATGGGAGATGTAGTATAAGGACTGGTAAAGGAAGGAAACAGGAAGTCAGAACTCCGAAATTCAGCCAGGAGGAGTGACATCACAGACACAGAAACCTGTTGTATACAGTCAAATGAGGTATAGTACGTCCGGAAAGTATTCACAGGGCTTCACTTTTTCCACATTTTGTTATGTTGCAGTCTTATTCCAAAATGGATTAAATTCATAATTTTCCTCAAAATTCTACAAGCAATACCCCATATAGACAATGTGAAAGAAGTTTATTTGAAAGCTTTGGAAAGGTACACACATGTCTATATAAGGTCCCACAGTTAACAGTACATGTCAGAGCACAAACCAAGCCATGAAGTCCAAGGAATTGTTTGTAGACCTATGAGACAGAATTGTATCAAGGCACAGATCTGGGGAAGGGTACAAAGAAATTTCTGCAGCATTTAAGGTCCCAATGAGCACAGTGGCCTCCATCATCCATAAATGGAAGAAGTTTGGAACCACCAGGACTTTTTCGATTGCGGGCCGCCCGGCCAAACTAAGCATTTGAGGGAGAAGGGCCTTAGTCAGGGAGGTGACCAAGAACCCGATAGTCACTCTGACAGAGCTCCAGCGTTTCTCTGTCAAGAGAGGGGAACCTTCCAGAATAACGACCATCTCTGCAGCACTCCACCAACCAGGCCTGCATGGTAGAGTGGCCAGATGGAAGCCACTCCTTAGTAAAAGGCACATGAAAGCCCACCTGGAGTTTGCCAAAAGGCACCTGAAGGACTCTAAGACCATAAGAAACACAATTCTCTGGTCTGATGAAACAAAGAATGAACTCTTTGGCCTGAATGGCAAGCATTGTGTCTAGAAGAAGCCATAAACTGCTCATCACCTGGCCAATACTATCTCTACAGTGACGCATGGTGGTGGCAGCATCATGCTGTGGTGATGTTTTTCATCAACAGTAAATGGTAGACTAGTCAGGATTGAGGAAAAGATGAATGCAGCAATGTACAGAGACATCCTTGATGAAAACCTGTTCCAGAGCGCTCTGGACCTCAGACTGGGGCAAAGGTTCATCATCCAACAGGACAACAACCCTAAGCACACAGCCAAGATATCAAAGGAGTGGTTATGGGACAACTCTGTGAATACCCTTGAGTGGCCCAGCCAGAGCCCAGACTTGAACCCAATTAAAAGTCTCTGAAGAGATCTGAAAATGACTGTGCACCAACTCTCCGCATCCAATCCGATGGAGCTTGAGAAGCCCTGCAAAGAAGAATTGGAGAAACTGACCAAAAATAGGTGTACCAAGCTTGTAGCATCATACTGAAAGACTTGATGCTGTAATTGGTGCTAAAGGTGCTTAAACTATTGAGCATAGGCTGTGAATACTTATGTACCGTATATACTCGCGTATAAGCCGAGTTTTTCAGACCTTTTTTTAGGCTGAAAATGCCCCCCTCGGATTATACTTGAGTCTGTGTACCTGAGTCCGTGACATGCATTTTCAGACAGCGGGCATCAGGCTGCAATGGGCACGGTGAGGTGAGGCATGCAATGGGCACAGTGAGGTGAGGCATGCAATGGGCACAGTGAGGTGAGGCATGCAATGGGCACAGTGAGGTCGGGCTGCAATGGGCACAGTTAGGCTGCAAATAGGCAGAGTGAGGCATTCAAATGGGGACAGTGAGGCGTGCAAATGGGCATTGTTGACCCTTTTTTTCCACTTACAGTAGCTGCTGCATTCTCACCCTAGGCTTATACTCGAGTCAATACATTTTCCAATTTTTTTTTTGTGGTAAAATTGGGTGCCTCGGCTTATATTCGGGTCAGATTATACTTGAGTATGTACGGTACGTGAATTTTTTATTATTTTTTTTTATAAATTTGCAAAGAATTCAAACAAACTTCTTTCGATTTGTCATTATGGGGTATTGTTTGTAGAAATTTTAGGAAAATAATGAATTTAATCCATTTTCGAATAAGGCTACAACATAACAAAATGTGGAAAAAGCAAAGCGCGGTGAATACTTTCCAGGCTCTATAAGTTCAACGCAAACTGACAGTGAGGCTGTGATTAATTTACATGCACAATGAATCTGTTTAAGGCAACTTTCACACTGCATGACTTAAGTCACACGATTTAACCACGATTTTGGCGCGATTTCAGGGAATGCCTGTGCAAACTTGAGGTCTATGGACCTCAACTGGCATCAAAGTCGGACCAAAGTAGCACAGGGACTTCTTTGAAGTTGGTGAAACTTAAAGTCGCACAGATATGAATGGTACTCATTGGAAATCATGGGGTATGACTTGTCATGCGACTTTGCAGTCCCAAGTTGCAGGAAAAGTTGCACAAGTGTGAAAGGAGCCTTGGAGGTGAAAGGAGGGGAGGAAAAGCTGGAGTTCTTCTTTAAATGCATACTGGGAAAAAATTAAGTTATTAATCTTGTGATCTAGAACCCATTCTGCGTATCCCTTAGTAATGTAGACATTCTCAAACATGTCCACACCAGTTTATATAGAGAGAATGGTAGTTACACAACTGAGGCTTTAAGAAAAAGACCTTCTCAGAACACAATTGAGGAGCGGTCTAGATCCTGGCATCAGTGATTAACACGGAAATTAGATAAAGAAAAATTTGAACCACTTTCTCACTTTAATACTTTATTATTTAAATAGCATTTGATGTTTTCATAAGCCTGAGCATGTATGCAGACCTCTAATGGATAATAATGGCAAGGCATCTGCCCCATTAACACTATGCAAAATGTTTGCCTATCCTGGCAAGTGAAAGGATATTTTCCTTTGCTATGAGATTTTCCAATGGGCACAGATTGTAATAAACAAAGTGAGTTTTATGTATGACAAGAACCCATCTACACCATTTAAGTACTTACAAAAATTGGTATTGGTTTCTGTAGTTGTTATTGTTAGACCCATACTATGAAATTTCTGTAAGAACAAACATATAAGAATTACATTTAAAAAAGTGTAACGTGAATTATAAAAAAAATACATAAAAGCAACAAATAAACGTATGTAAGCGATTGGGCCATAAATATTAGTTATCATCACAAATGTCAAAGGGAGAGCAATAATTCTAGGCCCATAATTCATGGTTAACTCTATCTTGATAGCCTGTAATAGGTTTTTATACTGTCACCTGTGGATGATTTGGAGTATCGTAGTATTTCACATTTTCTCGGATGTGCACAATTTTCAAAAGCTTAACATGTTTCGTATCTATTTAATCAACACAACACCATCTTCTATATTTTACAAAATAATTATATATTGGTGTTAATTTAATTTTAGCATATTTTATAATGAAAATATGCAATTGATAGAGAGTTGCACAAATATCGTACAACTAAAAAAAACTGCAACTACCACCATTTTATTCTATAGGGCCTATACAGTTGTGCTCATAAATTTACATACCCTGTCGGAATTTATGATTTCTTAGCCATTTTTCAGAGAATATGAATGATAACACAAAAACATTTCCTTCACTTGTGGTTAGTGTTTGGCTGAAGCCATTTATTATAAATCAACTGTGTTTACTCTTTTTAAATCCTAATTACAAATCCTAATTACAACAGAAACTACCCAAATTACCCAGATCAAAAGTTTACATACCCTGGTGATTTTGGCCTGATAACATGCACAGAAGTTGACACAAAGGGGTTTGAATGGCTATTAAAGGTACCCATTCTCACCTGTGATCTGTTTGCTTGTAATTAGTGTGTGTGTGTGTGTGTGTGTGTGTATAAAAAATCAATGCATTTCTGGACTCCTGACATTTCTGGATTCTGATGCCTCGTACACACGACCGGTTTTCTCGACGGGAAAACTGCCACGTTTGCTTTTTGTCAGGAAAACCGTCTGTGTGTATGACTCATTGCAGTTTTCTCGACGAGAAAACTGCCCGCAAAAAATTTAGAACCAGCTCTCTTTTCCCCGTCGTGATTCCCGGTGGTCTTTTTCCCCTTACGAAAACCGCTGGTGTGAATGCTTTTCCCAGGGGAAAAAAAAAACACGCATGCTCAGAATCAAGTATGAGACGGGAGCACTCGTTCTGTTAAAACTAGCGTTCATAATCGAGATGGTACATTCGTCACGCTGTAACAGACTGAAAAGCACGAGGCTGAAAAGTGCGAATCATCTCTTACCAAACTTTTACTAACACGAGGATCAGCAAAAGCAGCCCAAAGGGTGGCGCCATTTGAATGGAACTTTCCCTTTTTAGTCCCGTCGTATGTGTTGTACGTCACCGTGCTTTGGTCGGGCGGGATTTGGCATGAACGTCTGTATGCAAGGCAAGCTAGAGAGGAATCGCGTGTGTTAATCAAACACCATGTGGGGTGTTTGATTAACACCCCACATGGTGTTTGATTAACACCCCACATGGTGTTTGATTACGCCTACAGTATGGGATTGTGCCCTTCTTTTTCCCCACATGGTGTTTGATTAACACACGCTCACACACATCCATGCAAGTTCTATCTGGAAGCAGTGGTTAACCCCATGAGGAGCTGTGGATTTTACCTCCTAACTCGTGGAGAGATGTGGATTCGTTTCTGACACCTCAAAGGATCACAACCTCCTGCTATGCCTGTTTAGACTACTCCTGAAAGGGACTAGTCACAGGCTTTCCGGTAAGCCTTTATTCCCACTGGTGTTGGGCCACTGACGTCTGAATTTCCCTTCTCACCTGTGGATCTCCTAATTGGACTTTTAGTGCTTGCACTTTTCATCATCTGTATTGGAAGGGGCTAATAACTCCCTGCTTTCTTCTGTGGACTTTATTTGTTTTGCAACTCATATGCTGAATTGGTCACTCTATTTTTACACTGTTTAATTATCACATTATCTATCTGTTGAGATATATATAGGTATCTTGTTACTTGTTGCTCAGTGCTACTGTTGGAACAGTGTTACAATAACCTATGTATTTATAGATTTTGTGCATTTATATATTGAATTAAGTTTCTAATGATTTTTACCACTTACAGTTTAACATTGTTTACACTTGTTGCTTTATACATTAATTTATAAGGTATATGTTGTCCAGCGCTACACTGTTTTTGCACAATACGCCAAACATCACAGAGACGAGCTTCAAAGCTTCTAGCACAAAGTCAAGTGGAGGGATGAGACCAAAATTGAGCTTTTTGTCCACAACCATAAATACTACATTTGGAGAGGAGCCAACGAGGCCTATGATGAAAGATACACCATTCCTACTGTGAAACAGAGGGGGATTGCTGATGTTTTGGGGATGTGTGAGCTACAAAGGCGCAGGAAAGTAGGTAAAAATTGATGGCAAGATGAATGCCTGATTTCCTTTTATGAAGAGGTAAGTAAAACCCTGGACAGAGGCGTGGCTGTGGACGTGATATATTTGGATTTTGCAAAAGCGTTCAATACAGTTCCGCACACACGGCTCATGTGTAAGGTAAGGTCTACAGGATTGGATATATCAGTTTGTAAATGGATAGAAAACTGGCTGAAAGACAGAATTCAGAGAGTCGTGGTTAATGATTCTTACTCTGAATGGTCCAAGGTTATCAGTGGTGTACCCCAAGGTTCAGTGCTGGGACCCTTACTTTTCAATATATTTATAAATGATATTGGGTCTGAGATCAAAAGTAACATTTCTGTCTTTGCAGATGACACCAAGCTATGCAGTGGAATAACGTCCTTGCAGGATGTCTCCAATTTACAAGCCGACCTCAATGCTCTGTCTAATTGGGCGACTGAGTGGCAGATGAGGTTTAATGTTGATAAATGTAAAGTTATGCACTTAGGGACTAAGAATATGCATGCATCTTACATACTAGGGGGAGTACAACTGGGGGGATCTGTAGTGGAGAAGGATCTGGGGGTCTTGGTAGATCATAAGCTCAATAATAACATGCAATGCCAAGCTGCGGTTTCCAAAGCGAGCAAAGTCCTTTCTCATTAAGAGAGGTATGGACTCCAGAGACAGAGATATAATTTTGCCCCTGTACAAATCATTAGTAAGACCTCATCTGGAATATGCAGTTCAGTTTTGGGCACCAGTTCTCAAAAAGGATATCGGAGAACTGGAGAAAGTGCAGAGAAGGGCAACCAAACTGATAAGAAGCATGGAGGAGCTCAGCTATGAGGAAAGATTAGAAGAACTAAATCTATTCACTCTTGAGAAGAGGAGAATTAGGGGGATATGATCAACATGTACAAATATATAAGAGGTTCATACAGTGTACTTGGTGTTGAGTTATTCACTTTAGGGTCAACACTGAGGACAAGGGGGCACTCTTTACGTCTAGAGGAAAAGAGATTTCACCTCCAAATACGGAAAGGTTTTTTCACAGTAAGAGCTGTGAAAATGTGGAACAGACTCCCTCCAGAGGTGGTTCTGGCCAGCTCAGTAGATTGCTTTAAGAAAGGCCTGGATTCTTTCCTAAATGTACATAAAATAACTGAGTACTAAGATTTGTAGGTCAAGTTGATCCAGGGTAAATCCGATTGAATCCGAGGGAATTTTTTCCCCTGCTGTAGCAAATTGGATCATGCTCTGCTGGGGTTTTTTGCCTTCCTCTGGATCAACTGTGGGTATGGAGTTGGGTGTATGGGATTGTATTGTGTTTTTTTATTTTGTTTGTTTATTTTTTTGTGGTTGAACTGGATGGACTTGTGTCTTTTTTCAACCTGACTAACTATGTAACTATGTTATCAAAAAATACTGGAGGAACATTTGCATTCATCAGCCAGGAAGCTGCCCATGGGACGCTCTTGGACATTCCAACATGACAATGATCCAAAACACAAGGCCAAGTCGATCTGTCATTGGCTACAGCAGAATAAAGTGAAGGTTCTGGAGTGGCCATCTCAGTCTACTGACCTCAATATCCTTGAGCCACTCTGAGGAGATCTCAGACATGCAGTTCATGCAAGAAAGCCCAATAATTTACAGGAACTGGAGGCTTTTTACCAAGAGGAATGTTCAGCTTTACCATCTGAGAAGATAGAGCCTCATCCACAAATAACACAAAAAACTTCAAGCTGTCATTGATGTTAAAGGGGGCAATACACGATATTAAGAACTGGTGGGGTATGTAAACTTTTGATCAGGGTCATTTGGGTAGTTTCTGTTGTGATTATGAGTTAAAGAGTAAACACAGTTGATTGATAATAAATGGCTTCAGCCAAACACTAACCACGAGTGAAAGAAAAGTTAGTGTTATCATTCATATTCTCTGAAAAATAGCCAAGAAATCATAAATTCTGCCACGGTATGTAAACATATGAGCACAACTGTATACAGTATGTAGTAAATATATAATTGGTTAAGTGGTTAGGTAATTTTCAGGTCTAAAACAGTCGACTACTTGCAGCCACTAGAATCCTGCAGCAAGAATCAGCAAATCCATCCAGACTCTGACATCTGACACTAACTGCAGCTAACCACTTTGTGGGTGGGTGTGGCTACATGCAAACAGCAGTGGCCGCTGTCAATATGTCATTAGATGGCCGCTGCTGATCGCATGACCCAGTTATTTCGGTAACAAGATTCCGTTGATTCTTGCCACAGGAATCCAGTGGCTGCATGTGACCAACCAGAGGCCCTAACGTGTGGGGGGGGGGGGGGGGGAAGCTTCAGCGGTGAAAGGGTTAGTTCACCACTTTCAGTAATGTCTTCAAAAAATGTAAAAAAATAAAATAAACATTTGCAATTATATAATTATAAGTTCCCATACTTAAAAGTTCTTATGCCACATAAACGGTAAGGCCCAGATTCTCGTAGAATCGCGCAAAACTGTGCGGGCGTAACGTATCTCATTTACGTTACGCCACCACAAGTTTTAAAGGCAAGTGCTTTATTCACAGTAGCGTAAATCACCCGGCGCAAGCCCGCCTAATTCAAATTAGGCGTGTAGGGGGCGTGTAGTATTTTAATTAAGCGCGTTCCCGCGCCGAACGTCCTGCGCATGCGCCGTCCATAAAATATCCCAGGGTGCATTGCTCCAAATGACGTCGCAAGGACGTCATTGGTTTCGACGTGAACGTTAATGGCGTCCAGCCCCATTCACGGACAACTTACGCAAACAACGTAAATTTTGTCGCGGGAACGACGGCCATACTTAACATTGATTGGGCCTCATATACCCAGGGGCAACTTTACGCCGGGACAAGCCTAACGTAAACGTCGTAACTTTACTGCGTCGGCCGCGCGTACATTCGGGAATTCGCGTATCTAGCTAATTTGCATACTCGACGGGGAAAACTACGGAGGCGACACCTAGCGGCCAAAAAAATAAAATTGCATTTAAGATCCGACGGCATAAGAGCCTTACGCCTGTCGGATCTAATGGATATCTATGCGTAACTGATTCTAAGAATCAGTCGCATAGATACGACGGCCCAGATTAGGACTTACGACGGCGTACATGGCGTTGTGCCGTCGTAAGCCCTTTGAGAATCTGGGCCACAGTATCCACAGCAATTATGTGTTTATATGATCATCAAATAGTTGCAATTGGGCTGAGGAGAAATAGTATGCAATGTCTTTTTATGTGATTACTTAACTAAAGATCTTCTTCCAGTGTAATAACTAATAATTTCCTGAAAATTCACCAGAGGGCATCTGTTTAGCTCCTCTGAATGCCAGAGCTCCTGGCAGATGTTCTGGCATCTGTTTAGACACATTTAGGCTTGTCAGAAATTAATGCATTCCATGAGTCAGAATATTAATTTATTCTAGCCATTGGAATGTAGTAACACTCAACCACTAGCGTTTAGGCATTTCTGCTCTGCAGCTCCTTTCCTGAACATCCCTTTAGTGTTTTTTTTTTCCAGCCTGTAAACACTCCTCTTCTAATACGCCTGTAGACACCTATGTCTGCATGGACACTCAGGGTTGATTTACTAAAGACAAATAGACTGTGCACTTTGCAAATGTGAAGTTGCTCCAGAGCTTAGTAAATGAGGACGGGCTCTGCTGACTTCCATCATCCAATCATGTGCAAGCAAAAATGCTGTTTTTTACATTTTCCTTGCGCATGATTGATTATTCTTTGCAAAGTGAGTCTTTGCCTCATTTGCTAAGTTCTGGAGCAATTGCCCTTGCAGAGTGCAACTGCACTTTGAAAAGTGCACAGTCTATTTGCCTTAAGTAAATCAACCCCATAGGGAGAGATTTACTAAAATTGGCGCACAATAAATTTGCTGCAGCTGTGCATAGTAACCAGCTTCTAGTTTTTATATTTAAAGCTTAACAGAACAAGCTAGAAGTTAGAAGCTGAATGGTTACTCTGGTAGAAAACACCTGTAGTAATTCCCCGAGGTGGTGAGCGGCCGATGCTCTGGCTTGTAGTGTCCTCCTAGCACTCGATCAAACACGTAAATAAAGGAAAGCCGGCAGCTCGATCTTCCGCAATGAATACATTTATTAATTCCGTTGTGGTACAAAATAATACAGGGCTTACCCATTTCGGTGTGTAGCTTTACTCATATCCAAGGTTATGACTAAGGCTACACGCCGAAATGCATAAGCCCTGTATTATTTTGCACCACACCTGGATTAATAAATGTATTCATTGCAGAAGATCGAGCTGCCGGCTTTCATTTATTTACATGATGGGTTACTATGCACTGCTATACCAGATTCTGTGTGCACCAGTTTTAGGCTGGGTTCACACCAGTGCAAATTGGATGCGGTTTTTTCTGCATCCAATTCACATAGCAGGAGATTGTGAACTGGCCTCTACGGAGCCAGTTCACACATCTCCGCAGCGGCACCAGTGTGAATTGCACAGGAATCCTGTGCGTCTTTTGGTCCATTTCAGGTCCGAATTCAGCCCAAAATTTGGGCTGAAATCGGACCTGAAACGGTGAATGGAGACGCACCGGACTTCTGCTGTGAGCCGCTGCATTCTCAAGTGTGAATCCAGCCTTAGTAACACCCCCCCCCCCCTCCCTTAATGGCTTATATAGAGGTGCTTTTAGGGGATGAAAACCCCACCAAATGCCTTAAAAAACTGTGGCCAGTGTGCATGAAGCCTACCTAGTAAATAACTCTGGTACTAACCAACCAATATCTTATAGATGTGGTTAACTTAAAGGAAATCTATAGTCACAGTCACACTTTGATTTTATAACCTCAGCATTGTAATAGCAATACAAACAATACTTGACAATTCAATATAAGATCTACTTTCACGTTGTGAGTTCTGCCTGTCTGCTGGCCATCTCTTTCCACAGCTGTATTCCCAGCATGCTTTGCAGCTTCTCCTCTGCTGTTTACTTTCAATTTCTAAAGACTACATATCCCATGGTACCTTGCTGCCTGCAACCAGTGACTCCACCTCCTGAAACTCCTCCTCTCAGCACTTCTGTAGCTCATCAGTGCCTACTCGCAGGGCATAGTGAATATGTGTCAAATAATTCAGGGTAGGAAATGTGCAGGGATCTTCCCAAAGTAAGTACATGCTTCAAAATTTTTCCAATTTAATAGGAGTAGGCTAAAAAATAAATAAAACATAATGGCCCGGATTCAGGTAGATTTGCCCCTTAGTTACGGAGACGCAGGGCAGCGTTTTTGCCCTGCGCCCCCGCAAATTTCCTGCGCTACCCGCGATTCACGGAGCAGTAGCTCCGTAAATTGCGTGTGCGCTGTGTAAACTTGCCCTGCGTAAGGGCGCCTAATGTAAATGATCCCGTAGGGGGCGGGAATCATTTAAATTAGGCGCGCTCCCGCGCCGAGCGTAGAGCGCATGCTCCGTCGGGAAACTTTCCCGACGTGCATTGCGGCAAATGACGTCGCAAGGACGTCATTTGCTTCAAAGTGAACGTGAATGGCGTCCAGCGCCATTCACGAATCACTTACGCAAATTACGTAAAAATCGAACGTCGCGACGCGGGAACGACGGGTATACTTTAGCATTGGCTGCCCCTGCTATTAGAAGGGGCAGCCTTACGCTAAACACGCCGTACGGAAACAACGTAAATTGAGTACGCAGGGCTCGCGTAATGTTGTGAATCGGTGTTAGTATGCAATTTGCATACTATACACTGAGCACAATGGGAGCGCCCCCTAGCAGTCATCGCTAGAATGCAGCCTAAGATATGCGTGGCATAAGAGCCTTATGCCACGCAGATTTTAGGCTGCAGTCGGCGTTACGATGTTCCTGAATCAGGAGCATTCGTAACGCCGGGGCAAGTAAGCAATTGCGCTGTGTAACCTATGGTTACACAGGCGCAATTGCTTCTTGAATCCGGGCCAATGTAATTATATACAAATTTGGATCATAGATATGCTTGGGATAGAGACTTAGAAATGAAGGGGGATTTTCTGATCTTTTCTTTCAAAACTCTCAGCTTCTTACAGTTTAAAAGATAAAAATACGGATGTACATTGTGCGTGAGAGCTTAACACCAGTTTTGCTCATAGACTGTTGGTGTCACCTTGTGTTTATTGTATGCAGACAGATTTGGGTCATACGGGAAAAAAACTAGTCCTATGGTCCCATGTGCAGTCGGTTATGGAATTCCTCAGGTACAACAGTATAGAATAACAACTAAGAATAGTTGGGCATAGACAAATCAGGTAAGACAGGTCAGGGTCATTTTATGGGAAATATGCATTTTTTTTTTGGCAATGTTTATGTAAAATTCATCATGAAGTGACTCACGATGTTCATAGAAAAATAGATTTCCTACCAGTTACCATGCAGGATGAGAAATGATGTCAGCAGCGATTAGAGCAAAGTTGAGGTTTCTCATTGCACATGGTTCTTGGTGTTTACCGTACCCTGCTATACTGTGCTCTACTCTTCAAGCGGTGTTTACATCTCCTTTTTACTTCTTGGCAAGTGAATGGATGCAGATCACGCATTTTGCATTTTTTTTTTTTTGTATTAGGTGCAGCCCCGCTGCACTTTGGGCAAAGTGCAGCTGACCCGTTCAGGTTACGTGCGTGATAGCTGCACTTTCCCATAGACTTTTATAATGTCCCGCGGTTTTGGTGGGGTTTCAGAAATCTCACCAAAGATGCATCATGCAGGAGTTTTGGTGCACTTTCTGAAAATTCACCAAAATGGCAGAACCTTGTAGAAGCCTATAGGGAAAGCGCAGCTAACCTGCACAAAAACTGCGGCTTAGCTACGCTTTTGCAAAAGCACAGCAGGGCAGTGTAAAGCCGCCCTAAGACTTCAAATTCAAATAGCCGGATTCAGGTAGACTTACGAAGGCGTATCAGTAGATACACCATCGTAAGTCCGAATGAGCGCCTTCGTATATTTAAGCATATTCTGGAAACCAGATACGCTTAAATTTGGCCAAGATGCGACCGACGTAAGTCTCCTACCCCGTCGTATCTTATGTGCATATTTACGCTGGCCGCTAGGGGCGCGTACGTGGATTTACGCGTAGAATATGTAAATGAGCAAGATACGCCGATTCACGAACGCACGTACGCCCGTCGCAGTAAGATACGCCGTTTATGTAAGACCTACGCCGGCGTAAAGATAAACCACCAAGAAGATGGCGCAGCCCATGCAAGGTATGGACGACGGAACAGCCGTCGTAATTTACGTTGTTTGTGTAAGCGTACGTGAATGGGGCTGGGCGTAGGTTACATTCACGTCGAAAGCATTGAGCCGACGTCGTTGCGTAGGGAGTATTTGCGACATGATTCTGAGCATGCGCCGTACGAACGGCCCTCATTTACATGGGGTCACGGTTAATTTAAATGTAGCCCGCCCACTACATGCCAACTTTGAATTAGGCGGGGTTACGCCGGGCCATTTGCGCTACGCCGACGTAACTTACGGAGCAAGTGCTTCGTGAATACTGTACTTGCCTCTCTATTTTACGTTGGCGTAGTGCAAATGAGCTGCGCTACGCCGGCTTAAACATACGCCAAACTACGTGAATCTGGCTTAAAGTGGAGTTCCACCCATTTTTTTATGTTTGTCTGTGCTGCATGCTCTAATCTCATAGTGTTCAGAATGGACAATTTTTATTTAATTTGTTGCTTGTAAATACCTTTATTTTGTAGTCCTTCATTACTTCCTCCTCCTTATTTGCCTAGGCTATTTGCAAGGGTTTCTGGGATAGGCATCATGTTTCCCAGTAGTCCTTGCAAACCTGACTGAAACCTATTACATTGCTTGTGCACTGAGCATGTGCAAAGCTGAAATCCAGGAAGTCATACAGTCTGGCTTCATGATGCCCACACTTAAGATGGCCACGGTCTATTTCTAGATTATAAACTATTTAAATGCTGTAACAACCTAACAAAACAGACCTTAGTTTACAGACTAACTTTACTAGAATACATTAAGCTTGTGTATTACAGGGGTATTTATATTTAAAAAGTGAAATTGTGGGTGGAACTCCCCTTTAAAGAATTTAAATGTGGTGGCTGCATTTATTTTATTTTTTCTAGATTTTTTTATTTTTGGTTCTTTACTTACACACCATGATCTGGCCAGCTAGGGCTCATTTAGGCTTGTGGTTGGGAGGGCAGTTGAACCACATTTTAAGGCACCCCCAAACTGCCCCCCCCCCTTTAGCAGAAAAGGGAGCAGACAGGGGTGTTTACATATTGCAGTTGCAAGGATTTGCCTGCTGCAAAACCTATGGCTCCTGTCTTAATGCCTGCCGAACGTGACCCATTCAATTACAGTATGATGTTAAAAGAGGCGGCGTAGAAGCATCTCATCCCCTTTTCACGGCTGGTCAATTGGCTCTGAATAGTGACACAAACGTGGATCACTTTTCAGAGGCGCAACGGTTTAGGCGCAAGTCTAAACGTAGCCCAACACACTTCCTGTGCTAGAAAGGGTTTATTTACTAAAGCTTGAGCGTGCAAAATCAGGCTCACTTCTGCATAGAAACCAATCAGCTTCTAACCTCCAAGCCTAAGCTTGTTCAGTTCACCTCCCTGACGGGATGATCATGTCAGATTTTTGGTGGTACAATTGTTTTGCATAGAAATTTGGCGTTTTATATTGTAGGCCTGTAATTCTCAGGAATAACTCACTTAAATCTGTCTACACAAGAGTCTTGTAGACATCCCGGGTATGATAACGTTTGAAACACTAAATCATAAATTATAAACTAATAAATAACTATAAATAATTATAAAATATAATAATAATAAATTAAATTTCCCCACAAATCACTATCACTCAATTCTACAAGTGATTCTAATTTACTATCGCTGTTTTCTAGCTGGTCTAAAACCACTTTTGACGTAAAGGGACACTTTTTGGTTGCCATGGACAATCTCAACTTTCCAGGCAGAAAGAACAGTATATATAATATAAATGTGCACGCAGGGCATTGGACAAAGCATTAGGCCCCTTTCACACTGGGGCGGTGGGTGCATCGGCGGTAAAGCGCCGCTATTTTTAGCAGTGCTTTACCGTAAATTTTGCAGCGCTATTCAGCCGATAGCCGGGTGCGTTTACCCCCCGCTAGTGTCTGAGAAAGGGTTAAAACCACTGCAAAGCGGCGGTATGGCTGCGGTGCCCATTCATTTCAATGGGCAGGAGTGGTATACACACCGCTCCTTCACCGCTCCAAAGATGCTGCTAGCAGGACTTTTTTTACTGTCCTGCTAGTGCACCGCTCCAGTGTGAAAGCCCTCAGGGGTCCCCCGCTGGAGAGACGGCAGCAAATAGTGCGCTTTGCAGGCGCTATTTTTAACGTTATATCGCCTGCAAAGGGCCTCATTGTGAAAGGGGTCTTAGGGATAAAGGGAGGTGAAATTATTTGATACAGTACACTGTAATCTTACAGGTTACATTACTGTATGTGTACTTTTTGAATTTGCCGCTAGGCTCTGCCCCCATGCATCTCAACGCTCGCAGGGAATGGAGCCTGGCCCACAGAGGCATCGGGCGGATTACACACCCCACAGACACAGCGGGGGGACATCGCAGGATCCTGGGGACAAGGTAAGTATGCTGCACCAGGATTCTGCAATGCAGTCTTGAGTGTGGCTCAGGGTTACCGCTAATGGTGCTGAAATTTAACCCCGAGCCACACTCGGGAATACCGCTAGGAGGGTTAAGCTTTGGCAAAAAAAAAAATGGAAGCTGATTAGTTTCTATGCAGAAGTGAACCTGATTTTGCACTTTCCAACTTTAGTAAAAAAAAACCTCTAGCACAGGAAGTGTGTTGGGCTAAGTTTAGACTAAACCGAAAAGGGATCTATGTTTGTGTCATATTTCAGAGCCATAAAAAGGTGATGTGACGCTTCTACAATGTCTCTTTTAACCACATAATTGCCACCCACTTTGATTTTCTAATCTTTGGTGGGGGTCAAAGCAATGTTTGTTATTTGACTGCAGTGATGAGAAAATTCAAAGGAGCAAGATGGAAATATTTTTTTTAACAAACACATTTCTAAAAGGGAGAGGAGGAGAAGCCTACTTTCAGCTGCTGCAGGACGAAAATACAGGAAATCCCACCCCGCCACCTCTCCTGTCCAGGTTCTGAGGGTCAGCAAGGAATGATTGCGGTTTACCTGTCACCTACCCACCATTGACAGGTTGCCAACCTCAGGATTTGGGTGTGCCCAGGCACACCCGGCACACCCCTTGCGCACGCCTATGCCTCATATTATATGGTTTTGGTAAATCTGATGACAAAAATCTGCAGAAAATATAATAGTGTGTGTATAGGGCTTTACTGACCAGATCTCCAAATGAAAAAAAAAGGAAAAAAGCCCCCCCCACTACAAAAAATGAATTCAGAAAACAAATGAGTTTAATACCGTACCGCATTAAAGCAGCGTTCCACCCAAAAGTGGAGCTTCCGCTTATTTGTTCCCCCCCCCCCCCTGGTGTGGCAATGTGGCACCTTTCAGGGGGGAACGGGTACTTGTTTTTGACTTCCGGGTGCCACAGCGCCGTCCCTCGTAAGTTTGGCCCCCCTTCTTCTTCCTCTGCTGCTGGGCCAATTAGAAAGTGCAGCATGCTTTGCGCATGCACAGTAGGGAACCATTGGTAAAGCTGAAAGGCTTCAACTAGTATATTATTCTTCTGTCTTTTAAGCAGTAGGAGTCTCGAAGATAATTTTAATTGCTGCCTATACCTGAAATAGCACATAGATAGAATGGCACTTTTAACTACATTTTTAATTTTTTCCTTCTTTATAGAATGCTACTGCTGAATTACTTGGGTAAAGCTGGTCGCCAGACCCCACTCCAGGGAGCGGCTGTGTTCTCTGCTGGTTGGGAAGTCTTTGAATCTGCAGTCATACTTGAGAAACCGATTAACTGGATACTCTTTAATTACTATTTAACCACGTGCCTACAAGCGTCCATTATGAGGTGAGCATTGGCTAAAAAGATGTGTCCGCGTCAGCAATGACATAGCAATCAATATTTCAGGGACACACGGGTCTCCTTTATCAAGCTGATGAGACATACCTCCAACTTTGCTGCTATGTCTTGTCACCTTGATAAATGAGGGTTGTGTGTCTCTGGAACATTGGTTTTAATGGGATTCTGGTAAACTTGTATCTATGCTTCCTTTACATTTGACACATGGCTGATTTTTTTGGAGTGTGGATTTGTAATCGGTGCCCCCAAAGGCCGAGCACCCTCCTTACTACAGTTTGGTGATGGTAGACAGTGCGCTACAGACTGTTGAGTGACTTTCTGTTAATTTCAGTGGGCTGCTAAGCGCACAGGAAAATGCAAAAACTATGGCAGGCGCAACCTTTAAAACTTGCGCTGTCATAAGCCGAATTTTTTTGGCTGCCGTTAACAAGCAATGGCACCTGCACAGGTCTAACAGGGGCAGCGTGCTCCCACTCAGTGTAAGAAACACACACAGAAATGCTCCTTTACCGCACCACGTTCTGGTGTGAACAAGTCTTATGCCGCGTACACACAATAGACTGTTCACTTTGAAGGGAATTCTTTAGCCTAGTAAATAAGGTGAAGCCTCACTGATTTCATCATTCAATCACGCCAAGACAAATTCGTTGTTTTCCTCACATTAGATTGCATTGTCTTTGCAAAGTGGATTTTCACCACACTACAGTCAAGTCATAGTCAAGGTGAACAGCCTATTTGCTATATAGCTCTACTGGGAAAACATGCCTAAAATAATTTGCATATCAGGGTATGAAATGTATTAACAAGTAAACCAGTGCAGAGTACAAAAGCGCAAACTTGCCCTGGGAATTGGGACTGACTTATTGGGCTTAAAGAGGAACTACTCTGCATCTGAGCGCCACAAACCAAAAATGCTATTTAATACATTTGTAATATTTAAAGCAAACTTATCTGTGAAGTTCCACTTTAAGGGGTTAACAGGAGCTAACCTTACAGAAAAGCGATATTATCAGGGGGCATTGTTAACAAAGGACCATGTTACCAGAGGATTCACATTACTGGAGATCTATTGTTAACAGAGCTGCCAGGCTGCTAGAAATGGCACAACAAAAGACCCGAAGAGTTTAGTAACTTGAGAGCCAATGAACTTGCGATGCTTCTCTTGTACAGCAGCGGTACTCTTGTAGTTATGTCTTCACTCAATGGGCTATGTACAGTGCCTTGAAAAAAATATTCATACCCTCTTGAAATGTTCCACATTTTGTCATGTTACAACCACAAATATATACCGTATTTGCCGGCGTATAAGACGACTGGGCGCATAAGACGACCCCCTAATTTTCCAGCTAAAATGTTGGTTTTGGGATATACTCGCCGTATAAGACTACCCCCTTCCTACTAGTCATGCCTCGCCTCACGGTGCCACCATTACATGCCAGACTGTGCCACTACATGCCTCACTGTGCCCCATTACATGCCAGACTCGCTGTGCCCCATTACATGCCAGACTCACTGTGCCCCATTACATGCCAGACTCACTGTGCCCCATTACATGCCAGACTCACTGTGCCCCATTACATGCCTCACTGTGCCATTACATGCCAGACTCACTGTGCCCCGTTACATGCCAGACTCGCTGTGCCCCATTACATGCCAGATTTGCTATTCCCTTATGACATGCCTGACTGTGTCTTGACGTCCGAGGACGAGAGGGCCTCCGTGATAGGCGGACACTAAACACAGTGTCTCCTGGGAAGCTGAGTGTTCCGCCTATCACGAACAGAAGAAGTAGGGGGTGCGGCTTTTGAAAAATGGACGGCCGCGATTCTGTATGTCTTAGGATAAGGTAAGGGATGTTAGGTTACCGGCGTATAAGACGACCCCCGACTTTTAAGAAGATTTTAAGGGGTTAAAAAGTTGTCTTTATATGCCAGAAAATACGGTATGTATTTTATTTTGATTTATTTGATAGACCAACACAAAGTGGCACATAATTATGAAGTGGAAGGAATATGGAAAAAAATATATGAAAAGTGTGTTGTGCATTTGTATTCAGCCCCCCTGAGTCAATACTTTGTAGAATCCCCTTTTCTGCAATTACAGCTGCAAGTCTTTTTAGGGATGTCTCTACCAGCTTTGCACATCTAGAGAGTGACATTTTTGCCCATTCTTCTATGCAAAATAGATCAAACTCTGTCAGATTGGATGGAGAGCGTCTGTGAACAGCAATTGGCAAGTCTTGCCACAGATTCTCAATTGGATTTAGGTCTGGGCTGTGACTGGGCCATTCTAACACATGAATATACTTTGATCTAAAGTCCATGGGTGCTCAACCTGTGGCTCTCCAGCTGTTGCAGAACTTCAAGTCCCATCATGCCTCTGCCTTTGGGAGTCATGCTTGTAACAGTCAGTAGCTTGCAATGCCTCATGGGAATTGTAGTTCTGAAACAGCTGGAGAGCCACAGGTTGAGCACCCATGAATTATTCTAAACCATTCCTTTGTAGCTCTAGCTGTATGTTTAGGATCGTTGTCCTGCTGGAAGGTCAACCCCCACCCCAGTCTCTAGCCTTTTGCAGACTCTAACAGGTTTTCTTTTAAGATTGCCCTGTATTTGGCTCCACCCATCTTCCCATCAAGTCTGACCAGCTTCCCTGTCCCTGCTGAAGAAAAGCATCCCCACAACATGATGCTACCACCACCATGTTTCATGGTTGGGATGGTGTGTTCAGGGTGATGTGCAGTTTTCGTTTTCTGCCACACATAGCGTTTTGCCAAAAAGAGCACCTTCTTCCACATGTTTGCTGTGACCCCCCCCCCCCCCCATGGCTTTTTGCAAACGGCAAACGGGCTTATTATGGCTTTCTTTTAACATTTTGAGTTGTGGATCTCTGCAGCTCCTCTAGAATTACCATGGGCCTCTTGTCTGCTTCTCTGATTAATGCTCTCCTTGCCCGGCCTGCCAGTTTAGGTGGACAGCCATTTCTTGGTAGGTTTTCAGTTGACCAATACTCTATCCATTTTCGGATGGTGGATTGAACAGTGCTTCGTGAGATGTTCAAAGCTCTAAATATTTTTTTATAACCTATCCCTGCTTTAAACTTCTCCACAACTTTATCTCTGACCTGTCTGGTGTGTTCCTTGACCTTCATGATGCTGTTTGTTCACTAAGGTTCTCTAACAAACCTAAGATTACATTTCACATTGGACTCTAATTACTAAATAGGTGACTTCTGAAGGCAATTGGTTCCACTAGATTTTAGTTGGGGGTATCGGAGTTAAAGGGCTGAATAGAAATGCACGCCACACTTTTCACATATTTGTAAAAACTATTTGAAAACCTTTTATAATTTTCCTGCCACTTTGTGTTGGTCTATCACATAAAATCCCAATAAAATACATTTACATTTTTGGTTGTAACTTGAAAAAATTTGGAAAATTTCAAGAGGTATGAATACTTTTTCAAGGCACTGTATTGATTTATAGTCATAATATCCACTCAAAGTTTCTGCTGATAATGAATAATCTACATTCAACTTGCTGCATTCAGAGGTCTCTGGACGCAGCAACATTCTTTGCTATGGCCGCATGCAAACAGGCCGATTTGCTGCAGTTATATTGTGTGCATCCAGATCTTTGCAGAAATGCCAACCCTGAAAACACATTGGGGCAAATCCACTTTGCACTAAAAGTGCAAACTACAAGTGCAAAGTGCACTTGAAATTGCATTGAAGCCCAGATGGGATCCACTCTACAGGCAGAGAAATACATATATCAGCACAGAAAAAGGAGGGGCAGGTTTGAAAAGTTGTGGGCCCCCTGGCTAAATTCCCCGGGTTTAGCTCCACTCGAGTTGGTGTTGGACAGATTACTAATGTAAGAGGTCAGGGGCAAGGACTTAAGATTGGATCTGGGGCACTCTGCAGGGGAGGGAGAGGGCAGGGTACAGCACAATGGAGTAATAATGGAGTAGGTCCAGGAATGCGGGAGCTTGATGATACTTATACACTGCCTTTTATGTATAATGAGTTGGTCTAGTGGGCAGAGAAGGTAGCATTCCAGAAGTTTATGTGTGGATTGTTCTTTTTGTTGTTTTATTATTTTACGCTTATGTATGGATGTAATACAGAGACTGAGAAATGAAACTGATGCAATTTTTGTAACCATGCATGATTATTCTATTCAATAAACATCCTTTTTTTGAGAAAAAAAAAGAAATTGCATTGAAAGTGCAGTTGCTGTAAATCTGAGGGGTAGATCTGAAATGAGGGGAAGCTCTGCTGATTTTATTATCCAATCATATGCAAACTAAAATGCTGTTTTATATTTTCCTTGCATGTCCCCCTCGGATCTACAGCGACTGCACTTCCAAGTGCACTTTGCACTTGTAGTGCAAAGTGGATTTGCCTTTAGTAAATAACCCCCACTGTTTGCGACCAGGGACAGTCAGAGATTCTACACTGTCATACCTGTACAGCATACCTTTTGTAAATCTGTGTCTGATATATAATGAAAAATGTGCGTGTTTTGTATTGCAGGCATCGCCGTGTACTGGAAAAGCAATTTGACATTGATTATATCATGAAGGTACATTTTTAATCTGTGGACTAAGCAGAGTTGTATTTTTATTAGGGTTGTCCCGATACCACTTTTTTAGGACCGAGTACAAGTACCGATACTTTTTTTCATGTACTCGTCGATACCGAATACCGATACTTTTTTTTAATGTCTTGTGACAGTTTTCAAATTTAAAAATGTCTTTTACATTGGTGGTCAGTGGGAAAGATGTCTCTTACATTGGTGGTCAGGGTACTGGGCACAGGGTATGTGCACATCAGAGTACTGGGCACAGGGTACTGGGCACATCGTACTGGGCACTGGGCACAGCGGGGTACTGGGCACAGCGAGGTACTGGGCACAGCAGGGTACTGGGCACTGTGGGGTACTTGGGCACAGGGTATGGTGCACATCAGGGTACTGGGAACATCAGGGCACAGTGGGGTACTGGGCACATCGGGGTACTGGGCACATCGTACTGGGCACAGCAGGGCACTGGGCACATCGTACTGGGCACATCAGGGTACTGGGCACAGCGGGGTACTGGGCACATCTGGGCAGGGCACAGTTTTGTTTGTTTCCTTTTAATTGCAGAGTAGCGCAGGAAGCGGCTGACATCTGTAATAAGCCTGTAATAAGTTCTTACTGTTCTTTATCATGTCGCGCTGTTCCCGGCGGCCCCTCCTCTCCTCTCCTCTCGTCCATCTCAGATGATGTCACACGCGTACAACGAGAGGAGAAGAGAGGAGGGGAGGGGCCGCCGGGAACAGCGCGACGTGATAAAGAACAGTAAGAACGTATTACAGCCACTTATTAGCCACCTAAGGACTGCCCTCCGCCCCCCACCCACTCTCCGGCCGCTCGCCGCCCCGCCGCTCTCTTGCAAATTGCAATAGAGAAGTATCGGGTCAGGCATTGGTAGCATTTGCGCGAGTGCAAGTACTCGCGCAAATGCTCGGTATCGGTCCCGATACCGATACTAGTATCGGGACAACCCTAATTTTTATTATTATTATAATTTTTTTTGTATTATAGCTGACTTAGCGTGATGATATTTAGCTGAACCTAAACACCCACATGCCTGCCTAACAAATCCTCTCACTGTACTTTTTTTTTTTTTACTGAATTTTCTCTGCAGCATGCTGTGCTGTGCTATACTGCGGATACTGATATATTAAAGTGTCTGTCATTTAAATTCTTTACAACACGACTGCTGGTCATGTCTAGTATCCTAATTCCACAGCAACAATATATATATGATCACAGGCTTCACTAGGGAGCATAAAAGTAAACACCATATGTAAAAAATAATCAAATGCTGTATATGAAGTAGCAGGTGTAGTTGATCCTTCAGCACATAGAGGCTTAATTATAAGGAATTTTACGGCGCAGACTACAGCACACAAATACAGTACAATACTACAGTATTCTGAATACAGATCTACATATTAAATGTCACCAACTGCTGTGCTAGGATGATGCTAGAAGCTTGAATCATCTGTAACCTTTAATAGCATTGCAAGTGTTCCTTCAAAAAAAAAAATTGTTTCTGGATGTATAACCTCATTTAACCACTTGAGTTCCGGAAGGTTTTGCCCACTTCATGGCTAGGCCATTTAGCACTGTGATACTTTAACTGGTAATTGCGTGGTCATGCAAGACTGTACCTCATACAAAATTTATATCATTTTTTTTTCCACACAAAAAGATTTAGCTTGGTGGTATTTGATCACCACTTTTTTTTTTTTTTATATTCTGTATTATATAAACATAAAAATACTGTATTTTTTACTTTTTGCTATAAAACATATCCAATAAAACAAAAACAAAAAAATGTCTCTATTCTGCTATACATCTTTGGTAAAAAAAACAAAAAGACAATAAGTGAATATTATTTGGTTTGTGTGAAAGCTACAGCGTCTACAAACTATGGTATATATACTGGAAATTCTTATTTTTTTATATACTAGTAATGGTGATGATCATGTAGTGGGACTGTGATAGTGCAGCGGGCAATCTGACACTGGGTGGGAACTGACTAACACTGCCATCACCAGGGACACTAATACAGTGATCAGTAATAATACAGTGGAACCTCGAATTACGAGCATAATCCGTTCCAGGAGAATGCTCGCAATCCAAAGTACTTGCATATCAAAGCGAGTTTCCCCATTAAAGTCAATGGAAACTAAAATAATTTGTTCCACATTGACTTCAATTGCATGCAATTCCGCATGTGGCCAGAGGTGGGGGGCGCCAGAGAGCCTCGGGAACACTCGGAAAGGGCCCGAGGACACCTCAGCTGAACTTGGAAAGGCTCGGCAACGGAGTATTTTCAAGCATTTCCGACCGGCTCTGGCGCTCCCCATCCTTAGGCCGTTTGCAGTATTGCACACCGCTTTGGCTTGAATCCTGCTCCTTTTGCAAGACAACACTCGCAAACCGAGTCAGAATTTTTTAAATACAGTGCTCATATTGCAAAACGCTCGTTTACCGCGTTACTCACAATCCGAGGTTTCACTGTACTTTACACTTTTACTATACTAATGACACTAGCTGGGTCTTGGGGTAATCAAGGGGTTAAGTGTGTGCCCAACAAGTGTTAACGTGTGTAATGTGTGCTGCTTTTTACTAAATATCTGTTTGTGTCTGTTTGTATGCAATCACTCTGACAACTAATACATACGGCAAGAGGAGCTAAGAGTGTAGTGTGGCTGATACATTTTTGTATAGTTGTATAGTGTGTATATATAGTTGCTTTAAGCTGTCAGCTGTGTAATCCTGCTTTTACTTTGTACTTCACTCCCAACCTCCCACCCACTACCATCACAAGTTCAGCTAAAAAATACAATTACCAGCAGCTGCATAGTATCTGGGTGTAGCTAAGAATTCCATTTAGGTACCATATAATGGACATCATTTTGTGTACAGTTGTTACATTTGGCAAAACAATATCTTACTGCGTGTAATAGCTTATATCCACTCAAATGGGAATATGTGGGCATTTTTTTTTTTTTTTTTGGGGGGGGGGGGGGGGTTACAATTGAATTCCTAAAACAGCCAAAAACTTTTTTTCCACTTTTAAATATTGTAGGAGAAATAAAATATCTGTCTTAATTTTATATATATATAAAAAACGCGGTCTCTGCAACAGGCAACCCTATCAGATTTGCCATCTCCTTCTATTCAGGAGACGACTGTCAAATTAATGATATCCATTCTTTCGTAGCTTTCGTATGACAACAGCCCAGAATGAGAAAATAAAATCGCCCCACTAGGGACACAGATAGCAATTCTAATATTTCACTATTCAACCCAAAATTAGAAAAACAAGATTCATCTTTGACTCATAAACTAAAGTTTTTCAAAGAACTGTATTTGTATCACATGCTTAAAATGGTTGTAAATCCTCACATATACCCAGTGAAGTGAACAGTCTCCGATGATACACAAAGATAAAACAAAACCTCCTACATAAGTTTTACTTGTTTATCTACGGTCATCTCCTCTCTACACCCCTTCAAAAGTATAGATTGTGTTAAAAAATCTTGCTTCATCTGTCAAGAGCACAGAGGAGGGGGCAGAGAGAATGCAGTCTCACTGTGAGAGCTGATTGGAGGAAAGAAAGACACCCCCCTCTCCACACAGCAGAAGAACAAGGGGCCAGATTCACAGAAGAGATACGCCCGTCCTAACTATGCGGCTGATTCATAGAATCAGTTACGCATAGATAGCCCTAAGATCCGACAGGTGTAATTGACTTACACCGTCGGATCTTGGGATGCAATTCTAGGCCGGCCGCTAGGTGGCGATTCCATTGCGGTCGGCGTAGAATATGCAAATGACTAGTTACGGCGATCCACGAAGATCCGCGCATTCGTCGCAATCTCGTACGTCGTCGCTAGTCGGTTTTTCCCATCGCAAAGTTACACCTGCTTTAACATGGCTTATCTTTAGAACAGCCATGTTAAAGTATGGCCGTCGTTCCCGCGTCGAATTTCAAATATTTTTTTTTTTTGCGTAAGACGTCCGGGAATACTAAACGCCGTAACGCACGTCGCAGTTCAAAAAAAACTTCGGGGCGCCGTAATTTCGCGCAAAGCACGTCGGGAAATTTTAATACGGAGCATGCGCAGAACGTTCGGCACGGGAACGCGCCTAATTTAAATGGTGCCCGCCCCATTTGAATTAGGCGGGCTTGCGCCGAGCGGATTTACGTTACACCGCCGCAAGTTTGCAGGTAAGAGCTTTGTGAATCAGGCACTTATGCTGTAAACCTGCGGCGGTGTAACGTAAATCAGATACGTTACGCCGCGGGGGAGCAACGTAAATGTACCTGAATCTGGCCCTGTGTTCTGACTAGACACGCTCTGTTCTGAGCTCCCCCCCCCCCCCTTCCCTCCTGACACAAATGTATGTCCTGTGTCCTGATAACTTCTCAGAAGTGACTCCTGACAACAGAGGAACAAACCACCAGAGAAAAACAACACTTTTAGCTTTAGGGATAAGTAAACACGGCAGATATGTGCGTTTTGCTCAACTTCCATGACTAGGGTTTACAACCACTTTAAGGTAAACACTGTTTTCCATATTGGTGTTGGTGATTATCTTGAAGATCCAGTAATGTCTGAGAATGCTGACCGTCACATTATTTCCTTATGTTCTGTCTGCAGGCTAAGTCAATTAGAGAGTTTGATAAAAGATTTACCTCAGTGATGTTTGGTTACCCTTCAAATGATCACTATTACAAGGATGCCAGTCCATGCCACAAGGTGAAATCAATCGAGATACCAGTATTGTGTCTGAATGCTGTAGATGATGTCTTTTCTCCTGGTCATGGTGAGTATATGTGCAAAATGTGAATACTGTGTGTATATCTATATATAGTATATTGATAGCAGATTAACAATGCATACCTCTAAGAATGTGTGATTTATGGAGCTCTAAATGGGCTAGAGCAGGCGTCTCAAACTGGCGGCCCTCCAGCTGTTGCAAAACTACAAGTCCAATGAGGCATTGCAAGAATGACAGTTACCAGCATGACTCGCAGAGGCATGATGGGACTTGTAGTTTTACAACAGCTGGAGGGCCACCAGTTTGAGACCTTTGGGCTAGAGGAATGGCCTTTATCAGCCAGTCCAATGCGTTATCCTCTCAGGAGCACCACTGCTAGAATCTGATCAGTGATTGATAGCATTAAAAAACAGTCTTCAGGAAAATATATTTTTCTGACTTGTGCTCTGTACAAGCATGTTACCTCTAAAGATGCTTCTCCTAGGTCCTGACCCCTGCTGTGTAGGGTAAAAATCATAGTTTAAAGTATATCCAGAGCTATACCTTTTGATGTTGTGAATATGAGAGCTGCGGTTCCTATACAGAGAAGGGATCCTGGCAATTATCCGCCTTTGCCTCTCCAGTTATTTCTTCGCAAAACTGTAGCATAGCTTCCAACTGTCCCAGATTTTGAGGGGCTATCCTTGATTTGGAAAAGTCCATCTGTCACTCTTTCCTCCTCATTTGTCACTTATTTTGGTCTGATCTATATAGTTGTACAGTGGAACCTCGGTTTAAGAGTAACTTGGTTTGAGAGCATTTTAATTTGCGAGCAACTTTTTTTTTTTTATTCTGACTCCATTTGCGAGTGTTGACTTGCAAGACGAGCAAAATTCCAGCTAAATAGACCTGCAGTACCTAATTTTGCCTGAGGTACGGGGGCGCAGAAGCCAAGCAGAGCCGAAAATAGGCCTGCAGTACCTCATTTGGCCTGAGGTACAGGGGGTGCAGAAGCCGAGAAAAGCCGGACATTGGCCTGCAGTACCTTATTTGGCCTGAGGTACGGGGGCGCAGGAAACGAGCCAAAGTGTCCTCGAGCCTTTTTGGCGCTCTCTGGCGCCCCCCACCTCTGGCCGCATTCGGTATTGCATCCCATTGAAGTCAATGCGGAACAAATTATTTTAGTTTCCATTGACTTCAATGGGAAAACTTGCTTGCTTCCAGGAACCCATGAGTAAGTCGCGTGCCTGTGACGTAACGCGTAGGGAGGAGCCTGCGATCGAATCCGAGTGCATCGGATCGAGCTGAGGAAACAGCATACTGAGTGGCGTTTTCATGCTTTACTGAAAGCGGGGATTCGTGAGTGCATATGTCAATGCTCTGATTACATTTTTGATCTGTCATCGAATATTGCGCAATGAGGTTTTTTCTCTTTTCTTTCATGCAATCCCTGTCTGTGAGTGCCTGTATCATCTGATCACAGCGGTGGAGGGCTGGATTAGCATTCAGATTGAAGAGAGTGATTTTTTCCCTGCATGGAATCCTGCTAATCACTGTGCACTAATTAAGGACATATTAGTAATTCACAGTTTATGGAGTGTTCTCCCTGATTAGTTTTCTTTGTACGTTTTATCACCTTTTAAGTTAATATTAGCGCATCTATATTTTATAAGTATAAAGGAATGGTAGTGGTAAAAATAAGCACGGGTGGGTTAAAGGGAGAAATCCAGCCTGAGCTCATTTGGCTTGGCTTCTCCTATGAGTCACAGGAGTGCAATTAGTTTTGCACTCCTGTGACCCGTTTTCAGCAGAGAGTGGTCTAAAGTCCGCTCTCTGCTGACGTCACCAAGATCAGTCCAGGCACCGCAACATCCCAACTCTGGGAGTCTGGATCCACCACGTGCCTAGAATGATGGTCTTCTCAGCCTCTCAGTGAACCGCTGAAGGGCTGAGATGGCCACTCACTGCCCCTCCACAGCTCAGCACTCCAGTAAGCGAGGAGAAGCAGAACAGGAGAGTTGCTGATTGACAGGCAGCTGGTAAGTATGATTATGGGTAAAAAAATTCTCATACTTCTCTTTTAATTAATATATTTTTTTGTATAATTCTCCTTTTAAGGGTGTGTGGCAGGGTGTGTGTCCTATGCCTACATACTTTTGCTAATAGGTGTCCCTTGTTCACATTTCAAAAAGCTGGGCGGTATGCTGTAGTACAGGGTAAAGTCTGTACCAAGTGAAAAATAAATACTACTACACTACTGATAATCTAAGTGGATCTCCCTAATATAGACACTCATATCTTTCCCCTACATGAGATATGCCACTATATACTGTGGTGGAGACCATTTTATATGAGATTAAAAGCGAAGTAAAGTAAAACCTTGGATTGCGAGCATAATTTGTTCCATAAACATGTTTGTAATCCAAAGCACTTGTATATCAAAGAGAATAAAACTCAGATGATTCGTTCCACAACCATTTATTCATAAGTCCTTCAGTTTTATAGTCCATATAAAAAGATTATAGCAATGTAATAGGTTGTGTAACCATAAAATGTCCATCCACAAATGGAAGCCTCCACAAGGGGATTAGAAGCAGGAGCTACAGAGTATAAAAGAAAAGAGAGGCGCCTCTAAGTGTAGCAATATGTTGCTAAATGTTGTGCCTTCATTAAATGTAATCATATTGCTACACTTAGAGGCGCCTCTCTTCTCTTTTATACCCAGTTGTGACATGATGCTACTCTTATATCCAGACATCGCTTGTATATCAAGTCCAAAATTATTTAAAAAAATTGTTTGTCCTGCAAAACGCTCTCAAACCAAGTTACTCTCAAACCAAGGTTTTACTGTATAGGTTGTTTGTATTTTTTGGCTAGTCATACTAACCTCGGTGGATGCAGCATCAGATCGATGCTGCATCTGTCCCCTGGTGTCTGCACTGAGAACCGAGCCACCGAACACTGCCGATGGCTCGGTTCTCACTTTTCCCTGAGCAGAGCGATGCTGACTGTCAGTCAGCATCGTTTCTGCTCTACTTCTCTGTGCTCATTGGAGTGCTGAGCTGTGGAGGGGTGGCTCACTGAGACTGCCATCAATCAAGGCAGCTGACGGATCCAAACTTAGAAGTCGGGATAATGCACTGCCTCGACTGATGGCAGTGATGTCAGCAGAGAGCGGACTTCAGACCGCTCTCCACTGAAAACGGGTCACAGGAGTGCAAAACGAATTGCACTCCTGTGACCCAGAAGAAAAGTCCAGCCTAAAAAGCTCAGGCTGGACTTCACCTTTTAAGCATGTGGTGTCTGGAAAGGAGGATTTGTATAGGACCTGTTGGAATATTTGTCTAGCGAGTGAATTGTGAGGCTGGTAGGGGCCCCAGTGCATTACTTTGCCCAGGGGCCCATGATGCTATTAAGATGGCCCTGCCACCAACAGCTCAAATTTAGTCGGGTTTATATGGCCAAATTTAGCTTAAAGGGGTTGTAAAGGACTCCTTTTTTCCCCTAAATAGCTTCCTTTACCTTAGTGCAGTCCTCCTTCACTTACTTCATCCTTCAATTTTGCTTTTAAATGTCCTTATTTCTTCTGAGAAATTCTCACTTCCTGTTCTTCTGTCTGTAACTCCACACAGTAATGCGAGGCTTTCTTCCTGGTGTGGAGAAAGCCTCTTGAGGGGGCGAGCAGGCAAGTCAGGACACTCTCTACTTTGCAGATAGAGAAAGGAGTTGTGTGTTAGTTTGCGTCCTGACACTCCTGCTCGCCCCCTCAAGAGGCTTTCTCCACACCAGGAAGAAAGCCTTGCATTACTGTGTGGAGTTACAGACAGAAGAACAGGAAGTGAGCTTTTCTCAGAAGAAATAAGGACATTTAAAAGCAAAATTGAATGATAAGGTAAGTGAACGAAGACTGCACTAAGGTAAAAAAAGCTATTTAGGGAAAAAAAAAAATCCTTTACAACCCCTTTAACTATCACATACGAAACAGCACATAACACTAAATACTTAGCTAGTAATAATGTTTTACATTTTTTCTTCACTTTAGCAATACCAGTGGAATGTGCCAAACAAAATCCAAACGTTGCCCTGGTGCTTACCGCCTATGGAGGCCACATTGGATTCCTGGAAGGCATTTGGCCAAGACAGCAAACTTACATGGATCGTATTTTCAAGCAGTTTGTTCAAGCAATCTTTGAGCATGGCAATGAAATTTCAAGCATGTAGCTTCTTGAGATGATGCAGTTTTTGTTGTCTTCTACTTGTTGTTATACAAAGGCAGGCTCTGAAAAAAAGTAATTACAGTTTTATGCACAAGTTAACCCTCGAGATGCTAATGACTTATGAAACTTTACCTCTAAAGAAGTACAAGGGTTAACAGCCAATTGGAACAAGCAGGCAAGCCAGCGAACAGAATTGAATTCTCTCGTATTCAAAACTAGCAAATATTTAAATATATAAATATATATATATAGCAATTATATATATAAATTTTGTAGCAAGAATTTGCATACAGGAATGTTAGCATTTTGTATTTACATTTTTAAGTGTTACCAAGAATGACCTTAAGTATATTTAAGCTCTGCATATACTGAATTGCACTTAACCAGAATCATGATGTACACAAATACACATTCCTCAGGGTTTTCATATAGACCAGTTTTTCTGCCTAGAGTTGCAAGCATTACCATAATACAGTTTGAAGGATTATCAGATCCTGATTTGTGTTAACATAATGCATGCTCATGACGGCACTGTACAAAGCAAATGTAACACAGCATACGTGAATGGATAATGTAACCTTCACAAAGGCATACATACTACAGAATGAATGAAAGCATGGATTGTAGCAGTATTAGGCTGACTCTTTATTAACTTATTGCATATAGCCTGTAAGACATGCAATGTATAACTTATTTTGTGTTTTTTTTTTTTTTTGCATATTTATTTTATAATTGGCTGATTTCAAATGCATTCCAAAGTGTATATATTTTAGTTTATCTTCAAATAAACAGTGTAATTTTAATCTGCCTGCTGCTGTGTCCAGTGATGTTATTCTATGAGCATGATGGTCAGTATTATGTTAAAACACCAGAACAACATTGTAATCTCTTAGCCCTTTAGTAAGGGGCACAGAACTTTACCATGGGTTCTTTAAGGCTCCCTTCAGATGATTATATACTGGCAAAAAAAGAGAAGGCTACAAGGACGTCCCTCTATACCAGTGTTTCTCAACCTTTTTCCAGTCGGGGTGACCTTAACCACTTCCCGACCGCCGCATGTATATGTACGTCCACAGAATGGCACGTACAGGCAAATGGGCGTACAGGTACGTCCTTGCCTTCTAGCGGGTGGGGGGTCCGATCGGGACCCCCCCCCCCCCCCCCGCTACATGCGGCGGTTGGATTCCCGCGGGGAGCGATCCAGGAAGACAGCGCGGCTATTCGTTTATAGCCGATTCGTCGCGATCGCTCCCCGGAGCTGAAGAACGGGGAGAGCCGTATGTAAACACGGCTTCCCCATGCTTCACTGTGGCGGCTGCATCGATCGAGTCATCCCTTTTATAGAGAGACTCGATCGATGACGTCAGTCCTACAGCCACACCCCCCTACAGTTGTAAACACACACTAGGTGAACCCTAACTCCTACAGCGCCCCCTGTGGTTAACTCCCAAACTGCAACTGTCATTTTCACAATAAACAATGCAATTTAAATGATTTTTTTGCTGTGAAAATGACAATGGTCCCAAAAATGTGTCAAAATTGACCGAAGTGTCCGCCATAATGTCGCAGTCATGAAAAAAATCGCTGATCGCCGCCAATAGTAGTAAAAAAAAATAATTAATAAAAATGCAATAAAACTATCCCCTATTTTGTAAACGCTATAAATTTTGCGCAAACCAACCGATAAACGCTTATTGCATTTTTTTTTTTACCAAAAATAGGTAGAAGAATACGTATCGGCCTAAACTGAGGAAAAAAATAATTGTATATATGTTTTTGGGGGATATTTATTACAGCAAAAAGTAAAAAATATTGAATTTTTTTCAAAATTGTCGCTCTATTTTTGTTTATAGCGCAAAAAATAAAAACCGCAGCGGTGATCAAATACCACCAAAAGAAAGCTCTATTTGTGGGGAAAAAAGGACGCCAATTTTGTTTGGGAGACACGTCGCACGAGCGCGCAATTGTCTGTTAAAGCGACGCAGTGCCGAATTGTAAAAACGCCTTTGGGCATTTAGCAGCATATTGGTCCGGGGCTTAAGTGGTTAAAAAGTAAGCAGCACACTTAGCCAAAGTTGTGGAGTGGTGTGGGCGGAATAAAAAGCCTTGGATAAGAATGGAACAAGCGACAGTAGAGGTACCACTAGAAGGACTGGACCAAGGGCTTGGACCCCAGATAGTGAAATAACAGCAGATGCAAAGAAACATCCAATTGTAGGAGCCACTATACGGATTACCAAAAAGATCTTTGAAAAAACGAATTTGTCAAAATATCCAAGCCCACTCACACCGATCCTGGGCACTAAAGCTTTTCAAATAGGAATGACAGACTCAAGGTTTAAGGCCCTGCGACAGAGGGGTATAAGCAGGATCATTCACTTCTCAAAAGATAACCGATTAATGACAAGGGCAGAGATTGAAAGAGAAGGGATGCAGGAACTAGATTTCCTGAGGCTGCTGCAATTAGAAGCATTTCTCCGGACAAAGGCAGGTGCTTATACAGTAGTCAGGACCCCGTCCAAATTTGAGCAGATATTTTTTTTTTTTTGAAAAGCCTATTGCGTGTGAACACACCCAAAAAACTCCACCCGGTGCAGAAAAAATGTGCACACACATAAAGAGTGTTCACAAAAACGTGCCGACGGGTGCAACGTCAAGTGGTCCTCCTGTGAAGAGGGACCCAAACCCTGATCCCCCGGGGCGTTAGGCTCCAGACGGGGACTGAGGTACTGTGGTCCGAGCAACCGAAGCCGACACGGACCCAACTTCCTCGGAGGGACTGCCGAAACAGAACCCTCCCAGTACTAGGTGGGGCTCCCCCGAAGGGAGACCCCATGAGAGCAGGCGAACTAAGCCAGAAGGCCATGTCCACCCACTCCCAAGACGTTCAGGGCTGGCCCGAGGACCTGCACCCTACTAATCACACAGTGACAAAACGTGCACAACAAAAAAAGACAAAAAAGTGACAAACACAGACTTAAATAAAATAAAGTGGGGGAAGGGATAGTGGAGAGGAGAGTGAAAAGTGGCCATTGTGGTGAAACAATGACCAGGCCCTCCGGCCAGGAATAAAAAATTCCTCCGGTCCTAGCCAAAAGGCCCGGCCCAGGAGGCAGGTGCTAAAAAAAGTGTGTATTTGGTGCAGTGACCGTGGTATCTTAAATCATTGTGTCCCTCACACACAGTGATCTTCAGATACCCCTGGACTGCCACTCCAGGGGCACATGCACCATAGGCTTTTCGTTCCATATCCGACCCCCCGACCGGCCAGTGCAGCCATCCACCCCTGCCAGCCAACCCAGCGGATTTTCATGGTCCTACCCCGTCATATCCCAGGGCATTACCAGCTCCTCCTACTGGATCGCTGACAGAGATAGCACTTACACCAGCCAGCCAGAAGGCCAGACTAGAACTCGGCAAAAAGACCAAGACCAAGCACAGCACCCATCCTCACCAGGAGCACCCTTCCAGATGGCTCAGACTCAACCATGGGCCGGCCCCCAGTATTCTGTCGGGCAGCACAGCGTAGTCCCTGCTGAAACCATCCTTCCAGGTGCAATGACGTCATTGGATTGCATCCACCCTCCCCATGTAGGAGGTGCTTCAGCGCTCCGCTGACAACTGATAAGGACAGATACCACACCCAGTCCTAGCCAAAAGGCCGAGAAGCGGCAGGGAAGACAACCACGATCAGCACGGCCTAGAGTGTGCAATAGCCGTGCCTCGCCCTGGGAGAACCACCTTCATGATCATGGTGTCTCCCCTGCCAGGTAATTTGAGCAGATATGCCTAGAAGGGAACTCAATAAGACACTGTCTGTCTTACTTCTATGCAACATTAGTAAATCTAGACATACCACAAGAATTTACATTCATACAAGCATGGGAGAGAGACCTGGAACTAACATTCACTCAAGAACAAAGAGATAAGATCCTGAGATTTACATACAAGGCATCAGTAGCAAGTAAATATGAGGAAGGAGGAGATAAAATACTAACAAGATGGTACAGAACACCAACAGTATTACACCGAATATACCCAGAGACATCAGATGTCTGTTGGAGATGTCTGGAAGCGGAAGGGACATTAGTGCATATATGGTGGGAGTGTAGAAAAATACAGGAATTCTGGAAAACAGTACCGGAAACAATTGATAAAATTGCAGGAATTCATTTAGTGGATAGACCATCGGCTGTCTTATTACTAGATATTCCACTGACAATGGAAAAATACCAAAACTCGCTGATAAGACATCTTATCATAGCTGCGAGAGCGTGTATCCCAGCTATGTGGAAGCAGGAGATTCCTCCATCAAGAGCACAATGGCTCGCAAAAGTGGCAGAGATCCAACAAATGGAGAATTTAACAATGGCATTGAAAGATCAGGATAAGAGATACCAGGCGATTTGGGCTCTGTGCGAGAGGTATAGGGAGGGGTTGGGGAGGGGGGTGGGGAATAGCCAGAATGAACCCCCCTTTTTTTTGGGAAGGGGAGGGGGGAAGGGAGGGCAATAAGAGATAGAAAGAAAGAGAGGAAAACGAGAAGTATTACGAAACCAGGATGGAGGAGGAAGGGGGGACGGTGAGGTTTTTTTCTTGCCATCGCTCTCTTAACTCTCTGATATAGTTTAAGTAGATGAGCTGAAGTGTATTATCCTGTAATGTAATTCTTGAAATAAACAAAGAGGGCCAGATTCACAAAAGAGATACGACGGTGTATCTCAGATACACCATCGTATCTCGGATTTTTACTAGTCCTATCTATGCACCTGATTCATAGAATCAGATACGCATAGATAGGGCTGAGATCCGACAGTTTCACACTGTGTTACACTGTCGGATCTTTTTTTTTATTTAAAAATGGCGCCGGGGGCGTTCCCGCTGATTTGCACTGAATAATATGTAAATCAGCGAGATACGCGAAATTCACGAACGTACGCGGACCCGACGCAGTGTTCTTACGTCGTTTCCGTAGCGCGGTACCCGTCGTATACTTACCCCTGCTAAGAGCAGGGGTAAGTATTGTTAAGTATGGCCGTCGTTCCTGCGTCGATTTTGAAATTTCCTACGTCGTTTGCGTACGCCGATTCACGAACACGCGCGTCGCAAGTCCCGCTCACGTCGCAACCACTGACGTCCTATTGACGTCAGTGGGAGCAATGCACGCCGGGAAATTCCCCGGACGACGCATTTGTATTTAAATCGGCGCGGGAGCGCGCCTGATTTAAATATGACACTCCCCTAGCCGCGGAATTTGAATTCCGCTGGGGGAGTTAGGATCCGCCGTCGCAAGTTTGGAGGTAAGTGTGTTGTGAATTTGACACTTTCCTCACAAACTTGCGAGGGCGGATCTTAAAACACATAGGTTACACGGATCTAAAGATCCGCTAACCTTTGTGAATCTGGCCCAGAATTTATAAAAAAAAAAAAAAAAAAAGTATTTTCAGTCTTGAGGCACCCCAGTCCAAGACTTGGTTCAGGTTACTGTGTGTCGCGGAACACGCTCTGCTCTTTAGGGGGTACCATTAATTCTCAATGGTACCCCACACTTGGGAAAATGTGGGGTGCTTTTGGTGCAGTGCAATTTAAAGGAGTTTAAATTTTGCATGCATTAAGGTGAAAAAACATCTGACGCCGAGCCCCCGTTTTACTTACCTGACCCCTCGAAAGTCCCCCGCGCGCGGTCCCGAGATACTCTTCGCCGCTCAGCCTGGCCGCTGATTGGCTAGGGCGGATGGATTGAGAGCAGCGCAGCCATTGGCTGGCACTGCTGTCAATCACATGCAGTGACGCGGCATGCCGAGAGGCGGGGCCGAGTGATACAGTGAGCGGCTATGGCCGCTCACGGGAGCGCGCCCGCAATTACTCACCACCATGCAAGCTCTCTCGCATGACTGTGGTCAGTACTTGCAGGGAGGACCAGAGATAGCCACCGAGGGACCCCAGAAGACGTGGATCGTGGCCACTCTGTGCAAAACGAACTGCACAGTGGAGGTAAGTATGACATGTTTGTTATTTTAAAGGAAAAATAATTTTTCCTTTTACTAACCCTTTAAGAAAAAAATGTCAGGGACTTCCTTCCCTGCATTTTCGTGGGTAGGGAAGCCCATTGAATTTAATGGGCTGCCCTACATACAGCACGCAGCCACACAGATGTGAACCAAGGGCTTGTTCACGTCAGGTTGGAGGGGCGGTAAAACCACATGGTTGAGCTGTTTCTACCACCCCCAACTTCTTCCCCTTTAGCTGCAGAGGCAGCAGCTGGGGGTGTACACATGCTGTGGCTGCAGCTGGAGGTATACCCAGGGTGAATGGGGCTGCACGGCAACTACACCGCAACTGCATTGCACTGTTGCGGTGTAGTGATGCTGCATTTACGGTCTTAAAACAGGCGGTGAGGAGGCAACATAATGCCTCTTTACCGCCTGTCAAATGCCTCTCAAAAGCGATCTGTGCATGGATTGCTTTTCAGAGGAGCAGCAGTCCTGGCTGCTATCACAAACAAGCCCTACAAAAGCAGTTCTGATGGTACAGGAATGGGGGGGGGGGGTTCAGGATTAAAAGGAACATACACCCACAGACTCTCTGTGGGCACCTCCAGATCATCTGTATGTTTGGTCCCAAGGTGCCCTATCTAGGACGCATTATGTAATTCCAGTCTGCTCTAGCATAGCATCTGGTTTTGAGACAAATCAGGCTTTGCTGTTTTATTTCAGAGACCCTTGGTCTCTCACTACCTGGTTGAGCGCTCTGTTCTGGGGTTCTCACACATGTATCCCTGTGTACATTCCGCGTTGTCTCCCTGGAATCTTAATCTGGGTCTTTCATCTCTTCAGTATCTGACTTTTGAACCTATTCGGAATATTCTTTTGTCTGACCTCACTCGCAAGGTGGACTTTTTTCTTGCTATCGCCATTGAGCAAAGGGTCTGTGAGTAAGCAGCCTTATCCTGTTAGGAGCCCTTCCTAAACCTTTCAAGGTTGTCTTGCAGCCTAAAGCCTTCTTTCTTCCTAAGGTGGTCTTTTCCTTCCAAGAGAATTCTGTCCTTTCTCTCTTATGCCGTGCTTCTTGGAAAAATTTTCACCACTGTTTTGATGTAGTATGTGCTCCAAGGCCCAGATTCAGAAAGAAGATACGACGGCGTATCTCCTGATACGCCGTCGTATCTTTGAGTCCGGCCGTCGTATCTATACGCCTGATTCATAGAATCAGGTTCCGCATAGATCTCCCTAAGATCCGACAGGTGTAAGTGACTTACACCGTCGGATCTTAGGCTGCAATCTCACGCTGGCCGCTAGGTGGCGCTTCCATTTGTTTACGCAACAAATATGCAAATGAGGAGTTGCGCCGATTCAGAAACGAACGACCGCCCGGCGCTTTTTTTTTTTACGTCGTTTGCGTTCGGCTTTTTCCGGCGTATAGTTACCCCTGCTATATGAGGCATAGCTAATGTTAAGTATGGCCGTCGTTCCCGCGCCGAGTTTTGAAATTTTACGTCGTTTGCGTAAGTCGTTTGCGAATACGGATGGACGTAATTTACGTTCACGTCGAAACCAATGACGTCCTTGCGACGTCATTTAGAGCAATGCACACTGGGATATGTACACAGTGACGTAAAAAACGTCAATCACGTCAGGTCAACACACATTAACATAAAACACGCCCCCCTCTTCCACATTTGAATTACGTGGCCTTACGCCGCAGCTGATACGTTACACCACCGTAACTAAGGGCGCAAGTTCTTTATGAATAAAGAACTTTCGGCCAAAGTTAGAGCGGCGTAACGTATCGGAGATACGTTACGCGGGCCGGACAGATACGCCATTGTATCTCAATCCGGCCCCAAGAGTCTACCTCTTAACTACTGCTTCTTTTAAGCAATTGAATTCTCTTTTTGTACTACCCAAGGGTTCCCACATGGGCTTCCTGCCTAGGGTGATAACTTTGGCTCCATATATAGATAACCAGGTGATAAAAACACGGAAAAAAAAAGAAAACAAATGCAACCACCCAATCTAAGGACTGGTAAGCTGTAATACATTATTATTTTTGTTTTGGTGTTTAGATTTGGCGTTTTTTAGAAAGCATATAGAAAAGGTTACATTAATCTTGTAACATACTCTATTACAATAAGCAGGATACAAAATATGGTAGGGGTCTCCTTGGTAATGTGTTCTCAGAGGACTTGTTCAGATGTGATTACCACCCCCCGGAAAGAGATTATTCCCTTAAGCCCCATACACACTATCAGTTTTCCTGTCAGTTTTCTCTTCAGGTTTACCAAAACCATGTAGTGCAAGGGCCTGCCTGATTGCATACAAATTGAAACTCTTGAGGTTTTACCTCATATTAGATGGTTTTGGTAAACCTGAAGAGAAAACTGTCAGGAAAACTGATAGTGTGTATGGGGCTTTACAGGCGTGGTAAAGCATGTCAAGCAAACAACAAAATTCTTTATTATTCATCACAATTTCAAGGAGGATATGGCAATATTTTATGAACTGTAGGTCAGTGGGTGTCATAGATCATAAACTATCACAACTATCATAAATATAACAATTACAGTCCTCAACGTTTCTCGGTCAATGGTGTCCTCAATGCTTAGAAATACAGGCAGATACTTAGTCATATTAAAGGCTTTCTGTATTAAGACAAATAACAAATAGGTCATACTCACCTGCTCTGTGCAGTGGATACACAGAGCCGTCTCTATCCCCCTCGCCGGTGCTCTTGGCTCCTCCCTACTATCAAGTGCCTGCAGAGCAAGCAGCTTGCAATGGGGGCACCCAAGCAGGCTCGTTCCCAAGTGTGTGCTCTCTGTGAGAATTCTCTTTCTCCTTATTGGCTCACTGGCTGTGATTGTCAGCTGGAGTCAATGGCCCTTCTGCTGTCTCAGCCAAGCAGGGAGAGTCACAGAGAACTGCTGCTCTCGTGCACATCGCTGGATCGAGATTGGGCTCAGGTAAGTTATAGAGGGGGCTGGGGGGACTACTGCACAGAGAAGGTTCTTTTTACCTTCATGCATAAAATGCATGAAAGTAGAAAACCTTGAGCCTTTAGAACCACTTTATCCATCATCCCATTCCATCAGGAAGGTGAGTGATTGGTCTAATATGTATTATGCAGCAGAACAACGACCCTCAAACATACAGCTAATGCATTTAAGAACTATCATCAGCATAAGGAAGAACAAAGTGTCCTGGAAGCAGTGCCGTTGCTAGGGGGCGGGGGTGCGGTCCACACCCGGGAGCCATCCGCTACAGGGGTGACACCATCCCGAGGGGGAGGAAACTACCTTTTGGCAGTTTCTTTTCTTCAGTCGGAAACCCACCTCCAGCCCTACGGCCGTGCCTGCCATGTGTTCTCTTTCTCCTCTCTGTGTCTCACTCCATCCCCTGTGCTGCTGCCCAGCCAAGCCTGTCGCGTTCCGTTTTCCACCCGGGCCATGTGACTGCACATTGTTCTCTCCTCTCCAGCAGCCACCCGGGTGTTCCATGTGCCGGAGCCGCCCGAGCTGGTGCAGTAACGGGCATGCAATTGGGGGGATGTCCTTCGCTGCCTGAGGTGAGGTGAAGGGGGGTTGCTGCTGGACACAGTTATATGTAGGGGGGTTTGTCCTGAGGGGGGTCTGTACTAATGGAGGGGGGGTGGGATGTCCTGAGGGGGGTCTATACTGATGGAGGGGGGTGGTTTTTCCTGAGGGGGAGTCTGTACTAATGGCGGGGGAGTGGTTTGTCCTGAGGGGGGTCTGTACTAATGCAGGGGTGCATAGTTTGTCCTGAGGGGGGGTCTATACTAATGGAGTGGGGGTGGTTTTTCCTCAGGGGGGTCGATACTGATGGAGGGGGTGGTTTGACCTGAGGGGGGTCTGTACTAATGGAGGGGGGTTGTCCTGAGGGGGGTCTGAACTAAAGGAGGGGGTGGTTTGTCCTGAGGGGGGGTCTGTACTAATGAAGGGGTGGTTTGGCTTGAGAGGGGTCTGTACTAATGGAGGGGTGGTGGTTTGTCCTGAGAGGGGGTCTGTACTAATGGAGGGGGTGGTTTGGCTTGTGGGGGGTCTGTACTAATGGAGGGGGGTGGTTTTTTCCTGAGGGGGTCTATACTAATGAAGAGGGGTGGTTTGTTCTGAGGGGGAGTTTGTGCTATTGGAGGAGGGCGGGTGGTTTTTCTTGGGGGGTGGGTGGTTTTCACTGACTGAGAGGGGTCAATACTTGGTGGAGGGGGTCTGTACTGTGGGGCGACTGCGGTTGGTGGGGGGGGTGACACCATGTTTTACCGCACCGGGCGACACCAACCCTAGTGACTCCACTGCCTGGAAGTGATGGTTTGGCCCCCACAAAGCCCTGACGAGACAGAAGGATTTGAGGCAGCCCACATCCACTGTGGTTAGTGCTCCAACATGTTTGCAACAACTTACCTGCCAAATCCTAATGCCGCGTACACACAATCATTTTTCGGCAAGTAGAAAAAAACGATGTTCTTCCAACTTCATCATTAAAACGACGTTGCCCACACACCATCGTTTTAAAAAAAATGCTCTAGCAAAGCGCGGTGATGTACAACACGTACGACGGCACTATAAAGGGGAAGTTCCATGCGGATGACGCTACCCTTGGGGCTGCTTTAGCTGATTCCGTGTTGGTAAAAGACGCTTTTCTGTCTGTTACAGCGTGATGAATGTGCTTACTCCATTACGAATGGTAGTTTTACCAGAACGAGCGCTCCCGTCTCATAATTTGCTTCTGAGCATGCGCGGGTTTTTAACGTCGTTTTACCCCCCACACGATAATTTTTTACAACCCGAAAAACGACATAGTTTAAAACCTTGTTAAAAAATGCAGCATGTTCGGGAAAAAAAAATTGTCGTTTTTCAGAACCCGAAAAATGATGTGAAGCCCACACACGGTCATTTTAAATGACATTTTTTAAAAACAACGTTTTTTTCATGCCGGAAAAGGATCGTGTGTACGCGGCATAAGTGTACCTAGAAGAATCGATGCTGGTTTGAAGCCAAAGGGTAATCGCACCAAATATTGATTTGATTACGTTTTTTTTCTGTGCACTCACTTTGCATTTTGTGAACTGATAAAAAGAAACAATGAAAATATATATTTTTGAAAGCATTCTTACTTTACAGCATTTCTTGACACCTTATTAAAACTTTTGCATAGTTCTCTTGTTTACATTTTTGTCCATGTGTCTGCTTATATTAAAAAAAAAGTTCTAAACCATATCTATGTATTAGTAAAATAATATATAATAATAATAAATAATATAAGAACAGCTAAATTTGCCCATGACCTCTGGACTTTTTAATGTCCACTGGGCCCAGAAGGGGAGTATGAAGACAACTGACCTGGATGAGATTTTTTTAACACATTTTAACCTACATAATAAACATGATGATAAACAATGTGATAAACAACCATTGCTAAGTGCATCATGGCTGTGGTGGTTCAATGTAGAATACATGGGGTTGTTTGAATGAAGTTTAGCACAGTTTTGGAGCTGATTGGAGAGACCTTGCAATACAGCGTAATGAAAAAACACTTTGGTGCCTATTTATGATTGATATGTGTATATATACAGACACACATACAGTACTGTATCTCACAAAAGGGAGTACACCCCTCACATTTTTGTAAATATTTTATTATATCTTTTCATGTGACAGCATTGAAGAAATTACACTTTGCTACAATGTAAAGTAGTGAGTGTACAGTTTGTATAACGGTGTAAATTTGCTGTCCCCTCAAAATAACTCAACACACAGCCATTAATGTCTAAACCGCTGGCAACAAAAGTTAGTACACCCCTATGTGAAAATGTCCAAATTGGGCCCAAAGTGTCAATATTTGTATGTGGCCGCCTGAAAAGAAGGATATTTGAATGATGGCTGTAGCTGCAGGCATCATTCATATATCCCTCCCCCCCTAAAGTCCAGGATGTCATATGACATCCTACGGTAGGAAGGTGGTTAAGTATTTTCATTCTTTATAGTTTTTCTTTTGCTGTTGCATTTTTTGCTCTTTTTTTTAATACTCTATTTATTTTCTTTGTAAGATGCCATGCTACCTCAAATGAAGTAAACCATAAACATACAGCAACTAGGGATTGGCATAAATAACATAAATGACACAAAACATGAAAAATGCATTTTCAAACACCATATAAAGTTAAAAATCCATAAAAGTAAAAATCATCCACAAAAATAGGGTTTCTTTTTCCATTTGTGTGCATGATTTTAATGAACTTTTCACTTTTTATGGTATTTGAAAATAAACTTTTATGTAATTTATGTCAATCACTATTTGCACATTTATGTTTATGGTTTACTTCTTTTGAGGTAGCACGGCATCTTACAGAGAAAGCCTAAAGCCTTCTTTCTTCCTAAGGTGGTCTTTTCCTTCCAAGAGAATTCTGTCCTTTCTCTCTTATGCCCTGCTTCTTGGGAAATTTTTCACCACTGTTTTGATGTAGTATGTGCTCCAAGAGTCTACCTCTTAACGACTGCTTTTTTTAAGCAATTGAATTCTCTTTTTGTACTACCCAAGGGTTCCCACATGGGCTTTCTGCCTAGGGTGATAACTGTGGCTCCATATATAGATAACCAGGTGATAAAAACACGAAAAAAAAGAAAATGAATGCAGCCACCCAATCTAAGGACTGGTAAGCTGTAATACATTATTTTTGTTTTGGTGTTTAGATTTGATGTTTTTTTTAGAAAGCATATAGAAAAGGTTACATTAATCTTGTAACATACTCTATTACAATAAGCAGGATACAAAAGATGGTAGGGGTCTCCTTGGTAATGTGTTCTCAGAGGACTTGTTCAGATGTGATTACCACCCCCCGGAAAGAGATTATTCCCTTACAGGCATGGTAAAGCATGTCAAGCAAACAACAAAATTCTTTATTATTCATCACAATTTCAAGGAGGATATGGCAATATTTTATGAACTGTAGGTCAGTGGGTGTCATAGATGTAGCTAGTTTTTATGATAAGCCCATACAACGAAGATGAAGGGTCCTTTAGCATGTTAAATAAGTTACAAGTAAAGGAGATCAAATAACAGCAAATTTGAGAAAGACATAATGATGTCCCAAGATTTCTAAAAGTCTGTGAAAAAATTTTTTTTCATTTAGGACCTAGAAAACATGGTCTTTGTACACAACTATCATAAATATAACAATTACAGTCCTCAACGTTTCTCAGTCAATGGTGTACTCAATGCTTAGAAATACAGGCAGATACTTATAGTCATATTAAAGGCTTTCTGTATTAAGACAAATAACAAATAGGTCATACTCACCTGCTCTGTGCAGTGGATACACAGAGCCGTCTCTATCCCCCTCGCTGGTGCTCTTGGCTCCTCCCTACTATCAAGTGCCCCCAGAGTAAGCAGCTTGCAATGGGGGCACCCAAGCAGGCTCGTTCCCAAGTGTGTGCTCTGTGTGAGAATTCTCTCTCTCCTTATTGGCTCACTGGCTGTGATTGTCAGCTGGAGTCAATGGCCCTTCTGCTGTCTCAGCCAAGCAGGGAGAGTCACAGAGAACTGCTGCTCTCGTGCACTTTGCTGGATCGAGATAGGGCTCAGGTAAGTTATAGAGGGGGCTGGGGGGACTACTGCACAGAGAAGGTTCTTTTTACCTGCATGCATAAAATGCATGAAACTAGAAAACCTTGAGCCTTTAGAACCACTTTATCCATCATCCCATTCCATCAGGAAGGTGGGTGATTGGCCTAATATGTATTATGCAGCAGAACAACGCCCCTTAAACATACAGCTAATGCATTTAAGAACTATCATCAGCATAAGGAAGAACAAAGTGTCCTGGAAGCAGTGCCGTTGCTAGGGGGCGGGGGTGCGGTCCACAACCGGGAGCCATCCGCTACAGGGGTGACACCATCCCGAGGGGGAGGAAACTGCTTTTTGGCAGTTTCTTTTCTTCAGTCGGAAACCCATCTCCAGCCCTACGGCCGTGCCTGCCATGTGTTCTCTTTCTCCTCTGTGTCTCACTCCATCCCCTGTGCTGCTGCCCAGCACAGCCAAGCCTGTCGCGATCCGTTTTCCATGTACCGGAGCCGCCCAAGCTGCCTCGATCCAGCGATGTACATGAGAGCAAAAGCTTTTCTGGGTCTCTTCGTCCTCATTGGCCAAAACAGCAGCGGGAGCCACAGGCTCCCACTACTGTCAATCACAGCCAGTAAGCCAATGAGGACAGAGCAGGAGCGGGACCGAGAAGTGCTCTGTATGTGGATGGACACACAGAGCAGTGGCTCGGGAGAAAGCCTGCTCAGGTGCCCTCATAGCAAGCTGATTGTTGTGGGGGTACTCGGCAGGAGGAAGGGGACCTGTGCATAACCTATGCACAGAGCAGGTAAGTATAACGTGTCTGTTATTTTTAGGATGAAATAAAATCTGGCTTTAATATCTCTTTAATATTTCTTTAAATCATAAGTGCTATCGCTACTGTTATGAACGTTTTGAGGCCGAACCCTATCAGGAGCAGTGTGGCTCTATCAGTCTGCTGACACTTAAATTTTGGTTCTGCAAGCTGGAAAATCCTTGTGCAGGGTGAGGCTGAGAGTGGCATTGCCGCATACTAGTGACAGCGAGGTGTGCGTTTGACCAGCCATTTGTAGGTAGGGGTGGCCAGGTGTGTCACATACGGCTGTTTTTACAACATTTCCCTTTGTTTGCATGTATACAAATTTATTTTTTTATTCACCAACTAACTACATAGGACATACAATGTAATCTGTTTACAAAGATAATGTTAAATCCATGCTCTAATTAGCAGATATACAGTACTTTAGTTACAATATAGAATGTATTGTTATTCCTTATATTTCCTAAATGAAAGTCACTTTGTCCAAATACAAAAATAACACAGACGACTACAGTTTTAGGTAATAAATAGCAGCCAATCCAAGACCTGCAACCCTGAAAGGATGAAATCTATTTTTTGAGCCGTAATATTCCCCCTTCCACCACCATAAAGCAGCCTCTAAATAATGCTGGATGAAGCACAAATGAATGTAGTATTGTTTCCTGGAACTATATACAGCATGTTCTGTTGCTAATTTCAGCTGCAGGTGACCCTTAGAGAACATAATGGTCATGACTTCAGCCTCATTAGCCGGAGTAAGCAAGGGCTATATATGGCAATAGGACCACTTTACTGACATCATTACTTTTAGCATGATATTTAGTGTTCGGCATTACTATTGGAATAATAACGGGAGTACATTTTGTGAGTAAAAAGCATAATTCCACTTTGACTTTGTTGCTGGGGAGTTCTGCCTCTAAAGAATCATAGAAAAGACTATTAATGCAATCATTACACTTGTGAAACTATATTCTATACAATGCATTTAGGTAAAATGTGACCATCCAGTAGGATCAAGCTGGTATTCTAAAGTGAATTACTTTTGAAAAAAGACCAACTCATATATGACAGCATGTGGTTGCCGTCATCCCATAATACTTGAAAATATTTGGATATACCTCATAAAGTGGGACTGTGTAGGCAACACGCAAAATAATTTGAAAATATATATAAAAAATATATCAATTTATTACAAAATTACACATACAAAAATATATCAAGAAAATCACATAAATATACAATGTACATATCATGAACGATGCAAATACTGTCCGGCATACGGTACCATCACCATGGTTTGGGAGGTTTAGTAGCTGAAAGCACTTTATGAGGTATATCCAAATATTTTCAAGTGAATTACTTTTAGCTAAAATGAGCCTGAATATATAACATTTATACCAAAATATATAAATATAAAAGACAAACACACACATTTACAATTTTGTTATAAATTGGTCTTTAATGTAATGTTGGTGATGTATGTGAAACACATACCGTATTTATCGGCGTATACCGCGCACTTTTTTGCCCTGAAAATCATTGCAAAATCGTGGGTGCGCGGTATACGCCGATACCTGCTTTCCCGCGCCGAGTTTGAATACTGCGCCGACATATACCGAGCGCAGTACACTCATGTATTGTCGGGCAGTCTCGGCTCCTTTGGCGCTGACGTCCTGGACGTACAGGACGTCAGCGCGAGAGTAGCCGAGCATTGCCGACAATACACGAGTGTACTGCGCTCTGTATATGTCGGCGCAGTATTCAAACTCGGCGCGGGAAACGAGTGGGGAGGACGCGAGGACGCTGCAGAAGGACGCCGGACCCGACGAAGAGGACACCCGAAGCCGCAGACGGACGCCGGACCCGACGAAGAGGACACCCGAAGCCGCAGAAGGACGCCGGACCCGACGAAGAGGACACCCGAAGCCGCAGATGGACGCTGGACCCGACGAGGCCGCCGATGGACGCCGCGCAAGACACCAAAACTGTAAGTACAAAAAAAACGTTTTTTCCACAGGATTCGGGGCAACTTTAGGGGTACATACAGTGGGGCAAAAAAGTATTTAGTCAGCGACCAATTGTTCAAGTTCTCCCACTTAAAAAGATAAGAGAGGCCTGTAATTGTCATCATAGGTATACCTCAACTATGAGAGACAAAATGTGGAAACAAATCCGGACAATCACATTGTCTGATTTGGAAAGAATTCATTTGCAAATTAAGTTGGAAAATAAGTATTTGGTCACCTACAAACAAGCAAGTTTTCTGTCTCTCACAGACCTGTATCTTCTTCTATAGGAGGCTCCTCAGTCCTCCACTCATTACCTGTATTAATGGCACCTGTTTGAATTTGTTATCAGTATAAAAGACACCTGTCCACAACCTCAAACAGTCACACTCCAAACTCCACTATGGTGAAGACCAAAGAGCTGTCGAAGGACACCAGAAACAAAATTGTAGACCTGCGCCAGGCTGGGAAGACTGAATCTGCAATTGGCAAGCAGCTTGGTGTGAAGAAATCAACTGTGGGAGCAATCAATAGAAAATGGAAGACATACAAGACCACTGATAATCTCCCTCGATCTGGGGCTCCACGCAAGTTCTCACTCCGTGGGGTCAAAATGATCACAAGAACGGTGAGCAAAAATTTCAGAATCACACGGGGGGATCTAGTGAATGACCTGCAGAGAGCTGGGACCAACGTAACAAAGACTACCATCACACTACGCCGCCAGGGACTCAGGTCCTGCAGTGCCAGACGTGTCCCCCTGCTTAAGCCAGTACATGTCCGGGCCCGTCTGAGGTTTGCTAGAGAGCATTTGGATGGTCCAGAAGAGGATTGGGAGAATGTCATATGGTCAGATGAAACCAAAGTAGAACTGTTTGGTAGAAACACAACTCGTCGTGTTTGGAGGAGAGAGAATGCTGAGTTGCAACCAAAGAACACCATACCTACTGTGAAGCATGGGGGTGGCAACATCATGCTTTGGGGCTGTTTCTCTGCAGAGGGAACAGGACGCAGGATCTGTGTACATGAAAGAATAAATGGGACCGTGTATCGTGAGATTTTGAGTGCAAACCTCCTCCCATCAGCAAGGGCATTGAAGCTGAAACGTGGCTGGCTCTTTCAGCATGACAATGATCCCAACACACCGCCCGGGCAACGAAGGAGTGGCTTTGTAAGAAGCATTTCAAGGTCCTGGAGTGGCCTAGCCAGTCTCCAGATCTCAACCCCATAGAAACCCTTTGGTGGGAGTTGAAAGTCTGTGTTGCCCAGCGACAGCCCCAAAACACCACTGCTCTAACTTTTGATATTGACCAAATACTTATTTTCCACCATAATTTGCAAACAAATTCTTTCCAAATCAGACAATGTGATTGTCTGGATTTGTTTCCACATTTTGTCTCTCATAGTTGAGGTATACCTATGATGACAATTACAGGTATACCTATGATGACAATTACAGGCCTCCCTCATCTTTTTAAGTGGGAGAACTTGCACAATTGGTGGCTGACTAAATACTTTTTTGCCCCACTGTATAATGAAGAGCACTACTATAGTGTCAACAGAAAAAAAGGTAAATGGCGCAAAGATTATTCTGGCACAGTCTAAAGAATTGTCCAATAATCAATATGAAAAAGCACTAGCTATTGGTCCGTTTTACTTCCCATGTCACTTCCGGTCCGACGCTGCGCTGCGTTCCGCGCTGAGGCGCAAGCCGGGGCGCACTTCCTGTTCCCGGCTTCCAGGAGGTTGCGTATCGCACACGGCCAGCATGTTTACATGCCGAGGATTCCCCTGCAGACACCGGATCGCTGCCCCATCCTCCAGCGCTTCACATCTGGGTTCTACATCTACCCCACGGACTGTTGTGTGACACTGGACCACCCACTATACATGTCCTGTATTTTTCATCATCTTGTGAGTAGCCATTTGGCTCTTTGTATTGCTGCTATAATAAACACCCTCTAATACTGCACTTAGACTGGCGCACCTTCCTCTTTCCGATACTATAGTGTCAATCTCTGGATATGCCTGTCTGTGGTGACAGTGTATGTTACAGACATTTGTTTTAAAGTGGTTGTAAAGGCTCAAGGATTTTTACCTCCATGCATTCTTTGCGTGAAGGTAAACAAACTTCTGTGCGCAGCAGCTCCCCCAATACTTACCTGACCTCCATCTCAATCCAGTGATGTGCATTAGAGCAGAAGCTCTCCTGGGTCTCTTCCTCCTCATTGGCTGAGATAGCAGCAAAAGCCATTGGCTCCCACTCCCACTACTATAGCCAGTAAACCAATTGCGGACAGAGCGCTCGCTCTCTCTATCTCACTCTCTCCCCTCAATATATCTGTGATTATAAATGAATATCGCTTTAACCCCTTGAATCACAGTAACATGCCAAGCCAAGAGCGCTTGCAAAGTGGCCCCATTCACTTAATTGGGTCTCGTTCTGTGGGTTCTACTTCTAAGTGACAGGGGATATCGTTTCTGCCATGGCCGCAAAGCAAGGTATCATAGCTGTGGCATGTGTACACCCATAACCACTTCCTCTGCAGCAAAAGTGGGTAGATGTTGGGGGTCGGTAAAAGCACAGCTCAACCGTGGGATTTTGCTGCCCCCAGATGTACGTGTGAATAAGCCCTAACACAGATAGCAATAACAAAATGACAGTGGTTTTAATCCTTGCCTACACTATCCAAAACAGAAAAGGTTTGGCTATACATAAACTTTGAATGAGAAATGTGGCCAAGCTTTGGGCATAATTACATAGTTGCCAACTGTCCCGGATTTGCTGGGACAGTCCTGTCTGCTCTCTCTCCCAGTGGCTGCACCATTCCTCGCTGTTTTGACTCTCCATGCACCCTCTTCAATTCCCCCCCCCCCCCCCCACTGCTCTTCTCTGCCCCCCCCCCCCTCATCTCCGTTTCCCCCTCCCCAGAACCGATTTATCTGTGACTCTCCCGCTGCCAGCTTCTCCTCCTCTCCCCTCCCACTGGCTTCAGGTGCTGCAGGGGAGCCACAGGAGGACTGTAAATAAATGCCCCCACTATTGTTCCGACCCCGCTCATCCTGTACTTGAACGCCCAGCAACATCAATCGTCGCCATGCCCCCCACCCCGTGCTGCTGTCCAGCCTTCCCACCTTCCTCTCCCGCCTGTGTTAGGATGAAGGGCGGGAGCTGGTAAACATGTCATGTTCACCAGCCCCTTCCTGAATGAACACATGGAGTGATTGGTGCCAATCGATCATGGGCCAGACCAGAAACATAGGCCACAATGTGAGTGCTGTAATCTGAATTACAATTAAAAAGATAATTGTATTTCTGGACTTGTCCAGAAATTGTTGGATATTGGAAAGAAATATTAGCCTGTATAACACAAATCACCTCTATCTCGGTGCAAACGTTAATGACGACTTGCATGCTAGGCTTGGTAGAACAACTGGTTCCAACTGTGGCAGGATGCACCCTGATAGGGTTGCTCCTATTCTATTCCCGCAAAGCTATAGCCCTCAGCTGGCGCAAACCTACCCCCGACCTCTTTCCCTGTGGAAACGACTAATTAGCGATAGCCTACCGCTATACCAGGACACTTATGCCAACAGAGGCTGCCCACACAAATATGACAAGGTCTGGTCCAAATGGCTGGCGGTTCCATCCCCGACCTCCGGAGCCCCCCAATGATCCAGCTCGCTAAACTGCTACCCACTGGGTGCTAGGTGAACACTGATACGTACATACTGTGTTGCCTGATACTGTACAGTTGTGAACTATACTTCCTCATGACCCCAGGAGCCACGTTGTTTAAACCATTACTATATTCCTTATTGCACGCTCTGCTTCGTTTATCTGATGTTGAACTGATGTGATATTGAATTGAATTGATACTGTGTAAGAACAATGTATGTTTTACAGTTTGTTTTTTGAAAACCAATAAAAAGATTTATAAAAAAAAAAAAAGATAATTGTAGAAAGTAGACAGAAATGTTATAAAAACATTGGATTTTGCTCATACTTTCCGAAATAAGAAACAGCTGAATAAGTGTCTTGTTTGCACCTGGAATTTCACATGAGAAGCCACTCATTTTGTTCCTCTCTAAAGTCTTTTTTTTCGTTGTGCTTTGTTTTTTTGCAAAACAAAGAAAGTAAGCAAATCTATAGAAAAGAGAAATAAGAAAGACATGCACAAAATAAAGATAAGAGTAGGTAATTGGGAACTGCAACATTTTATTTTTTACATTTTACAAATTTTAGATTTAAAGGAAAATTAAAGTGCATCTGTGCCCAGACTATGGACATTAACGTATTTGCAAAAATGTAAAGTGATTGTAAAGTGATTTATTTTTTTTAAATAACAAACATGTAATACTTACCTACTTTGTGTAATGGTTTTGCACAGTGTAGACCTGAACCTCATCTTCTCAGGTCCCTCTCTGGCGATCCTGGCTCCTCCCCTTCTCTGTGGTACCCCATAGGAAGCAACTTTCTATGGGGTACCACCTGGGGGCTCGCTCCAAAGCTGTCCTGGCTGCATCTATAGACAGACATCACCCCCCACTCCCTCCTTTTAAGATTTGACTCACAGGAGCAGGAGCCAATGGCTTCCATTGCCTCAGCAATGCGTTTGAGAGTGAAAAGAGCTGTTACAGATGGGCACATCGCTGGATCGAGGAAAATATGGGGGGGGGGGGGTGGTAAGGGGCCGATGCTGTTACCTAAATATTTTTTACCAAATGCATTAAGATAAAACATGTTTAGGCTTTAAAACCACTTTAACAAGCACTGTGGGTTGACACACACAGTGCCAAAACTCCTCGGCACTGTAAAAAATGTATTACATGGAGTACTTTTTTTTACCACACACCACAGTAAGTCAGTGGTATAACCTAACACCATAGGAAACAAGGCAAATTGCTATGCATCGGGGCTGTTCTGGGCAAGGCAAACCCTCCAAGATCGAAATAAATACTCAGAATACTCAGTCTGTTTTTTCTGATTCCAATTGTTGTAACTGTTCCTCAAACCTTCCTAATGCCGTGTACACACGAGAGGATTTATCCGCGGAAACGGTCCTCCGGACCGTATCCGCGGATAAATCCTCTGGCGGATTTTGATCTCCTGGTTGTACTAACCAGGAGATCAAAATCCCCGCGGAATTCCGTCCGCGGTGACGTGTCGCGCCGTCGCCGCGATGATGACGCGGCGACATGCGCGACGCTGTCATATAAAGATATCCACGCATGCGTCGAATCATTACGACGCATGCGAGGGATGTGTTCGAACGGATCGATCTGGTGAGTCTGTACAGACCACCGGATCGATTCCGCTGGAGCCGATTCCAGCGGATAGATTTCTTAGCATGCTAAGGCCCCGTACACACGAGAGGATCGATCCGCTGAAATTGATCCGCGGATCGGTTTCAGCGGATAGATCCGCTGGTGTGTACGATCCAGCGGATATTTATCTGCGGATATATTTCGGGCATGCTAAGAAATCTATCCGCTGGAATCGGCTCCAGCGGATCGATCCGGTGGTCTGTACAGACTCACCGGATCGATCCGTCCGATTCCCTCCCTTGCATGGGTCGTAATGATTCGACGCATGCGTGGATATCCTTATATGACAGCGTCGCGCACGTCGCCGCGTCATCATCGCGGCGACGGCGCGACACGTCACTGCGGACGGAATTCCGCAGGGATTTTGATCTCCTGGTTAGTACAACCAGGAGGTCAAAATCCGCCAGAGGATTTATCCGCGGATACGGTTCGGAGGACCGTTTCCGCGGATAAATCCTCTCGTGTGTACCCGGCATAAGAAATTTTTATCCTCTGGAAATCGGTCGGCCCGAAAAAAATCCACTGGAACTGATCCGCAGATCAATTCCAGCGTATAGATCCTCTCGTGTGTACGGGGCCTTAGACTTCTATGGCTAGGCTGAAATACGCTGCGGCTGGATGAAGCTGGATGCTGCACCAAACATTACATGCATTTAGTGCCGTATGAGTACATAGATGTATACACGGATTCCAGATATTCTGCATTACGCATAGAATGCTAAACACTAGTACCACTTAGTACAGTGAGTAGCCTGTGTTGCTATGGCCATTTTATTTATTTTTTAAATAGCAAATTCGTTTTTGACTACCACCTGGAAGATAAAGAGTTCATTGCATTCCCAGTCAGTTTTAGCAGTCAGGCTTTCTTAGCTTGTTGGAAAAAATGCTGGTTTAACAGGAAGTGATGTTGGCAATGAATGGAGGAATGAAGAAAGTAAGATAGCTTCCATGTGTTTGGGAAGAACAAACAAAGTTGCAGACCTCAAGGAAGCATTTGTCTTGACAATGGCAGGGGAATGCACCAACTACAGTACAGACCAAAAGTTTGGACACCCCTTCTCATTCAAAGAGTTTTCTTTATTTTCATGACTATGAAAATTGTAGATTCACACTGAAGGAAACAAAACTAAATATGAAAATAAATAAAATATATTTCATATTCTAGGTTCTTCAAAGTAGCCACCTTTTGCTTTGATTACTGCTTGGCACACTTTTGGCATTCTCTTGATGAGCTTCAAGAGGTAGTCACCTGGCGCAGCACCCCATCACTCTCCTTCTTGGTCAAATAGCCCTTACACAGCCTGGAGGTGTGTTTGGGGTCATTGTCCTGTTGAAAAATAAATGATGGTCCAACTAAACGCAAACCGGATGGAATAGCATGCCGCTGCAAGATGCTGTGGTAGCCATGCTGGTTCAGTATGCCTTCAATTTTGATTAAATCCCCAACAGTGTCACCAGCAAAGCACCCCCACACCATCACACCTCCTCCTCCATGCTTCACGGTGGGAGCCAGGCATGTAGAGTGCATCCGTTCACCTTTTCTGCGTCGCACAAAGACACGGGGGTTGGAACCAAAGATCTCAAGTTTGGACTCATCAGACCAAAGCACAGATTTCCACTGGTCTAATGTCCATTCCTTGTGTTCTTTAGCCCAAACAAGTCTCTTCTGCTTATTGCCTTTCTTTAGCAGTGGTTTCCTAGCAGATATTCTACCATGAAGGCCTGATTCACACAGTCTCCTCTTAACAGTTCTAGAGATGTGTCTGCTGCAAAAGGTGGCCACTTTGAAGAACATAGAATATGAAATATATTTTCAGTTGTTTCACACTTTTTTGTTATGTATAATTCCACATGTGTTAATTCATAGTTTTGATGCCTTCAGTGTGAATCTACAATTTTCATAGTCATGAAAATAAAGAAAACTCTTTGAATGAGAAGGTGTGTCCAAACTTTTGGTCTGTACTGTATTTTTATAGGTGCACCTTCTTCGGGAATCTTAAGTAGTCCCTACAGGCATGATGTCGTTTCCCTGGAATAACCACTGTGGTGCAAGGTCCAGTCAAAGCCTGTAACCTTTTCTAGCAGTCGTAAAAACTCTACCACCTTTTTCTTGTAACAGCTAATGGGGTCGATCTTTCGTGTTTAGTGTAGTCATGACCATGGTGCATCTCCCTTTGTCTACTGGCGGGATGATAATGCGCAGAACCTTACTAATTGATGTAAGAGCCTCCTCTAGGTTGACCACATTTCCAAACTGCCATTCAGGGACACCTCCGTCCTTCACAAAAAAATATGCTTTTTGATCCTTTTTTTTATTTTGACAATTTTAAAAGCTTATATTAAAGTAATTGGCCATAATATGGGTATGGGTACTGCCTTGGGGAACATTTATCAATGCAAATGTTTTTAAAAATAATAGTTTTTTCCTCTAAACATAGTGCCTGAGGGGTACCCTTAGTCTGCCTGTAAAGTGGCGCATCTGTACCATGTATAGAACATGCTGCAGCAAAAATGAAATTTCGAACAAAAAAAAAGAAGTCAAATCACATTTAAGTAGACTCAATTGCCGGCACCCGACTATTGGAAAAAAAAGTAGTGGGGTCCCCCCAGTCCATACCAGACCCTTCGGGCTCTGCCACCCCACCCCAAAGAACCTTGTCACCATCTTACCCTGGCCAGTGGTTGTGGTGGCATGCAGGCAGGAGGGTTATCAGAATCTGGAAGCCCCCAAATGACCCAAAGGGTCTGGGATTGACTAGGGGAGGGGACCCAATGCCATTTTCTTTATTTTAGTTTTTTTTTATTGGCAGCTTTTTATTATTATTATTAAGCTGTCAGCGGGGAAGCCCATTGCCAGCTGATGACTCATCGGTTGTTAAGGATGCCGCCTTCCCAGCCCTGCTCCTTAACAACTAGCTTTTACTGCGCCCTGGTTGGGTGCAGTGCATTGCAGGGAATTTGGCGGGGCCAACCCCCTGGGCTGGGAAACAAGACAGTTTCCATTGTCGGCTCATGGGGTGGCTGTGTCAGTTTCATTCCGGGACACTGTATTGTCCTGGAATGAAGGTGCCCGGGACCTGGGACACACCTGCAAAATGCGGGACTGTCCCGGGCAATTCGTCACATGTGATCACCCTAGCCTCCTCTCTAGTGAAGTTGTAGAGTCTAGAGAGTCTAGGGTCAAGCTGGAAAGAGTTGCTTTGGCACTGGATATGATCTCCGAGACCCTTAGATGGAGTTGTTAAGCCTCTTCCATTAATATATGTGGTTGTTATGTATAGAAGAATTTGTATCTGTCATTTTAACCTCTCTACCCTGTCGATTTGACAACATTTGGCACCTTTAGCCATGTAAATCAATGGGTTAACACCTATGCAGACATCCTAACAACAAGGGATAAATTATATACCTAGAAAAAAGGGTGAAGGCACAATTTTCAAATATCCTGTTTTGTTCTTGCACAATCAGCGTCTGCCTTGACACATTCTATGGTGCCTGGAATAAGGTGACTGTGCCACCTATTTGGATATAAGTGCTGGGGTATGTTCCTGACACTCATTAGAACTGAAAAAGTGGCATGGTTAGGCTGTTAAATTTGCACATATACTGTAATTCTAGGTGAATAACTCACCATGTAGTGAAGAAAGTATACAAAATTTGAATAGATCTACAATGACAGCCTTTGCATAAATCACCAGCCCAAATTTCAGTAAGCCACTATTTAGAGATTTCTGTTACATTCCCTAGATCCTTATTATATTTTATAGGGTTGTCCAGATACCGATACCAGTATCGGTATCGGGACCGATACCGAGTATTTGTGGGAGTACTCGTACTCGCGCAAATACCCCCGATACCTAAATAGAATACTTTCCCCCCCCTTTCCCCCCCCCCCCCCCGCCGCTGCCGCCGCATCGAGGGACATGGCTAGAGGGACATTGCTGCATATGTGAGGGACATGGCTAGAGGGACATTGCTGCATATGTGAGGGACATGGCTAGAGGGACATTGCTGCATATGTGAGGGACATGGCTAGAGGGACATTGCTGCATATGTGAGGGACATGGCTGCATATGTGAGGGACATGGCTAGAGGGACATGGCTGCATATGTGAGGGACATGGCTAGAGGGACATTGCTGCATATGTGAGGGACATGGCTAGAGGGACATTGCTGCATATGTGAGGGACATGGCTAGAGGGACATTGCTGCATATGTGAGGGACATGGCTAGAGGGACATGGCTGCATATGTGAGGGACATGGCTGCATATGTGAGGGACATGGCTAGAAGGACATGGCTGCATATGTGAGGGACATGGCTAGAGGGACATGGCTGCATATGTGGGGGACATGGCTGCATATGGGGGGGACATGGCTGCATTTGGGGACACATTAAAAAAAAGTATCGGTATTCGGTATCGGCGACTACTTGAAAAAAAGTATCGGTACTTGTACTCGGTCCTAAAAAAGTGGTATCGGGACAACCCTAATATTTTATATATCAATCTATGTATGGCAAATACAGAATCAATGTAAAAGGAAAAAAATCTGCGCTAAACCCTATAAAACTAAATAAATAAATAAACAAGTGAACAAATGCGTTGCAAATTAATGATGATCAAGATGGTATAAAAAAAACAAACATAAGTGAAGTGGTGCAGCAACTAAAAAACCTTAAATATTCAGTCCATAAAAGTGTAAAACAAAAATAGTGCGCTACCACATAAATGAGATGAAAATTTGTTAATGAGTGAAAAACCTTAAATGAGAGAATATCTAGAAAAATAGATACAATGTCCTAAACAAGCAATTAGGGATCCAAAAAATGATCGGAGTAGCTTCAAAATTCCCGGTATCCACAATTACAACAGAATGACAACTTGTCCGCATCAAAGAAAATAAGGCAATCACTGCCGCTTACCAAATCTGTTGGATCTCAGGTAATAGAGCTCAAATAGGCATGTCAGAACACCATCAGCCAGATAGGGATCAGCATCTGAAGTTTCCAATGAAGGTGCAGATATCCCATCCGAGCTATGCAAAACTCCTTTTTCAATGGATTTTGCACATCAAATGGATATCCAAACTTGCTCACCATACCGGTATTGTTAATAGGGGCAGAAAGAGAAAGGCTTCATGGTGCAGTTCGTTTAAAAGATTTATTACACAAAAAATCAAAAAAGCACAACCACAGCACATAGCCTGACTGGCTCAAGTATGATAGCGTCTAGGATAGTGACTCCACCCAATGCATTTCCCCACATAAGGATTCTTCAGGGAAAGGAGATCATATCCAGACACCAAGCACCACACCATTTAAATACCAAAAGAGGGTGTGGACCACAAGAGAGACACAGGAAACAACAAAAGGAGTAAATGCAATTGTGTCACCGGTGTGCCCCATACACAAATGCGTGTAGTCGGATCCAAATAAGCAAATAATTAGGGCTCACCATATAAGGATCCGAGCTGCACATCACAAAGTTAGAAATCAGAAAATATCAATAAAAAGGTATAAAAGTTCAATGTTAATATCCTGACTTTTAAAATTCAAAAAGGATCTAACAAAATGAGCACATATAAAAACGCACATTAGTAGAGTCTAAATACGACAATGTATACCAAAACATTATAAAATAAGGGGGGAACTAATGCGCAAACCAGCCTAACCCGGGAAAAAATATAATGGTACAAATAAATTAAAAGTTACAATCAAGCAGCAGCCACAACTAATAGTGCTCACGCACTGACAGCATATGATAGACAGGGGGATGTAGTGGCGCTTGCAAATACTAAAAACCAACAATAATTTAAAACAATAAATTATTCTAAACAATGATTCCTAAAGTATGAGAGTGAGTCCGTCCTCTACTGGGGTAAAGTTGTGTTCCACTCGAGGTCTATGCCCAAAGAATACCATCCAGCATCAATAATTAGATGTGGAAGGAACTGCGAGTGAATAAATAATGAAATCCAATGGATAAAAGTGCCTAACTGGCCGCACGGTGTACATGGGATAATAATCCTTTTTTTAAAAATATGTGTCATAAATCCTTAAAGTGCTTGATAAAAAACAAGTGCAAAGTGCTAATAAATAAAACAATAATAGCAGTGAATGAAAGCTCCAGCTCTCCTGGAAAGTGGTTAATTACTAATTAGCAAACACATGCAGGAAAAAGCAACAACTAAAAAGAAGTCCAAAAATGCAAGTGTCCTAAAAACCTAAACGGTTCAATCATAAAACTGTTGTTTTTTCTGTGCGATGAAAAAAATATAATAATATAATAATAAATAAAAAATAAAAAAATCATAAATAATAGTCCAAAAACAGATAGTACAATATCACTGCAGGATTAGTGATAGTGAATAAAACTATATCCAGTGCACAATCAAGTGATAATGATAATATTAAAAATAAAGTCCAAAGTGCAAAGTGCATCTGTGCTCCATTCAACAATTCAGATGATCAGTGGTTAATTCAGTGAAGACTTGTTACATTGTGCTCATTCAGTGAAGACTTGTTACATTGTGCTCATATGTCTGTGAATCAAAACAGCCCGATTTTCCTCAGTGTGGGGATTATTTTTACTAGCCTCTTACCTTCCTGAGGCTTTTACCAAGCCTGTAACAGGAGCTGCTCTGCAGTCACATAGATAAAATCCAGGATCCAAAAACGACTCACACTCCTCCCCATTCAGGCTCTCAAAAAGAAACACAGGAATGCCTCCATAGCATAAAACCACAGGATATCAGTTTAATAAAGAAAAACGAATACACTCACAAACATTGCTGTGTTAAACAGCGTGTGTAGAATCGAGTGTCACCGCTCTGCGGCCGCAAAGCAGGTGACTTCACCAGCAAGCCCTCTGTGTCCTCCTCACGCGTATCGCGACAGCCCTACGTCGCTTAATCATCCCAGAGCAGCTCCTGTTACAGGCTTGGTAAAAGCCTCAGGAAGGTAAGAGGCTAGTAAAAATAATCCCCACACTGAGGAAAATCGGGCTGTTTTGATTCACAGACATATGAGCACAATGTAACAAGTCTTCACTGAATGAGCACAATGTAACAAGTCTTCACTGAATTAACCACTGATCATCTGAATTGTTGAATGGAGCACAGATGCACTTTGCACTTTGGACTTTATTTTTAATATTATCATTATCACTTGATTGTGCACTGGATATAGTTTTATTCACTATCACTAATCCTGCAGTGATATTGTACTATCTGTTTTTGGACTATTATTTATGATTTTTTTATTTTTTATTTATTATTATATTATTATATTTTTTTCATCGCACAGAAAAAACAACAGTTTTATGATTGAACCGTTTAGGTTTTTAGGACACTTGCATTTTTGGACTTCTTTTTAGTTGTTGCTTTTTCCTGCATGTGTTTGCTAATTAGTAATTAACCACTTTCCAGGAGAGCTGGAGCTTTCATTCACTGCTATTATTGTTTTATTTATTAGCACTTTGCACTTGTTTTTTATCAAGCACTTTAAGGATTTATGACACATATTTTTTAAAAAAGGATTATTATCCCATGTACACCGTGCGGCCAGTTAGGCACTTTTATCCATTGGATTTCATTATTTATTCACTCGCAGTTCCTTCCACATCTAATTATTGATGCTGGATGGTATTCTTTGGGCATAGACCTCGAGTGGAACACAACTTTACCCCAGTAGAGGACGGACTCACTCTCATACTTTAGGAATCATTGTTTAGAATAATTTATTGTTTTAAATTATTGTCGGTTTTTAGTATTTGCAAGCGCCACTACATCCCCCTGTCTATACCAAAACATTACCATATAAGAAACAATGAATAATAAAAAATACATAAATATAAAAATGCAAAAATACATAAAAATGATATGTAATTGTTATGTATTTTTGCATTTTTATATTTATGTACTCCGATCATTTTTTGGATCCCTAATTGCTTGTTTAGGACATTGTATCTATTTTTCTAGATATTCTCTCATTTAAGGATTTTCACTTATTAACACATTTTCACCTTAAATACAGAATCAAAACTGCTAGCTCAATGTGACCTTTACAATGTATACCTTTCATAAGCCACACCAACATTGTCAACCAAGAATCAGGATTTCATGTTATTACACTGCCACCCACTGGCTTTCATATTCTTTCACTTGGAGGGAATGGAAAGAACCACTATAAAAAAAAATTAACTCCCAGAGACTAACAAGATGAAGGGGTCTTACATTGCAGGCTGTCAGGCTAAACTTAGTTTTTGGCCCTGCTGTACTCAGTGGAGTAGGGATTTGTTTTTTCTAGATCTGATCAGGTTTCCCTAAGATTGGTCATTGATTACTCCTGCCTGCTTCTGGAAAAGCCTTCCAGAGAATAGAAAACTGAAGTTATACATATTTATGTATCCTCAGCTAGTCCCTGGGAAGGGCAAACAAGAAAATGGACGAGGGAAGTTTTTTAGGGGGATTTTTGGGGGTGCCAGCAAAATAAGTAATTCAGATACTACAATATATATAAAATAACAAATATTGTATTATTACATACAAGACATAGTTAGCCACTTCAATACAGGGCATTTTCACCCTCTTCCTGCCCAGACCGATTTTTAGTTGACAATTGTACGGTCAATTGTACGGTCATGCAACACTATACCCAAATGAAATTTATGTTTATTTCCCTCACAAATAGAGCTTTCATTTTGTGGTATTTGATCACCTCTGTGGTTTTTATTTTTTGCGCTATAAACATAAGAAGAGCGCCAATTTTGAAAAAATATTTTTGCGCAAAAGTTATAGCATCTACAAAATAGGGGATTTATTTATGACATTTTTTTTTTTCTACTAGTAATGGCGGCGATCTGCGATTTTTTATTGTGACCGTAACATTGCAGCGGACATATCGGACACTTTTGACACGTTTTTGGGACCATTCACATTTATACAGCGATTTGTGCTATAAAACTGCACTGATTACTGTGTAAATGTGACATGTGCGTTTTCCAGTGACGGTAATTCTTTCTGCCTTACATCGAGCCGCAGGCGAAAAGATCTTCATGTGGTGTTACATCTTGTTGTCTTTAAAACATCCCCTGAGGAAGCCCTGAGCGGCGAAACATGTCGGGACAATCACTCCAATGTTATTGTTGAGTGGCCAATTTCCATCTGTTTTGAAGTCAAGATGTTCTTTTCTACTTCTCTAACTGAAAAACATTTCCCTAAAAAACTTCCCTTGTCCATTTCCATTTTCAGGGATGTTGGTGCCATTTTTGACATTGTCACTTCTCCATACCACTACTTTCTACTATAAAGGACAAACAAGAGGTGACTAGATAAATAGAAAAGAGATTTGTCCTGGGGTTGCTGCCCCTTGGATGCAGCTTGTGGCCTCAGCATAGGCTCGGCTAAGGGCTTGAAGAAATCTGAATTGAAAGATACTGGCCAGAGAGCATCACCTGCAAGGAATTATCAGAAGAGGGATTCTTTTATCACAGGAGAATGTTGCATGGAAGCTGGTAGGTGACAGCTGTCCTTGGACATTGTGAGTAGGACCCTTGCTTAAGACTCCAGGTGTGCATGTGCTTTAGGAGTTGCATGCTAGAAGTTGCTGTACGGACTATGACGCTCATAAGGAGCCCTAGATTACTGGCTATCTCCTGTACCTACAATCAAGGCTGCTGATCGAGGACTTGTGATTAAGAGACTATCCCTCTACTGTACATCTGTTTGTGGTTTGGCATATTCTGCACCCTTATCCTTCTCTTGTTCAATATTTCTGTAATAAGCTTATACAAAAGACACCCCTAGACTGAGTATGTTTGTTGGTGTGCGTGGAACAATTGTACAAGCCTGGCAGCCTCTGAACGGGTAGGGGAGACCTGGGTATATTCTCATCGCCCCCCGGGGGTGAGCGCAATATCAACATAAGGGGGAACTTCACCACTGTCATCCTAACAAGCAACTTCACCACTGTCCTTAAACATGGAGAGACACTATAGTAATGACCATCAATGGTACTTCACCACTAACCACCAAGATAATGAGGGTACTTCACCACTATAAACGTAAGGGTGAACTTCACCCCTTTCCACCAACATGGAGAGTGACTACAGCATTGACCATCAATGGCACTTGACCACTAACAACCAACATTATGAGGGCACTTCAGCACTATCAATGTAAGGAGGCATGTTACCACTGAATAAAATGCCCTGCCATTGGCTCCTGCTTAGTGGAAATTCCTTACACGAATCCGCTTAACCAGACTCTTGGTACCTAATGGTATCTTGCTCAGAACTATTGTACTTGCTCCTGCAGCACCATTCCATTATTATTACGGGCACTTATATAAAGCCATCACAGTACTTTTCATATACAGTATATTGTACATTCATATCAGTCCCTGCCCTTAAAGCGGAGGTCCGGTAAAAAAAAACAAAAAAATTTAAATCAGCAGCTGCTAACACGGTAGCTGCTGACTTTTAAGAAGGACACTTACCTGTCCTTGTCGCCAGTGATGTCGCCCCCGCCGAGGCCGATCCTCGATCCTGGCAGCTCCAGGCGCCGCCATCCACAGTAAGGGAAACAGGCAGTGAAGCCGCACGAGCAGCGCGGCGCTTTGTGAATGGGCCGGCTGCTTTCTGGGATACACACAGTTCCCAGAATGCAGCGCGCCCCCATTCACAAGAAGAAACCGAGTGTAGGAGGAGGAAGAGAATCCACTGCAGAGGATGAAGAGGCAGATTCGGGACTTCCGCATAGCAACAGCTATTTCGAGTAAGTAAACTTTTTTTTTTTTTTTTGATTTTTGGAGGAAATTTTTTTTTCAGGGTGGAACTCCACTTTAACCACCTTCCCGACCGCCGCATGTACATATACGTCGGCAGAATGGCACGTACAGGCACATTGGCGTACCTGTACGTCCCTGCCTAGACGTGGGTCGGGGGTTCCGATCGGGACCCCCCCCGCGACTTGCGGCGTTCGGGTCCCCTCGGGGAGCGATCCGGGACGACGGCGCGGCTATTTGTTTTTAGCCGCTCCGTCGCGATCGCTCCCCGGAGCTGAAGAACGGGGAGAGCCGTGTGTAAACACGGCTTCCCCCGTGCTTCACTATGGCGCTGCATCGATCGAGTGATCCCTTACATAGGGAGACTCGATCGATGACGTCATTCCTTCAGCCACACCCCCCTACAGTTGTAAACACACACACAGTGTACACCAAATCCTACAGCGCCCCCTGTGGTTAACTCCCAAACTGCAACTGTCATTTTCACAATAAAGAATGCAATTTAAATGCATTTTTTGCTGTGAAAATGACAATGGTCCCAAAAATGTGTCAAAATTGTCCGAAGTGTCCGCCATAATGTCGCAGTCACGAAAAAAATCGCTGATCGCCGCCATTAGTAGTAAAAAAAAATAAAAATTATAAAAATGCAATAAAACTATCCCCTATTTTGTAAACGCTATACATTTTGCGCAAACCAATCGATAAACGCTTATTGCGATTTTTTTTACCAAAAATAGGTACAAGAATACATATCGCCCTAAACTGAGGAAAAAAAAAATGTTATATATGTTTTTGGGGGATATTTATTATAGCAAAAAGTAAAAAATATTGAATTTTTTTCAAAATTGTCGCTCTATTTTTGTTTATAGCGCAAAAAATAAAACCCGCCGAGGTGATCAAATACCACCAAAAGAAAGCTCTATTTGTGGGGAAAAAAGGACGCCAATTTTGTTTGGGAGCCACGTCGCACGACCGCGCAATTGTCTGTTAAAGCGACGCAGTCCCAAACTGTAAAAACACCTTGCGTCTTTAGGCAGCAATATGGTCCGGGGCTTAAGTGGTTAAGGAGCTTACAGTCTAAGATCCCTAACACACATTCATACATACACACTATGGCCCAGATTCACAAAACACTTACGCCGACGTATATCAAAATACGCAGCGTAAGTGTAAATATGCGCTGTCGTATCTGTGCGCCGTGCCCACAAAATACGCCTGGAAATAGGCTTCATCCGACCGACGTAACTTTCCTACGCCGGCGTATCGTGGGCGCATATTTACGCTGCCCGCAAGTGGTGCTCCCATTGATTTCCTATTCACATATGCAAATGAGGGAGATACGCGGATTCACGAACGTACTTGCGCCCCGGCGCATAATATACGCGTTTTGCGTAAGTCTTACGTCTGGCGTAAAGTTATGCCCCATAAAGCAGGTGTAAGTCAGCACCATCCATGCAAATGGCTGCACCAGGGAACACAGCCGTCGTATTTTACGTCGTTTACGTAGTACATGAATATGGCTAGGCGTAGGTTACGTTCACGTCGTAGACAGTGATTCGACGTATCTTAGGGAGTAGTTCCAACGTGATTCTGAGCATGCGCACTGGGACGGCGCATGCGCCGTTCGTTTTAAGTACTTGTATGGCGCTCGGCCCATCATTTACATGGGGTCACGCCTCATTCGCATGGCTCACGCCCACTTCCACCTACGCCGGCTTACGCCGAGGAAACCCAGCGCAGCGGAGGCTTTGTGAATTCGGTGCGTGCCTCTCTGCGCTGCGTCGGCGTAGCTTATATTAGATACGCTACGCCGGCATAAATATGCGCCGATGTATGTGAATCCGGGCCAATAGGTCCAATTTAGACAGGAGCCAATTAACCAACCAGCATGTCTTCGGAGTGTGGGGGGAAGCTGGAGTTCCCAGAGGAAACTCATGCAGGAACAGAGAGGACATGCAAACTCCATGCAGGTAGTGCCGTGGTTGGGATTCGAACCAACGAACCCTAGTGCTGCTAGGCAGAAGTGCCATTTATGGAGAGATTCCAGTGTGAGTACCCACAGCACCATAATCTGCCCCTTAACCAAACCACCAAAATGTAGCTAAAAGTCTGGACACTACAGCCACCTGCCAGATGAATCTTATCATCAAAATAGAGGAAGTGAAATTGGGTGTTTCACTACTGAGACAGGACTTGTACATGCTGTGAAGAGGTGAGAAACCCAAAACCATACCATCCAGATATCCCTCCCTGTTGTGTGAACAGGCAAACAGGCAAAGTTTTATTTTTACACATATAGGTGGATTCAGAACTCGGAATCTGCACCGTCCTAAGTTTAAGTGTATTCTCAAACTGAGATACACTTAAACCTATCTAAGATACGACAGCTTGCGCCGTTGTATCTTAGGGTGCAATATTTAGGCTGGCCGCTAGGTGGCGCTTCCGTTGAGTTCGGCGTAGAATATGTAAATGCATAGATACGCCGATTCACGAACGTACGTCCGCCCGTCGCTGTAACGATACGCCGTTTCCGTAAGAGATACGCCACCTAAAGATAAACATGTCCCCTAGGTGGCGTAGCCAATATTAAGTATGGCCGTCGTTCCCGTGTCGAAATTTGAACATTTTACGTTGTTTTCGTAAGTCGTCCGTGAATAGGGCTGGACGTAATTGCACACTGGGATATGTACACGGACGGCGCATGCGCCGTTCGTAAAAAACGTTAATCACGTCAGGTCACCCCCCATTAACATAAAACACGCCCCCTCAGCCTAATTTTAATTAGGCGCGCTTTCGCCGGCAACATTTACGCTACGCCCCTGTAAGTTAGGAGGCAAGTACTTTGTGAATACAGTACTTGCCTATCTAACTTAAGGCGGCGTAGCGTAAATACGTTACGCCTCGCCGCCTTAAGGATGCGGCGGTCTTTCTGAATCCACCTAATAGGTTCCAAGAACCATGAAAATCAGTTGTGTATATTAAAGAAGAACTCTGGGCATTTTTTTTTCTCGCACTGCTTGGGTCAACTGCTCGTTTTGTCCAGGGGCGCAAGGAAAAGCTATACTTACCCGATTCTTCTATCCTCCAGAAAACCGCGCTCCCCCATGTTCAGCGGTGGACTTTCTATGTTGGTCTATGGGCATGATGACATCAGGAACAGTCCATTCACAAGACCCCTAGAGCGCAGGGAGGGCAGGAGCAGCAGGGACCGGTCTTTCTTTCGGAGGATCAGCGGATTAGGTAAGTATATCTCTGCTCTTCAATTCCCTAGGCAAAAACGAGCAGTTAACCCATGCAGTGCAGGCACAGTCCCACTGCATGGGAAAATAAAAGAGTTTTTCTTCTGTTGTACTCGCTGAGCTGGATGTCCGTCATCGACCCGCGATCGCCTAGACAGAATGGGGATCTGCCTTTGTAAACAAGGCAGATCCCCATTCTGACAGATGACATGACAGAGGTCTACTGTTCCCAGTCATCGGGAACAGTGGGCCAGATTCATGTAGCCCGGGCGCAGCTTAACGTAACCGATTTAGGTTACCCCGCCGCAAATTTTCTGTCTAAATGCTCGATCCACAAAGCACTTACCTGGAAATTTGCGGCGGTGTATCCTAAATCCGTCCGGCACAAGGCGGGCCAATTCAAATGGGGCGGGTACCATTTAAATTAGGCGCGCTCCCACGCCGGACGTACTGCGCATGCTCCCGACGCAAATTTCCCGACGTGCTTTGCGCGAAATTACGACGCGCCAACGTTTTGTGAATCGCGACGTGAAAAAAAGACTTGCGCCGGGAAATTTTTTTTTTTTTTTAAAAATTCAAAAGCGACGCGGGAAAGACGGGTATACTTTTACATGGTGGAGTAATTTTCCACTTTGTAAAAGGTGCCCTATCTTTGCGACGGCAAACTAACACTTGCGGCGACGTAACGACGGGAAAAAGTTTTGTGGATCGCCGTAACTGCTAATTTGCATACCCGACGCTGGTTTACGACGCGAACTCCCCCCAGCGGCGGCCGCGGTACTGCATCCTAAGATCCGACAGTGTAAAACTATTACACCTGTCGGATCTTAGGGATATCTATGCGTAACTGATTCTATGAATCAGTCGCATAGATAGAAACAGGGATACAACGCCGTATCAGCAGATACGCCGTCGTATCCCTTTTGTGAATCTGGCCCAGTGATCTCTGTCATTTACCAGTCAGTCCATCCCCCCTACAGTTAGAACACACCTAGGGAACACAGTTAACACCTTGATCGCCTCCTAGTGTTAACCCCTTCCCCACCAGCGTAATTTTTATATTGAACACTGCATCTTTATAGCACTGATCAACGTATGTTACTGGTCCCCAAAAAGTGTAAATTCAGGTCAGATTTGTGCGCCGCAATGTAGAGGTCCCGCTAAAAATCACAGATCGCCGTCATTACCAGTAAAAACAATAAAAAAATAAAAGTCCCTAAATCTATCCCATCGTTTGTAGACGTGATAACTTTTGCGCAAACCAACCAATATACGCCTAAAAATATGTAGAATATATCGGCCTAAACTAATGAATAAATTAGTTTTTTTCTATATATTTTTTGGATATGTATTATAGCAAAAAGTAAAAAAAAAGTAATTTTTTTCAAAATTGTCACTCTTTGTTTATAGCGCAAAAAATATTTGTTTGGGTACAGTGTGGCACGACCATGCAATTGTCAGTTAAAGCGATGCATTGCCTAATCGCAAAAAATGGCCTGGTCATTAAGAGGGAAAATTCTTCCTGTCTTTCAGTGGTTAAAAATCAGCATTAAACGCTCTAGCTCTGGAAGGTTTTACCCCCTTTGCGACGAGGCCAATTTTTGCGATATGGCACTGCATTATTTTACCTGACAATTGCGCAACGTTTTTTTCCCACAAATAGAGCTTCCTTTTGGTGGTATTTGATCACCTCTGCAGTTTTCATTTTTTGCGCTATAAACAAAAAAAGACCGACAATTTTGAAAACAAAAATATTATTTTTTACTTTCTGCTATATAACACATCCAATAAAATAAAAAAAATAACATTTCTTCATCAGTTTAGGCCAAAATGTATTCTGCCACATATTTTTGGTAAAAAAATCCCAATGAGTGTATATTGATTGGTTTGCACAAAAGTTATAGTATCCAAAAACTATGGGATACATTTATGGAATTTATTTTTTACTAGTAATAGTGGCGATCAGCGAGACTGCGGGAGACAAATCAGGCACCTAACTGTCACTTTTTTGGGAACCAGTGACCCCAATACAGTGATCAGTGCTAAAAATATGCACTGTAATGCCGCGTACACACGATGCAATTCCGACGCTCAAAAATCCTACGCATGCCCAGAATCATTGAACTTAAATTTTCTCGGCTTGTTGTAATTTGAGCCAACATTCCGTCGGAAAAAAATCCACGATTTTGTTGTTGGAAATTCTGATTGTGTGTACGTGGCATAACTGTACTAATTACACTGGCAGGGAACAACTAGGGCAATCAAGGGGTTAAATGCGCGGCCAACATATTTTACTGTGTGCGCTGTGTGCTGTTTTTACTAAGCAATGTGATGTCAGAAGAGAGCCCTGTGTTTGTTTACCTACACAGGGCTCTCTTCGGTAATGTCCAGAGCTGATTGTTGGGTGCACAGCCAGGGCGGCGGGGGCACACTCCCAACCTGGTGTGCGGATCACATACTAGATACGTGATCCTGCGCAGAAGAGCGGCCTTGCCACTGTATATGTACTGTATACAGGGGCGGACTGACAACTCATGGGGCCCCCGGGCAATAGGAGATTATGGGGCCCCCGGGCAATAGGAGATTATGGGGCCCCCAGGCAATAGGAGATTATGGGGCCCCCAGGCAATAGACACAGTATACACACACACATACAGTATGCACACACAGTATACATACACATAGAATACACATACACACACTGAAAAGGTCCTGGAGAGGCGTGGGGCAGCTATAATCTTGAGATTTTTAGACCAAAAGGATGTCAGTAAGGGACATTTCAGGAACAGATGGAAAAAAACACAGATTTTTACATACTGTCCCTGGTTTTACTGAGGCTGTCAACCCTGATGGGGCCCCCTAGAGGCATGGGGCCCTTGGGCAGTGCTCGAATGGTCAGTCCGCCCCTGACTGTATATGGTCGGCAAGTGGTTAAGGCATTAAAGTATAACTGTGATGAGACCAACTCCCCAGACAACGACAGTGTACACACACAGTACAGCCAAAGCTGGAACAGAAGCCCTTAATTTAGCAAAATAAACACGGTCAGAGGCAACTACGGCGTATAACGCGCACCCCAAGCTTAGAAAGGTAAAAAAAAAAAAGGAAACTTACATTTTTGCCCTGCGTTCATCGGTGGCCTTATCCGGCGTCTGTCTGCAGCCTTGCGCGGGGTCCGTCCAGCCTTGTGGGTGTCCATCTGCAGCTTCCTTGCGCGGGGTCCGTCTGTGGCTTTGGAGGTGTCCGTCTGCGGCTTCCATCCATGTGTCCGTCTCCGTCCAGCGTGTCCGTTTTTGGATTTGGCGCGAGCCGAGAGGAGACGGATTTCCTGTGTGTCCTCTCGCATGGCTGCGGGCGGAGCCGAGCGTGGCCGAGCCTAGCCGAGTGCGCAGTACACTCGGCTCGGCTCTAGGCTAGTGGCTCAGAGACAGCGGGGATCGGCGTATATCGCGCACCCACAATTTTCCCCTGATTTTAGGGGAAAAACGTGTGCGGTATACGCCGATAAATACGGTAATTCTCTGACCACCCTCTAAATTTACAACAGCACCGGCTATGAAAGTAGCCAGGCGCTACATAAACAAGGCAGATGCACGTTCTGACAGGAAAGAACACAGTGATCTTGTGTTCCTGCTAAGCAGGAACACAGATCTCTGTGTTCATCCAGTGAGTCCATCCCCCACACAGTTAGCAAGCACCTCCTAGGGACACACTTAACCCTTTGATCGCCCCTGGTGTTAACCCCTTCCCTGCCAGTGTCATTAGTACAGTAACGGTGCATTTCTTTAGCACTATTCACTGTAATAATGTCACTGGTTCCCAAACAAGTGTCAGTTGGATGTGTGATTTGTCCGCCGCAATATTGCAGTCCTGCTAAAAATTGATGATCTCCGCCATTACTAGTAAAAGAAAATAAATAAAAATGCCAGAAAAAATATCCCATAGTTTGACGCGATAACTTTTGCGCAAACCAATCAATAGACGCTTTTTGATTTTTATTTATTTTTTACCAGAAATATGTAGCAGAATACATATTGGCCTAAATTGATGAAGACATTTTATTTTTTACATTTTTTATATGTGTTTTATAGCAAAAAATCAGATATATTTTTTTAAAAATTGTCGGTCTTTTTTGTTTATAGCACAAAAAAACAAAACGAAAAGGTGATCAAATACCACCAAAGGAAAGCTCTATTTGCGGGGGGGGAAAAAGAACATCAATTTTATTTGGGTACAACGTCGCACGACTGTGTAATTGTAAGATAAAATAACGCAATGTATTCGCAAAAAAATGGCATGGTCAGGAAGGGGGTAAAACCTTCTGGGGCTGAAGTGTTTCATTTATACAGGCATTTGATATGAACGCTCAAGCGCTAAACGCACCTAGTGCTTACGCGTGGACGTCACTTTTTTTTTGAGCGCGCTGGTTCTGTTTTTTTTTGCTGTGTTTCTGACAGCATGAGGCTGGTTTCAGCATTCACATAGGACAAGACATCATGAACTATGACAGGACTGCTTTTATTATAAAAATATAAAAATACACAGCCCTCCCATCACATGACCATCAGCCAGAGGACCGGGAGCGCGCTCTGCAAGATCAGCACCGGGGAAACACACGGGGGCGAGCTCACAGTATCATGGAAAATCCCAGCAGCGGCGACAGGATCAAAACGAGTCTTGAGCCGCAGTAAGGGGCGGGGCGACAGAAGTAGCTGTGTGCGCATGCTTTGATCGGCTTTACTGACGCTTTACTGCTCCTCCCGGGAAGTTTCTCCTGTCTGCCCGAAGCCGGTGATCTCTCAGTGTGTACATTCATACGGTAGGGCTGTGCGCTGCCCTCATAACTCGACACTTCCGGGTATCTGTTCCATAGGAGGTTCTGAGTGAAGGGAGAAGAACCTGATGAGCGAAGAGGGTGGACGGCTCGAGCACTCCCCCATCAGTCCGGTTAGTGTCACTGCTATGAGGTGTATGTCTTGTCTCAGTCAGTGTGGGGATGTAGAGTGTGGGGTACAAGGGGGGGCTAGGGTGACATGAGTCATGTCTGGATTGGAGGAGTAGGGGAATGTAGTCCTCTATGAGGTGTCCCCTAGAATCCTCCACTCCTGGAATGTGTCACCAATGTTCACCATGCTTCCTGCAGCTCTCATGGTGGCCTGGTGGTTTGGTCCTCCAGGAATGTAGATCATGCCACTCGGAAAGATCTCAGAGTAGATATTCCCTGAAGCCGAGCTTCGGGATACAGGTACATTCCATTGGTAAACTCCATTACATACACCGATCAGCTCTAACTTTAGGGTCACCCACCTAATATTCAGTAGGTCTCCTTTTGCTGCCAGAACACCCTGACCCATCAAGGCATGGACACCACTAGACCTCTCAAGGTATGCTGTGGTATTTGGCACCAAGCTGTCAGTAGCAGATCCTTTAAAGCAGGGGTCTCCAAACTTCCTAAACAAGGGGCCACTTTTCTGTTGTTTAGACCTCAGGGGGCCGGACTGCGGGAGCAAAAAATGTCCTGGCTTCAATAGGAGGAATAGTGACCCATATTCATTATTAGGGAAGGAATAGTGTCCCATAATTGGTATCAGTAGGAGGAATTAGTGTCCCATCATTGGTATCGGTAGGAGGAATCGTGTCCCATCTTTGGTATCTGTAGGAGGAATAGTGTCCCATCATTGTTATCCATAGGAGGAATAGTGTCCCATCATTGTTATCCGTAGGAGGAATAGTGTCCCATCATTGTTATCCGTAGGAGGAATAGTGTCCCATCATTGTTATCCGTAGGAGGAATAGCGTCCCATCATTGGTATCTGCAGGAGGAATAGCGTCCCATCATTGGTATCCGTAGGAGGAATAGCGTCCCATCATTGGTATCTGTAGGAGGAAAAGCGTCCCATCTTTGGTATCTGTAGGAGGAATAGTGTCCCATCGTTGGTGTCTGTAGGAGGAATAGTGTCCCATCGTTGGTGTCTGTAGGAGGAATAGTGTCCCATCGTTGGTGTCTGTAGGAGGAATAGTGTCCCATCGTTGGTGTCTGTAGGAGGAATAGTGTCCCATCGTTGGTGTCTGTAGGAGGAATAGTGTCCCATCGTTGGTGTCTGTAGGAGGAATAGTGTCCCATCATTGGTGTCTGTAGGAGGAATAGTGTCCCATCATTGGTGTCTGTAGGAGGAATAGTGTCCCATCATTGGTGTCTGTAGGAGGAATAGTGTCCCATCATTGGTGTCTGTAGGAGGAATAGTGTCCCATCATTGGTGTCTGTAGGAGGAATAGTGTCCCATCATTGGTGTCTGTAGGAGGAATAGTGTCCCATCATTGGTGTCTGTAGGAGGAATAGTGTCCCATCATTGGTGTCTGTAGGAGGAATAGTGTCCCATCGTTGGTGTCTGTAAGAGGAATAGTGACCCATATTCAGTATTAGGGAAGGAATAGTGTCCCATCATTGGTATCAGTAGGAGGAATAGTGTCCCATCGTTGGTGTCTGTAGGAGGAATAGTGTCCCATCGTTGGTGTCTGTAGGAGGAATAGTGTCCCATCGTTGGTGTCTGTAGGAGGAATAGTGTCCCATCGTTGGTGTCTGTAGGAGGAATAGTGCCCCAAGGGCTGGATAAAGGCAAGCAGAGGGCCACATCTGGCCCCCGGGCCGCAGTTTGGAGACCCCTGTTTTAAAGCAGAGCTCCAATCCCTGTAATCAAATTTATTTTTAAAAGCTCCCCTATGATTTTTATTACTTGTACCTTTTAAATCAAAATAGTATTCATGCTGGTTAGTTTTAAAGTGGAGTTCCAACTACAATCACAATTTTTTTTCTTTTTTTTTCTTTATACCCTTTCACAAGCGTTTAAAATGTCATTATAAAACTCACGTCTTCTGTAACAATTGTCCCCCGATGTCCGGTTTCATCTGTTAAAATAACTTTTTCATTTTGCTTATGGGCATGTGAAGCCCACAAGCATTTATTTCCGGGGATACGGCGCAACTGAGCGGCCAGCATGCACCGCCCCGTTCTCGCACATGCGCAGTAATGGGCCGTAGCGGCGCTGTAAAGTATACAGGTTGCCATAACAACGGGCAGGGTTTTCGGAAGTGCCCGCCCCATTGCTATGGCAATCTAGCCCTCGTCGCTGCCCACTGACACCTGGGAAATGATGACACACATCTCCCAGGAGCAGTAGCAAGCGGAGGCGCAAAGGGAAGTGACGAAAGGAGCCTAGGTGATGATGGAGGAAGATTTCGAGGGGCCGCATAGCAACAGCTACTTAAAGGTGAGTAAAAAAAATAAAATCTCCAAATTTGTATTTATTTCATGCATATTAATGACTTTTTTTGGGTGGAACTCCACTTTAAGCTTTTCAAAATGTACCTGATCTCGGAAGCAGGCAGGTGGCCATCTATGATGTGGGCATCTGAAGTCGGCTTGTGTCTTTTTCCCGGGATTTGGTGCACCTCCCAATCTCACACCTCAGCAGTGAGGACACCACATGGTACAGTGGATTGTAGACTGTCATGTCATATTAAAAAAAATGCAAGATTTTATTAGGCTTCCCAGAAGTGTTTGTAAAGACATGAGGTTTACCTTATTTTTGCAGCAGCCCCCATACTTACCCGAGCCCCCCTCTCAATTCTGAAATGTCCACGAGAGCCTTGCCTCTCCGAGGACTCGCACTCCTGATTGTCTTGGCTTCCGCTGCTGTCAATCACAGCCAGTGAGCCAATAAGGAGATGGAGGGCGCAGGGCCGACCTGGGGCTCGACGTGTAAATGGACACACAGAGCCGCAGGTCTGGAGCATGCCTGCTTTGGTGCCCCCATGGCAAGCTGCTTACTGTGGGGGGCCAGGAGCGCCGGCGCGGGACCTGAGAAGAGGAGAATTCGAGCTGCTCTGTGCAAAACCACCGCACAGAGCAGGTAAGTATAACATGTTTGTTATTTAAAAAAAAAGGCTTTACTATGCCATACCCAAAAGCTTCTGGGTTTGATGACGCAGTTATCGCAGAGCCCAATGGGAATCGCCTAATGATGTCATTGCCTAGATGGCCGGGACAGGAAGTTCCGCCCGAAGATATAATTTATTTTATTTAGAAACAAACAAAAAATAAATCTACATTTAGCCCTGTGCACTGACTGGGGGTGGGGGGGCATTGGAAGTTTAAAAAAAGACTGGAACTGCGCTTCAAAGTATTTCTAAAGGCAGAAAGTTTCTTGCCTTACTGCAGTAAGGTAAAAAAACAAAAAAAAAACTTCTGCATGCAGCTTCCCCTGCAGCCCCACTAAATACTTGCCTGATCCAGTGATGTGCACACGAGCTGAGACACTGTCAGGTCTCTCACTCCTCATTGGTTCCCGCTGCTGTCAATCAGAGCCTATGAGGAGGGGGCAGGGCTAAGTCCTGCTCTGTGTTTGATGGACACTCAGAGTTGGGCTCTGGATTAATCACACAGTGGGGGGCGGGAGTGGGTGAAGCCAGGAGTGCTGGTGGAGGATTGGGACTGCTCTATCCAAAACCATTGCACAGAGCATGAGTATGACATGTTTGTTATATTAAAACAAAAGAAAGCCTTTAGTATTCCTTTAAAGCGTAACTCCACTTTTGTTGAGAAAAAAACATGATCTATGCACCTTACAAGGATTTTTAACAAACTTTGTTACAGATTCCTACTAGGGATGAGCCAGATGTTCATTGACTCGAACATTGGGTGTTCGCTGAAAAGCTGACATGCAGTGTTCGCGGCAAATTTCGAAAAAGCTGCAGAACACCATTAAAGTCTATGAGACACCAACATGAAAAACCAATAAGTGCTAATTTTAAAGGCTTATATGCAAGTTACAGTAAAACCTTGGTTTGAGAGCGTTTTGCAAGACAAGCAAAATGTTTTAATAAATTTTGCCTTGATATACAAGCGATGTCTTGATATAAGACTAGCGTCGTGTCACAACTGAGTATAAAAAACAAGAGAGGAGCGGCGAGCCTCTAAGTGTAGTAATATGGTTACATTTAATGAAGGTACAACATTTAGCAACATATTGCTACACTTGGAGGTGCCTCTTTTCTCTGTTATACCCTTTAAAAAAAAATGCTTTGATATACAAGTGCTTTGGATTGCAAGCATGTTTCTGAAACAAATTATACTCACAATCCAAGGTTTTTACTGTATTGCCATAAAAAGTGTTTGGGGACCCGGGTCCTGCCCCAGGGGACATGTAGGTGTTTTTTCAGGAGCAGTGGTTTTAATAATGCTTAAAGTGAAACAATAAAAATTATTCCTTTAACTATTGTGCCTGGGGGTGTCTATAGTATACCTGTAAAGTGGTGCATTTTTCCCGTGTTTAGAAAAGTCCCGGGGAAAACAAATTAATTTGAAACTGATCGCGGCTGTAATGAATTTTTGGGTCCCGGCAATATAGATAAAAATCACTGAAAAAAACGGCATGAACCCCCCCCCCCCCAGTCCATTACTAGGCCCTTTGGGTCTGATATGAATATTAAGGGGAACTCCGAACCAAAATTGAAAATACATTTCGTGGGGGTCGCCCTAAAATCCATCCCAGGCCCTTCAGGGCTTATCGGAATCTGGAAGCCACCTTTAATGAGGAAAACCCCAGATCCCGCCCCCCCATGTGAATTGGTAACGGGAGCAATGTACCCCTACCAATTCACAACAGTGTCAAAAATAGTAAAGACAGGAGACACTTTGGGACAAGTACTTTATTTAAAAATGTCCCACGATGTAAATCCATCTCATGCCGCCTGACGAGCCGAAAAAAAACCACAACAGCTCCACCACCATGGGAGGCTCCCACCAAGTGACGCTTCTTCTCAATGGCAGCTGTTATATAGCTGAGGGCGGGGCCACTCGGTGACTTAAACGGGTGACCCCCGCCTTCCTCTGCCATTACGTGGCGTCAGAGAGGTGCAAGCAGCAGGTACAGTTTTTACATTTACATGTTCTCTAAGGCCTGGTTCACATCGGTGTGACTTGTCATGTTACTTAACAGTTCAAAGTCACACCCCATCTGTGGCAATATAACCGTTCAAAATCGCTGCAACTTTGAAAAAGGTTCCTGCACTGTTTCTTTGCGATTTGCCCCTGAAGTCTGTTAACCACTTGGACCGAGCCTCTTTTTTAAAATATGTTGTTTACAAGTTAAAACGTTTTTTTGCCCGAAAATTTCTTGGAACCCCCAATCATTATACATTTTTTTTCTAACACCCTAGAGAACAAAATGGCGGTCATGTCAATACTTTGTCACACAGTGATCTTGCAAGCGCACTTCAAAATAACACAACAGTAAAGTTAGCCCAAATGTTTATATATATATATATATATATATATATATATATATATATAATATATATTATATATATATATATATATATTATTGTGAAAGATAAAGTTAAGCCGAGTAAATTGATACCCAACATGTCACGCTTCAAAATTGCGCCTGCTCGTGGAATGACGACAAACTTTTACCCTTAAAAATCTCCATAGGCGACATTTAAAAAATTCTACAGGTTGCATGTTTTGAGTTAGAGGAGATCTAGGGCTAAAATTATTGCTCTCGCTCTAACAATCGCGGCGATACCTCACATGTGTGGTTTGAACACCGTTTTCATATGCGGGCGCTGCTCGCGTATGCCTTTGCTTCTGCACGCAAGCTCGTCGGGACGGGGCACTTTAAAAATATATATATATATATATATTTTTTATTTTACTTTATTTATTTTGACAGTGACCCAAAAAGTTTTTTTTTTTTTTTTTTAGTCACTTTTTTTCCTATTACAAGTAATGTAAACATCCCCTGTAATAGAAAAAAGCATGACAGGTCCTCCTTAAATATAATGAGATCTGGGGTCAAAAAAAAAAAAAAAGAGCTATGGACGGAAGTGACGTTTTGACGTTGCTTCTGCCCTGCTATATTATGGAGACGGGTGGGAGCCATCTTCCCCCTCACTCGTCTCCATACCCAGCCACAGCAAGGACCTGATCCCCTCCGCCTCTACCGACGGCTCTGGTAAGCGGCGGGAATGGGGGCACTCTCCCGCCGCCGATAACGGTGATCTTAGGGCGAATCCGCCGCAGGGACCACCATTATCGTAAATCAGACCGCTCACTGAAAAGATGGATAATTGGGTTATAGCAGCTATCTGCTGCCATAACAGATATCCATTTTTAAAGTGCCAACGTGTATATATACAGTAGGCGGTCCAGAAGTGGTTAAGTGAAGTTGCACAGATGTCGGCAAGCCGCACATGAAATCTGAAAATCGTCTTTGAACACCAGAGCTAATTGGTCTGCATTGATTTCAATGGGGGGGGTTAAAGTCCTTTAACCACTAGCCGACCAGCCGCCGTCATTCTACGGCGGCAGGTCGGCTCTCCTGGGCGAGACCACGTCATTCTACGTCGGCTCTTTGAGCCGCCACTAGGGGCGCGCGCGCCCCCCCGCTCGCCCCCGACTCCCGTGCGTGTGCCCGGGCACACGCGATCGCTCGTTACAGAGCGGGGACCGGGACCTGTGTGTGTAAACACACAGCTCCCGGTCCTGTCAGCGGGGGAAACGCTGATCTTCTGTTCATACAATGTATGAACAGAGGATCAGTGTTTCCCCTAGTGAGGCCACCCCCCTACAGTAAGAACACACCCAGGGAACATACTTAACCCCTTCCCCGCCCCCTAGTGTTAACCCCTTCACTGCCAGTGGCATTTTTATAGTAATCCAATGCATTTTTATAGCACTGATCGCTATAAAAATGCCAATGGTCCCAAAAATGTGTCCGAAGTGTCCGCCATAACGTCGCAGTACCGAAAAAAAAATCGCTGATCGCCGCCATTACTAGTAAAAAAAAAAGATATTAATAAAAATGACATAAAAATACCCCCTATTTTGTAAACGCTATAACTTTTGCGCAAACCAATCAATAAACGCTTATTGCGATTTTTTTATTTTTTTTTTATTTTTTTTTTTACGAAAAATAGGTAGAAGAATACGTATCGGCCTAAACTGAGGGAAAAAAAATGTTTTTTTATATATTTTTGGGGGATATTTATTATGGCAAAAAGTAAAAAATATTCATTTTTTTTCAAAATTTTCGCTCTATTTTTGTTTATAGCGCAAAAAATAAAAACCGCAGAGGTGATCAAATACCACCAAAAGAAAGCTCTATTAGTGGGAAAAAAAGTACGCCAATTTTGTTTGGGAGCCACGTCGCACGACCGCGCAATTGTCTGTTAAAGCGACGCAGTCCCGAATCGCAAAAAGTACTCTGGTCTTTGGGCAGCAATATGGTCCGGGGGGTAAGTGGTTAAATAACTTGAGGGAGCGTCTAATTTTTTTTGCCCTTAGTTCCACTATGTTGGCCAATAAAGGAATATCCCTTAAAAAACCCAAATATTTTCTATGTAAGGGTCGAGCCGAGGGATGTTGCTTTGGGTTCCTTAGGTTGCATGCCTACAGGCTCCCGTGATGGGAATTCAGCCTTGATTGCACTGTGTTTTACTGGCAAGCTCAGCTGAACATTATCTCTCCAAATGTACTGTACTTTACAGCTTGTGAAGCTTGAAAAGTGGCCAGTTCTGTATATTGTACTGGATTAACACATGTCCGTTCTGTTTTATAGATTCCTGCTTGAAAAGCTGACCCACATAATTGTTTATTGCTGTCATTTGTTTCCAAAAAAATTTCAGGCAACCTTCACTTTGAGGCTTCGTCTCTAGCACCCCATATACACTCACTGGCCACTTTATTAGGTACACCCGTTCAGTTACTTTATAACACAAATTGCTAATCCGCCAGTCACATGGCAGCAACTCAGGGCATCTAGATGTGGTGAAGACAACTTGCTGAAGTTTAAACCGAGCATCAGAATGGGGAAGAAAGGGGATTTAAGTGACTTTGAATGTGCAAGACGGTCTGATCTAAGTATTTCAAACATTGCTGATCTACTGGGATTTTCATGCGCAGCCATCTTTAGGGTTTAGTGAGTGGAGGTTGTGTGGAGGAAAATAGCTTGTTGATGTCGGAGGAGAATTGGGCAGACTGGTTAGAGATGATAGAAAGGCAATAGTAACTCAAATAACCACTTGTCAAAACCAAGATATGCAGAATACCATCCTGGAATGCATAACACATTGAACCTTGAAGCAGATGGGATTCAGCAGAAAAAGACCACACTGGGTGCCACTCCTGTCGGTAAGAACAGGATACTGAGGCTACAATTTGCACAGGCTCATCAAAATTGGACAATAGAAGATTGGAAAAACATTGCCTGGTCTGATGAGCCTCAATTTCAGCTGCAAGATTCAGATGGTAGGGTACCAATTGAGCATCATTTAACCTCTTGACCACTGGGCACTTAAACCCCCTTCCTAACCATACCAATTTTCAGCTTTCGGTGCTCTTACAATTTGAATGACAATTACTCAGTCATACAACATTGTACCCATCTGAAATTGTTGTCCTTTTTTTTCACACAAATAGAGCTTTCTTTTGGTGGTATTTGATCACCTCTGCGGTTTTTATTTTTTGCGTTATAAAAGAAAAAAAGACTGGAAAAAAAAATTCTAGTTTCTGTCATATTAGCAGGTTATTTCTCACACACAGCATATGCATACTACAAATTACACCCCAAAACACATTCTGCTATTCCTCCTGAGTATAGCGATACCACATGTGTGAGACTTTTACACGGCGTGGCCACATACAGAGGCCCAACATGCAGGGAGCACCATCAGGCGTTCTGGAGCACCCAGGCCAATTCTGACATTTCTCTCCTACATGGAAAAATCATCATTTATTTGCTAAAAAATGACATAGAACCCCAAAACATTATATATGCTTTTTTTAGCAAAGACCCTCGAGAATACAATGGCGGCTGTTGTTGTAACTTTTTATCTTGCACGGTATTTCCGCAGCAATTTTTTGAACACGTGTTTTTTTTTTTTAAAACTGTTTGTTTTGTGCTTAAAAAAAAAAACAGTAAAGTTAGCCCAATGTTTTTGCATAATATGAAAGATGAAGTTACGCTGAGTAAATAGATACCTAACATGTCACCCTTCAAAATTGCACACGCTCACGTGGTAAGGAGCCGCTTCCATTGGCTCCTTACCGCAATCCTTGTTGCTGCGGGTCCCGTGGACCCGGCGAGCGCCGGTGATCGCGTGTGCGCGCCCGCTCGGGCGTGCGGGTCTGATTCTCCGGGAGGACGTATATTGACGCCCTCCCAGAGTAAGGGAACCGCCTTGTAGCCGTATTTCGGCTATAGGGCGGTTACTAAGTGGTTAAACACCACAGCCTACCTGAGTATTGTTGCTGACCATGTCCATCTCTTTATGACTACAGTGTACTCGTCTTCTGATGCTCCTTCCAGCAGGATAATGCACCATGTCACAAAATTCAAATCATCTCAAACTGCTTTCTTAAACATGAAAATTAGTTCACTGTGCTCCAATGGCCTCCACAGTCGCCATATAGAGCACCTTCGGGATGTGTTGGAATGGGAGATTCGAATCGTGGATATGCAGCCGACAAATGTGCAGCAACTGTGTCATGCTATCATGTCAATATGGATCAAAATCTGAGGAATGTTTTCAACACCTTGTTGAATCTATGCAATGAAGAATTAAAGCAGTTCTGAAGGAAAAGGGGGGCCCAACCCCGTATTAGCAAGGTGTACTTAATAAAGTGGCTGGTGAGTGTATATTCATTGTGGCTAAGTGGGTAGCACTTCCACCTAACACTGGGGTCACTGGTTCGAATTCCAACCACATCACTACATATGCCTGGGTTTCCTCCATTTGCTCTGGTTTCCTCCCACACTCCAAAGACTTGCCGGTAGATCAATTGGCTCTTGTCTAAATTAGCCCTAGTTATGTGAATGTATGACTGTGAGTTAACCTTTTGATTGTTAGCTCTTTAAGGGCAGGGACTGATGTGAATATACAGATATATAGATATATATAGATAGATAGATAGAGATATATATATATATTTCTCTAATGGATATGGGCTGAAAGTGCACTCTCTCAGGTTTAATTTGAAGGTATGTACATCCAAATCGGAGGAAGGTTTAGGAATTACAGCTCTTAAAGTGGGAGTTCACCTGACATTTTTTTGACAGGCTTCTGACGGTCGCATACATCGCGTCACGAGTAGCCGAAAGAAGCCGAACATCGATGCGGCTCTATATGGCGCCTGCGCACCGACGTTCGGCTACTTTCGGAAAATCGTGACGCGATGTATGCGACCGTCGGAAGCCTGTCAATCAAATAGGAACGCTCAGTCCCGCAGCCCATACCCGGAAGAGGCGGAGAAGATCTATCTCTAAAACGGTAAGTACTGCTTCGATTTAAAAAAAAAACACCCGATTCCCCTTGACAAAATGAGCCTCAAACTAATGTTAAAAATTAACTTTTTGGGTGAACCTCCGCTTTAAGAACAGCCATCCCCCCTTTTATCAAGGGGCCAAAAGTAATTGGACAATTGAAACAAATGCTGTTTCATGGTCAGGTGTGGGCTACTCCTTCATTATTTCTTCATCAATTAAGTAGGTAAAAGGTCTGAAGTTGATTCTAATGCCGTGTACACACAATAGGATATTCAGACAACAAAACCATGGATTTTTTTCCGACGGATGTTCGCTCAAACTTGTCTTGCATACACACGTCACACAAATGTTGTCGGAACTTGCGAACATCAAGAACGCTGTGACGTACAACACTACAACGAGCAGAAAAAAATTAAGTTCAATGATTCCGAGCATGCATAGAATTTTTGTGCGTTGAATTGTGTACACACGGTCGGAATTTCCGACAACAACTTTTGTTGTCGGAAAATTTGAGAAATTCCGACAGATCTATAAACATTCTGCAATGTTTAGAGATTACTGTCATCCCAGATTCAGCCAGATGCAGCAAAGTTGATTGGACGGTGCTTCACAGTATAGATGGACAATAATCCAAAACACTGCAAAAGCAACCCAGGAGCTATTTGAAGGAAAAGAAGAGGAATATTCTGCAATGGTGGAGTCAATCACCTGATCTCAACCCAATTGAGCATGCATTTCACTTGCGGAAGGCAAAACTAAAGGCAGAAAGACCCACAAACAACAACTGAAGGCAGCTGCAGTTGGAGCCTGGCAAAGCATCAGAAGGGTGGAAACCCAGTGATTGTTGGTGTCCATAGATTCCATACTTCAGGCAGTCATTGCCAGTAAAGGATTATCAACAAAATATTAAAAATTAACATTTTATTTATGTCCAGTTACACTTGAGCCCTTGAAAATAGAACTGTGTATAAAAATGGTTGCCGTTCCTAAAATTTATACTTGATATTTATGTTCAGCACCTTGAATTTAAAGCTGAAAGTCTGCACTTCAAATTAATTTGGATTGTTTATTCCTATTACTAGGAATGTAAACATCCCTTGTAATGTGAGATCTGAGGTCAAAAAGAGCTCAAATCTCATATTTTAGACTTCAATGCAATAAAAAATAATTCTCCCTTTTAACCACTTCAGCCACGGAAGAATTTACCCCCTTCTTGACCAGAGCATTTTTTTTGCGATTCGGCACTGCGGCTCTTTAACTGACAATTGCGCAGTCGTGCGTCCCCCACAAATGGCTTTCTTTTGGTGGCATTTGATCACCTCTGCGATTTATTTTTTACTTTTTGCGCTATAAACAAAAGAGCAATTTTTTTTAACTTAACTTTGCTATAATAAATATCCCAAAAATATCGATACATTTATTTTTCCCTCAGTTTAGGCCAATTATGTATTCTTCTACATATATTTGGTAAATAAGCGTATATTGATTGGTTTGCGCAAAAGTTATAGTGTCTACAAAATAGGGGATATATATATATATCCATCCACTTCCCGCCCGGCCTATGGCCGATTTACGTCCGGGAAGTGGTTATGAAATCCTGACAGGACGTTCTAGAACGTCCTGCAGGATTTCATGCCGCGCGCGCTCGGTGATGCGGGGTGTCAGTCTGACACCCTGCATCTCCGATCTCGGTAAAGAGCCTCCGGCGGAGACTCTTTACCACGTGATCAGCCGTGTCCAACCACGGCTGATCACGATGTAAACAGGAAGAGCCGTCGATGGCTCTTCCTCACTCGCGTCTGACAGACGCGAGTAGAGGATAGCCGATCGGCGGCTCTCCTGACAGGGGGGGTTAGCGCTGATTGTTTATCAGCGCAGCCCCCCCTCGGATCGCCACACTGGACCACCAGGGATGCCCACCCTGGAGCACCAGGGTGGGCAAAAAAAAAAAATGGCAAAAAAAAAAAAAAAAGCATAAAGAAAAAAGATGCCAGTCAGTGCCCACAAATGGGCACTGACTGGCAACCTGGCAAAAATAAGTGCTGCCACCCCAGTGTCCATCAGCGCCACCCCAGTGTCCATCAGCGCCACCCCAGTGTCCATCAGCGCCACCCCAGTGTCCATCAGTGCCACCCCACAGTGCCCATCCATGCCCAGTGCCCACCTATCGGTGCCCATCTGTGCCACCCATAAGTATCCATCAGTGCCGCCCATCTGTGCCGCTTATGAGTGCCCATCTGTGCCGCCTATGTGTGCCCATCAGTGCCGCCTATGTGTGCCCATCAGTGCCGCCTATGTGTGCCCATCAGTGCCGCCTATGTGTGCCCATCAGTGCCGCCTATGTGTGCCCATCAGTGCCGCCTATGTGTGCCCATCAGTGCCGCCTATGTGTGCCCATCAGTGTCGCATACCAGCGCCGCCAATCAGTGCCACCTCATCTGTGCCCGTCAGTACTACCTCATCGATGTCCATCAGTGCCATCTCATCGGTGCCCATTAGTGCCGCCATATCAGTGCCCGTAATTGAAAGAGAAAACTTATTTACAAAAAAATTAACAGAAAAAAATAAAAACATATTTTTTTTTCCAAATTTTCAGCCTTTTTTTAGTTGTTGCGCAAAAAAAATAAATCGCAGAGGTGATCGAATACCACCAAAAGAAAGCTCTATTTGTGGGGAAAAAAGGACGCCAATTTTGTTTGGGTACAGTGTAGCATGACCGCGCAATTGCCATTCAAAGTGCGACAGTGCTGAAAGCTGAAAATTGGCTTGGGCGGGAAGCTGCGTAAGTACCTGGTATGGAAGTGGATAGATATATATATATATATATATATATATATATATATATATATATATATATATATATATATATATATATATATATATATATATATATATATATATATATATATATATATATATATATATATATATATATATATATATATATATATATATATATATATATATATATATATATATATATATATATATATATATATATATATATATATATATATATATATATATATATATATATATATATATATATATATATATATATATATATATATATATATATATATATATATATATATATATATATATATATATATATATATATATATATATATATATATATATATATATATATATATATATATATATATATATATATATATATATATATATATATATATATATATATATATATATATATATATATATATATATATATATATATATATATATATATATATATATATATATATATATATATATATATATATATATATATATATATATATAAAAAAAATTTTTTTTTTTTTTTTTTTTACTAGTAATGGCGGCGATCTGCAATTTTTTTTATCGTAACTGTGACATTATGGCGGATACATCAGATAACTTTGACGCTTTTCTGGGACCATTGTCGTTTTCACAGCGACCGGTGTAAATGACACTGGCAGGGAAGGGGTTAACCACTAGGGGGCGAGGAAGGGTTAAGTGTGTCCTAGGGAGTGATTCTAACGGTGTGGCTGAATCAGTGATCACTGCTCCCTATGACAGGGAGCAGTAGATCACTGTCCTGTCACTAGGCAGAACAGGGAAATGCCTTGTTTACATAGGCATCTCCCTGTTCTGCCTCTCTGTGACACGATCGCAGGTCGCCGGCGAACATCGAGGTTGTGGGGCATGATCAGAGAGTGTGGCGGGTCTGCAACGCACGGCTTCTTAAAGGGGACGTACAGGTACGTCCATTTGCCCACCGCTGCCATTCTGCCGACGTATATTGGCGTGCAGCGGTCGGCAAGTGGTTAAGAGCTTTGGGCGGAAGGGACGTTTGACGTCACTTCCACCACCCAATGCCATGGAGCCGAGCGGGGGCCATCTTCCCCTGACTCTGCATCCAGGCAATAAGGGGAGCCGGCACGATCATCCCCGCCTCTACCGACAGCTCCGGTAAGTGGCGCTTGGCTTGTAAGTTGGATACAATCTGTAAGAATGTTCATTCACTGCATAGCTTGGTGTCTGCAAACACTGAAATGGTACTGTTAATCACAGACCCTATATACTTTATAAATATTAGGGTTGTCCCGATACAGATACTGGTATCGGGACCGATACCGAGCATTTGCGCGAGTACTTGTACTCATGCAAATGCTGCCGATGCTTCCCCCGATACTTCTCTATTGCATTTGCAAGAGGGCGGGGGGCGGAGAGCAGTCCTCAGGCGGGTAATAAGTGGCTGTAATTAGTTCTTGCTGTTTTCTATCATGTCGTGCTGTTCCCGGCGGCCCCTCCCCTCCTCTCTTCTCTCGTTGTACGCTTGTGACATCATCTGAGATGGATGAGAGGAGGGGCCGCCGGGGAATAGCGCAACATGATAGAGGACAGTAAGAACTTATTACAGCCACTTATTACAGATGTGAGCCGCTTCCTGCGCTACTCTGCATTTAAAAGGAAACAAACAAAATAGTGCCCAGTGCCCCGCTGTGCCCAGTGCCCCGCTGTGCCCAGTGCCCTGATGTGCCCTGTGCCCTGATGTGCACCATACCCTGTGCCCAAGTACCCCGCTGTGCCCTGATGTGCCCAGTACCCTGATGTGCCCAGTACCCCGCTGTGCCCTGATGTGCCCAGTACTCTGATGTGCACCATACCCTGTGCCCAGTACTCTGATGTGCACCATACCCTGTGCCGAGTACTCTGATGTGCCCCATACCCTGTGCCCAGTACCTTCCCACTGACCACCAATGTAAGAGACATTCTTAAATTTGAAAACTTTCACATTAAAAAAAGTATCGGTACTTGTACTCGGTCCTAAAAAAGTGGTATCGGAACAAGCCTAATAAATATATTTAAAAAGTAATGGTCCAAACACTGAACATTGAGGTACACCACTGATAACCTTCGACCATTCAGAGTAAGAATCATTAAAGCGTAACCCTACTTTTGTTGAGGAAAGAAACCTTCCCCTCTGGGTGATCAATGTACATTGCAAGGATTATAACAAACTTTGTTGCAGATTCCTACCTTTTGTTTTTCTGAAGAAATCCATGTGTGTTTGTCTGCGCCTCTAAGTAGGTCTAGTGGGAGTGGTTTCAGAATTAACTGTCAGGTGTGGAGCTATAGGGCACTAATAAGGAAATCTGCTGGGCCTGCATCCCTTTTAGACATTTTCCTATTGAAAGTATCTCTCAAAAAATGAAATTTTTGTTGCAAGGGATGCTTGAAATCTGACTTGTATCTTAGACAGACTTCTGGGAAAATTGGTGAGCCAATTGCACAAGCTGGAAATTTATGTTTCTGGGGAGTGGTCAGTACACATTCTGTCCCCCAGACAGCAAACTTTGCACACTTGTAGAGAAGAACTGGGGCTACATGTGCCAAGTTTGGGGTCTAGGGCAGGGGTTGACAAATTTGCTTGGAATCTAGGAGCCAGCTAAAAAAGTTAGGAGCCAGAAAACGCGCCCCGTCCCGACGAGCTTTCGCGCAGAAGCGAACACATATGTAAACGGTGTTCAAACCACACATGTGAGGTATCGCTGCGATTGGTAGAGCGAGAGCAATAATTCTAGCCCTAGACTTCCTCTGTAACTCAAAACATGCAACCTGTAGAGATTTTTAAACGTCGCCTATGAAGATTTTAAAGGGTAAAAGTTTGACGCCATTCCACGAGCGGACGTAATTTTGAAGCGTGACATGTTGGGTATCAATTTACTCGGCGTAACATTATCTTTCATAGTATTAAAAAAAAATGGGGATAACTTTACTATTGTCTTATTTTTTAATTAAAAAAAGTGTAACCTTTTCCCCAATAAAAAGTGCGCTTGCAAGACCGCTGCGCAAAAAAGGCGTGACAAAGTATTGCAACGATCGCCATTTTATTCTCTAAGGTGTTAGGATAAAAAATATATTTAATGTTTGGGGGTTCTAATTAGAGGGAAGAAGATGGCAGTGAAAATAGTGAAAAATTACATTAGAATTGCTGTTTAACTTGTAATGCTTAACTTGTTTGTTTTTTATTTTTTTTTTGCCCCCCCTTCCAAGCCAAGTCGCCAGGACCCTATTTCTAGTCGCCATGGCGACCTGGCGCCCAGGATTTGTCGAGCCCTGGTCTAGGGGACCTACGGCTGGCCGGTACCGGGTCCCCAAAGTCCGGGAGATCAGGCGCAAAAAGGTGACTCGAGTATAAGCCGAGGGGGGCATTTTCAGCACAATTTTTTTGTGCTGAAAAACTCTGCTTATATACGGTAATTTGCTATTGTTTTCCCCACAAAAGTGGAGTTACCCTTTAACCACTACTCTCGGAATGTGAATGTGCTGTGGGGGGGGGGGGGGGCCCCCCAGGTTTCTATCCATTTACAAACTTATTTTTCAAAGCCTGTAGACTTTACCTTACACATTAGCCATGCGTGGGGAACTGTGTTAAATGCTTTGGCAAAATCCAACTATACCACAACCACTCCTTTTTGTCTAAGGCCCCTTTCACATGGGCAGACCATTCAGGTCAGTTTTTTCGGTGGACCTGAACGAGTGCTCCATGTAAGTCTATGGAGCGTCGGATGTCAGTGGTGACCATGTCAGCTGACATCCGATCCGCTAAAATCATACGTATTGCGATATGTTCCCCATCAGTCCTGGCAGATCGGATCGGGTGAGATCTGATGAAAGCGGACATACTGTTTTCGTCCAACCTCTCCAAAGCAAGCAGTGTCACTCGACAAGCCCCTCCCTGCTCGGTGAGCAGAGAGGGACCTGTCATCCGCCGGCTCAGCAGAGATCAACGGAGAGATCTCCCGCTGGGCTGGCGGACTCCGCTGCAATGGGTCTGCCCTGTGTGGAAGGGGCCTAAAGGTTTTACTTCCCTCCTCATAAGAAATCCCATTTGACAACTTCTGTCCTTTCATGAATTCATGCTGTCTGTTGAATTCATGCTTTCTGTTGGTTACATTTTTTTTTTTAACCAACAGACTTTCCACTACAAGTGCAAAGTGCTGTCGCTGTAGATCTGAGGGGGGACATGCAAAGAAAATAAAAAAAAAACATTTTAGCTTGCACATGATTGGATAATAAAATCAGCAGAGCTTCCCCTCATTTCAGATCTACCCCTCAGATTTTCAGCGACTGCACTTTCAGTGCAATTTCAAGTGCACTTTGCACTTGTAGTTTGCACTTGTAGTGCAAAGTGTATTTGCCTTTCGTAAATAACCCCCACTGGTACTAAGTACCAGCTCAATTGGTGTCTTCTGTCTCGGGGGTCTCCTCCAGATGTTTGAGGATGTGGTCAGGAGGGAACAGTCCTCCATACATTGTGGACATGCAGCAAAGTAAGGCAGTATATAATTTTTATCTATTCCCTCACCCAAGTGAATCTACCCAAGACCCCACAGCAGGCCCTTCTGGGGAGGGCGCTGGAGGGCACACCGGGACATTGAGGGGCCTGATCGCATTTAATTTCACTACAGCTAAGATATCTATTGCATGGACCTGGAAGTCCCCCACAATTTCCTTTGACCTTTTAAAGGCCAAATTGACATGGATTTATGATCATTGAGAGAATGGCAGCTATTTTCCGGGATAAGCTGGCCTACTTTGAGAAAACCTGGAATCCCTGGATAAAATGGCTTTTCGGTTCCCCTCTGATTGGGACGGAGGGCTACTTGTAGGACATATAGAGGGTGCACGTTTTCTATTCCTGATCGGGTGTAGCTTCTTTATCATATAAACTGGTGAAGATTTTAAAAGGGGTCCATGGTTTCCATCAGGTTGGTGTTAATTACCTGATAATACTTGCTTGGACATGGTTTTGTCATTTCTTTTATTTGATGTAACAATAGGTTACTCATGGGTTAAATTCAACAGTTTTGATAATGTTTCACCAGAATTGTGTGCAGAAAAGGACTAAGGAAAGGTTGTTGTACTGTTTTGTACTTGTGTTTGCTGTCTTTTGATATGTTTAATAAAAACGTATTATTATTTTTATTTTTTTTATAAAGGTTTCGTAGGAGGGGACATTTCTAAGAATGTCTAGTCTTTAGACTTTTTATTCCCTTTTTAAGGCCTGCCTCCAGCGCAGCTTAAAGCGGAGTTCCGGCCACAATTTCACTTTTTAAATATAAATACCCCTGTAATACACAAGCTTAATGTATTCTAGTAAAGTTAGTCTGTAAACTAAGGTCCGTTTTGTTAGGTTGTTACAGTATTTAGGCACTTTATAAAATAGAAATTGACTGGGGCCATCTTAAGTGTGGGCATCATGAAGCCAGACTGTATGACTTCCTGGATTTCAGCCTTGCAGATCTCGCACATGCTCAGTGCTGCACAAGCAGTGTCAGATCAGGTTTCAGCACCTGTGCTGTCCAAGTCACATGATTCTTTGGGACTGGGGAGTGCACAGACTCCTGGAAAGTTACACCCACTACATTCCCAGGAGTCTGTGCGGTGTAGGTTAGGAAGCATTAAGCACCTAGGTGCAGGAAGTGGGAAGATTAACTATTCTGCCTAGCAACAACACTTTGAAGGCATCTAAAAAAAAAAAAAAAAATTCGTAAAGGACTAATGACATTTTTTTTAAAACTACTGATGTAATGTTATATTTATGGGTGGAACTCCACTTTAATCTGTACCTACATATTGCTTCAACTTAGACCCATGTCACTCCAGGCTTGTTCACACAGGTGGTCAAGGTGTGGTAAAAGCTGGTGATTGAGCCTTGGTCTATGTGTTTAGGTGTGTTGATCAGGCAACTTGACTTTTGGTAGCACTTCTTTGATATATTTTATTTCACTGTATATTGCAGAACTACACTAAATTGCTATTCCCATCATTTTGATGTACATTGTGTGCACAATTATTAGTCAATATATTGGTGGATTTTAAGTCCAACTAGCTCATCTTAAATACTAGCCCACACCAGTGCCCCACCTTGCTGACATCTGAGTCAAAGTGGAGCACTGTGCCCGTTACCGAACCAGCTACATGCCCATCCATCTGGTTTGTCTAGAGTCACTCTCGTCTCATCAGTCTAGGGCTGCAACTGACTATTATTTTCATAATAGACTAGTTGGCCGTTTTTTTTTTTTTTTTTTATTGTTTCGATTAATCGAATAATAATCTTAGTTAATATGTAAAGTTTTTTTAAAAAAAAGGCATTTTTTGTCTTAAGTTTCTATATGCAATGGTAAATAGATTTTTTTTTCTTCTTTTTCATGGATATGATCATTTTTATATATAATGCACAATACTGGTAAAAGTTTACTTTCAATGTATATGTAATGCCTTATGTTGCCTCCAGTCTATCCTCCGCCACTTTCTCTGGGTTCAGATTCCGATCTTCCCTGCAGAGTCTGTAAAGTGTTAATTAAAAAATAAATAATGAAAAAAATATCATACTTGCCTGCTCTGTGTAATGGTTTTGCACAGAGCAGCCCAGATTTCTCCTCTTCTAGGGGTCCCCCACTGACACTTCTGGCTCCTCCTGCCTTCAGAGTGCCCCAATAGCAAGCTGCAAAGTGTAATATACAGAGTGCCCCTATAGCAAGGTAAAAAACTTCGTAGAGAGCTGCAATTTAATGCACTTTTTTTTTTTTTTTTTTTAAGTGCCACATCCAGTATTTGAAGCTAGCAAACAAAAACCCATTGTGGTGGACTTTTAAGGCACGTAAAGAGTATAAAAGTTTTTGAATAAAATATTTATGAAATATATTGTATAGAAAAATTAAACATATAAAAAACTTCTGACTTTTAGAACCACTCACTTCCTGCCCAGGACTACATGTCCCATGAGATATTGTTCCTCACACATTCACAAGTTCTCAGGCACTTACCGATATGTATGAATGGTGTACTAAGCTGTATTTGTGCTGCACTGTATTTCCTGATGTGTAAACAAATAATGCATTCTGTATGCAGACAACTATTATGATCGATTAGTTGTTTCGGCCCTACATCAGTCCATAAAAATTCTGTCTTCAGATATTTCTTGGCCCAGTCCTTGACGTTTTAACTTATGTGTCTTGTTTAGTGGTGGTTGGGTTTCAGCCTCCCTTACCTTGGCCATGTCTCTGAGCACTGAACACCTTGTATTTCTGGGCACTCCCAGGTAGGTTGCAGTTCTAGAATATGACAGGATGATAAGTTCCTGGTAGCTTCACGTTTGATTCTTCTAAAATCTTTGGCAGTTCATTTGCTCATTTTGCGATCCTGTTGACTATTTGCAACAAAGCTTTTGATGCTTTTGTTATCACACCTCAATATAATAGTGCTGCATCCCTCTGAAAGACTTTTACATTTTTTTGACTGAATCTCTTTGTGATCCATTTTGCCTGAGGAAAAGAAGCTGCCTAACGAATCTATGAACACCTTGATACAGGGTGTTGATCTCCTTAGGCCACACCCTCCCTCATTTCACAAATACACATCAACTGATATGCTTAAATCCAATAAGAATTCACGCCTGTACAGCTTGGAGTTAGACAATATGCATAAAAATTATTATTTGGTCAAATTTCTCACTTGCCTAATAATTGTGCACACAATGTATTTTCTTATTTCAAATGACATTAGTTGAAATTTCTGGCCATGGTTATATTCTTATGACTACTTTTATTCTTTCAGTGATGACATCACAGAAAAGGAAGTCATCCTTGCCAGAGAACACTACAAAGCGTCAGAAGATTAAAGAATGTGAAAGCCATTCTGTTACTCCTAAAAAGAGACTTGGTATTTCTAGCAAAGCTAAAACAAATCTGTCTTCAGCACAGAAGAAAAAAAACTCAAAAACACCAACAAATAAAGCCATTAAGAACTCCAAACCATCCAAGGCAGAAGCTGGTCAAAAGAGAAGTACAGTTTTAAAAGCTACCAAAAAAAGTGCTGTAAAAATTGTGCCTGCAAAGCGTAAAAACCTACGTAAAGCCAAAGAGGTGACTCCTTTAAAAAAGGTTACACAAAAGTCTTCCAGCAGTGCTTCAAAAGCACAGAAAAAGAATCCGTCAAATGTCAGAAAAACTGTGGCTAAAGAATCCACTGCGCAAAATAAAAGTAACAAAATAACAAGAAGCACTAGCAAAAATCCTGCTTTGAGAGTAACAAAAACTGTTAAATGTGTGAAAAAGAGTGTTGGCACAAAAACCAGACCTAAATCTGATTTAAAGCCTGCAGGTATAAAGAAAACAGTCAAGAATGTAAACCATAGCACTCCAAGCAAACCTGCAAAGAAGTGTGATATGCTGCCAAAATGCAATAAACAAGTTAAAAAGGTCATCAATATAAAGAAAACCCCAGTTAGGAAAACAACGGTTAAAAAATCAGACGTGGAACCCAAGACAAAAGCACATAAGCCAGCACAAGCTGTTAAAAAGGCAACTGGAACACGCAAAAAGGGGTTAAAGCCATCAGTGCCAATTTCACAGCAAACAATAATTCCGGTGGTGTCCAAAAAAAGGCTTAAAGACAATGCTAAGCAAGGATCTGCAAAAACTGCTCCAAAGAATTCTAAAGGACCTAGAGAAAAGATAAAAATTTCAGAAGCTAAAAGTAAAACAAAACAGCCTAAGAGAACTTGCCCTGTCAACCACACCAAGAACTCTGTAAAATCTGTGTCTGTCCCAAACAGTACTGTAAAGAAAAAGATTAAAGTTGGTAACCCATCCATTTCTTGCAGTAGTAGTTCTAAACAAATGTTGGATTCATCCTTAAATAAAAGAATATCCAGTGAAGGCAAAGCCATCCTTTTGCCATCCGCAGCACCATTAAAGCGTAAGAGGATCACAAAACCTGTTGACGGCACAACCAAAAGTAAAGCAAAAAAGCAAAAGGTTGTCCAGTCTGAAACCAATAAGAAAAAGGATACATCCTCTGAAGATGACCAGAAATCTAAGAGAGTTAGTATCTTGGATTTGTGCAATGAAATTGCTGGAGAAATAGAGTCTGACACAGTAGAAGTCGTTAAAGGCCCAAGTTCTCCAACTAGTCTCACTGACGAGAAGACTAAAGATGAGAGCGCACAAATCCTGGCAGATGTCTCTCCACCCGTTGCTGAAAAAAGTCCAGTTTGCCAACTGAACCGTTTTTTCCCCAGTAGAAAGCCACAGAATATCAGATGTAAACTGGAGAAGAAAACAAGTCCAGGAACAAGGAATTCCAAGTGGATAAAAATCAAATTAAAAAATAGCTTTGCTCAAAATAATCTACTCCGAAAACGAGCCGTGCTTCCCAGCCTTGAGTTGATGAAAGGACGACAGTCGGCACCTTGTTCCCCTGTTTCTGTAAACGCCAGAAAATCTGATACGTCAGCAATGGAGAATAAGCATACTAAACCTGCTGTGTCTCAAAAGGTAAAAGACAATAATACCCAGATAGCTGGAAGTGGGGATATGTTGGAGAAGACATCTGCAGAGAATGGCTTCTTGGAAAACCATATAAAGCAGGAGCTTGAGGCAGCACTTGATGAGGTAATAATGTGGTTATTTATGACTTTACTCCTAGATAACATTGTAAAGTAGATTTGGTAAAGATCCACTTTCTTCCAATTAGGAAACTGACTTGTCTTATATTTTGTATAAAGGTCAGCCCACTCGTACTTGATATTTTGGCTTTGTAAGATGGTGCAGATTTAAAATGTATTTTTTCTTCCATAATCATTTAATTGAAAATTATAGGAAAGTACAAATGCAACAGTACAGCAAAATGAAATGCCCCAATGGTAAACTATGGAAAATTTAAAATAATCAAAACCAAAAACTATTAAAGCAGCAATAATTCCAAAAGGTTACCTATACAACATAAGTGAAATTACAAATATAATTATTACCCCCAATGTCAGCAGGAGCTATAATCAAGTGAATAAGCCAGAGGTAACTCGCTTCCAAGGCAAAAGAGGAAGAAAAGGGGTAGGGGTGAGAGGAAGGTGGTTTAGATAGTGGAAGTGAGTGCCGCTCCACTGTTTAGGAGGCGCCACACCTTCGACTAAACCACTCCCTCCTCTACTGCCAGCATGCCATAGCATGTATATCCACAAAGGGATATATAAACATGCTCCAGTGTTTGTAAATGGGTATGGCATTGAAGACCAAAGCCATGAGTCTACTCCATTTGAAGCCACATCTCCCTACCAAATGCAACAAACTCACCCAGGTATTGGTAAAGAATGAGATCTGTCATGGGCCCTGAGAATCCGTTCCTCCATCTCCTCCAATCTATTCAGACAAATTAACCAATCTCATGCTAGAAGTGTCTGGCCTCTGAATAGGAATGTACAACCACGCTGCCTTAATCATATGTAACAACAAGGGTTTCTTGTATTGTCGCTCAGAGAGCATGGAGTGGTGAAGCAAGTATTGGCCTTGAGTGAACTCCACAGCAGCCGCTGCCACCTGGGCTGTGATGTCTACTTTAGTGCAGAAGGGAACCAGACTAGGGCATGTTGACCAGATGTGAAGGACTGCTAACAACTGTCTGTGGTTGCTAGAGAAATTTTATGCAGTAAAGACGGCATCTTGTACCAGCGTGCATGAATTTTACAGGCGTTTTCCTGTGTATTTACATTAAAGGATAGGTTCGCAAAACTTGACAAATAAAATGCAAATTTTTTCCAAGTAAAAAAAATTTGCATTTTTTTTTTTTTTTTTTTTTTTTTTTCGGAGACTGTAAACCAGTGATCAGAAGGTGTCATGCAGCCCTGTTGGTGTATTGGTTTGCTCATACCACGTACGAGGAAGCCGATGCATTCTGACAGACTCAATGAACTATCAAAGCACTGTGGTAGTTCATTGAAAACTACAAGCCGACAGCCGCAAAGGCTGCCAGGCCCTTGTAGTTTTGCATTCACAGAGGGCTGTGAATGTGTGACGCGGCCTGGTGGGAAGAAGACATGGGGAGAAGATATATAAGCTGATGTTTCTAGTCTTCTCTTTACAAAAATGCCAGTTGGCTGTCATGCTGATCAAAAGTTGTTTTCAGTTTGTCATTTCTGAGTCACTCCCCAGAACAAATACGCAGACCAGGAGTTATGAATTGCTAATCAACAAGCTTCCTTCCTTCCTTCCTTCCTTCCTTCCTTCCTTCAAACATTGCTAATTGCCAACCTACATAATTTTGATGTTTGTTATGATAAAGCAGAACTCTGGGCAAAAACGTATTTACATGTCCTTGTTGCCAATTACCTACCTTCACTGATTGTCATCCATCCTCTGGTTTACTCAGTAGTTGCTCTGAAATGGCCTATTCAATTTCAACTCAAACTGTTAATCTCTTTGGTTTCCTGTTTGTAAGACCTGTGGCTGCTATGCCTACTATTCCCCCAGCCACTGGTCTTGGCACATCCCTTCTGTAGTTCTTTCTCCAGGAAGCAGTGATGTAATTCAGCTCCGCTTGCTGTGGTGGGTGGACTGAGACTTGGACACATTCAACATGTACAGACCTAGTCTACCCCTTCCCATTTACAAAAAATGTGCGGGTAAAAAATGGTACCGTCTTTAAAAACTCAATTTCTTTCTCTATGCATTGAGTACATAGAGTAGAAGTTAATCATCAGAGAAAGGAAGGGACACCGCTCACTGACCCAGTGCATGAATATGTGGGTGAATGTGGCCTCAGTCGGCCATTTCCCCTTTTCAGTGAACTGTACTTTGAATTGTTTGTGCTTTTAAATAATAATTTGAGTTGTCCATTTTGGCTTAATAGGGTTTCAGATTACATTTGGATTCAAGTCCTGAAAATTCTCCAATGAAGAGAACTTCTTTGCCAGACCTCAAGCCACCAGTCACTCAAAGTAAGTTCTTTTTAACTATACATATTGAAAACATATTGTTAAAGGATAAGTATGGCCAAACTTTATTTTTTATTTTTTTATTGTTTTTTGGCTCACAGGAGTGTACTTGTGCTCTCCTGGGCCCCAGAATTGGCCAAAAGCAGGCTTAAGTCTGTCTGCTGACATCAGAGCAGTTCCAGGCCCAAGAAGGATCCCGACAATGACCGGATCTACCCAGATGCCTGACTGGCAGCTGGCCCAGTTTCTCAGCACGCCACTAAAAGCCTGAGCGATCAGCAGTCGTGATCACTCAGTTCTCGGGCTGTTGATTCCCACATTTCCCCTTAAAGTTGGGAAGGATTAGAGCGCCTAACCGGTTTTACTTCTTTACTAAACTAATATAAATATATATTATTTGTTTGGGTTACATCTGATAATATCACCAGCAAAACAAGTAGCGAGGGGAATATATGTTTGAGGTTGGTGGGTTTGTAGGACCAAGCTACTGCACTTTTTGCTTTTTCTAGGAGAAAAATTTCTGCGTAATGATCAGTAAAATACTTGCGTATAGATGCGTTTTAATTGAGTATAGACGAGTATGTGTACATTATAAAAATAAATTCTTTATTTTCCCCTTTGTTTAGACTCAATTTGCGAGCCCACCAATGCATATACATATGTGTTTATGCGCATGTTCTTAGAATCAAATGTTTTGATTCGTGATGGATCTGAAAGTAGCTCATGTTTATGCACCCGTGTAAATGGCTTCCTTGAAAACCATGCAGCTGTATTCAGATCCGTAATAAAAGAAAAACTTGTGTATATGCGTTTTTTCACGGGCGTGTAAATGAAGCTTAAAGGGTTGTAAAGTCCAGAAGTCCTTTTTTTTATTTTTTATTCTATAAATTAAGATAAAAAGCCTTCTGTGCAGCATCCTCCCTAATACTTATTGGAGCCCCATCTCTGTCCAGCGATGTCCACGAGTGTTTCAGCTGTCTGAATCTCTCCCTCCTGATTGGCATCAATGGCTCCCACTGCTGTCAATCAAAGTCAGTTGGCCAATCAGGAGAGAGAGGGTGGGGCTTAACTGAAGCTCCGTGACTAAATGGACACACGGAGCTGCAGCTTGACTGGGGTGCCCCGATAGTAAGTGGCTTGCTGTGGGGCACTTAACAGGAGGGTGTGGCCAGGAGCACTGACGAGGGACCCGAGAAGAGAAGGATTGGGCCTTCTCTGTGCAAATCCACTATACAGAGCAGGTAAGTATAACATGTTTGTTTTTATATTTAAAATAGAGACTTTAAAATCACTTTAAACGATCCTATTTTTTTTTATTTTTAAATGATGGTTAATCTCCCCATTCAGGAGAATCTCTGTTTCGGACCATTGTGCCACTTTTGTTTTTGAAGTTCATTTAAAAGGGCAGCAAAATTGTGCATGATGAGATAGTTTGTTGGGCTATTAAATGCCCAGATATTTGACGTGAGAAGGGATCCACTTGATGGCTTTTTAGGCCTCATGTACACTGCTGCTGGTAAACGGACGTTTAGGAGCAGTTGGGCATTTTTTTTCAACTGCTCCTGAACTCTCCTCTGTTATCTTATCAGTACATGTACACAGGATCGTTTATAGTAGATTCTAGGCAGCTGAGATTAGAGGCTTTTTTTGGAGCACAAAAAAATAAATAAAATAAAAATGGGTTCAGAAGCTGAGTTTGGAGGCATTTCAAGCACCAAATACTTCTAAACGTGGTAACTCGCGTTTTGCCACGTTTTTATAGTCGTTTTTAAATTTTGGCAATTATTGTTTTTATATATATATATATATATATATATATATATATATATATATATATCTCCTGACTGCTCCAATGCGGTATGTAAACGCGGCAAACCGATTGTTTTAGATGTGGGTTACTATCTGTCAAATTAAATCATTCAGGAGAGGTTGTAAAAACGTCCCTTGTGGTGGTGGTGTTAAGACCTCATTCACACAGGGAGTACAATACCGTAAGCCCCTGCAGGGCTGTTTACAGTCATATGGGAATGCACAGGTGTACATGCATACTGTGCAGCCAGTCCCATTGATGTCTATTGGGACACAGCTGCCACATGGACACAGCCATTGTGTCCCCCAAACTCGCCCTGTGTGTGTGTGTGTGTGTGTGTGTGTGTGTGTGTGTGTTAAGGGTTCATCTGTTTCTCAAATGTACAAGGCCACCATCTGGTCTTCTGTTCACATGGTTTTTATCAGGTGCTGACTCCAGCTTTGGCCATAGGGTTCTTCATCCTGTTAAAGCGGAGGTCCACACAATGAACCTCCGCTTTTCGGAACTCCCCCCCCCCCCCCCCCCCTCCGGTGTCACATTTGGCACCTTTCAGGGGGGAGGGGGGTGAAGATACCTGTATACAGGTATTTGCACCCACTTCCGGGCATAGACTCCTGTGAGAGTCACGCCCCTTTGCGTCGCCCCCCGCTGTCTTCTGGGAAACACACTGGTCCCTGGAGACAGCGGGGACCAGTGAGGACGTGACACGCGACTCAAGCATGCACAGTAGGGAACCGGGCAGTGAAGCCGCAATGCTTCACTTCCTGATTCCCTCACCGAGGATGGCGGCGGGGGGAAACCAAGAGACGAGCGATTGCCCGGCTTTGGCTGCCGACATCGCGGGCACCCTGGACAGGTAAGTTTTTCATCTATTAAAAGTCGGCAGCTGCAGTATTTGTAGCTGCTGGCTTTTAATATATTTTTTTTTTTTTTTCAAGGGACCTCCGCTTTAAAGTTGGAAACCTGATTCCCTTGTTATGGGCCTGTTGGCATTGTATGCTGTGTTGCTCACCCCTCAGTTTTATTGTTTGGGAACTTCCCATGGTCTTGGTTAAAAAAAACAAAATGGCACCGTTTTGAGTTTAAAAAGTCCTTGCCCTTTCCAAATACGCAGCAGCTGAAAAAAAATCATGGATGTGAACGTGTTCCATAGGAAAACATGTAAATGAACTGTGGTGTGTTTCTGCAAAAAGCACCAAAAAACAGAGGTGTGACCCAGGCCTGAGATGTAAAAAAAAAAAGAGCAAATAATCGCTACTGTAAGGGGTTCATTTTTTTTTTACTGTGTGACAGTAATATTTACAGTAGCGATTTGCTTTTTTGTACTATAAAGGTCTCATTTTAGTTGTTTTAACCCCATTATGTTACTGGCCGATTATTCGATTATGAAAATTGTAATCGATTTAATTTTCATAATCGATTCGTTGTCAATTGATTAGTTGTTTCGGCCCTAGAATATACATAGTTACACTGGTCCAGCTTGAATTATTCTTTAATTTCCCCCTATTTGGTTGTACTGTTAGTTGGGAAACACTGCGTATAAAAGAAAGCATACCTAATTGATTAGCTTTTATGAAAGTTCACACAGTAGGTGGCAGGCACTGTGGAGTTAATCGCAGATTTTTTAAGGTTTTAAGATGCTGATTTGTATAATCGATGAAAGTGCTTAATAAATGAGATGTGGATATTGAAATCTATTTTAGGCAGTGATTGCAAGCAGCTGACAGACCAGATGGCTGCATCTGCTGGGAAAGGGTAAGTGCCAAGTCTGTATTTAATGGTTCTGTACTGCACTTGTGATACGCGGGTGTTGCTGTCGCAGAATGGCAAACGATGAAGCTAGGCATCATAAAAAATGGGCTATATTTATCTGGATACATACAGATGCATTTTTGTTTTCTTTAAAAAAATGTTTTATTGGGTAGTTTTGGTAATGTTGTACCGGTACATAACTTAATAGCTATATTTGTATGTATTCTTTAAACTTCAATATACAACATACAAAAACCTAGACAAGGGGAAGTTTAGAACACAAGGTAATAATCTGCATATTTTATTAGATTTCTTATAAGCGTTGATGGTAGTAATGTTTTATTTTTTTGCCAGTGTGTGTGTGTCTGTCTGCCTTCTAGAGATGTGTGCCAGTACACACTGGACATTTAATGTCATAAGAATGCAGATACTTGCCTCGATTTAACCGTTATTCTATCCAAAGCTAAAGAAAAAATATAGTTTTGCTTGAGTTTCAGAAGCTTTTCTGTGTCTGTTTAGGGAATTTAACGAAATGGCTATACGTCGCAAATGAACTCTAGCAAACATTACTTTGCAGTTGTTTGTAGCTATGTGTATTGCATCTATTACAGGGTTGCAGTAAAACCAGATGTACCACAAGCAAAATCAACTAAGCCAGCCCCTGATGTAAGCATTCAGAAAGAAATCCGAAAACTTAAAGAGGCCACCAATGATAGCAACAAGCAACCTATTATAGTAAGTGTGGGGCTTCAGGTCATGTACATTACAGTATGTGTTGTAATGGTAGGATATCTAATGTATCAAAAACTAAAATGCTTTAGTGACTTCTAAGTGATTTCTATAACTTCAATGTAGCCATTTTACACTACTATAGACATGATGGTTGTTTACACGTCACATGAGTTTAAAAACGCTGTACTAACAATGCAAGATTAGTTCCACAATCTCCCCTGCTGAGCTGTTGTATTCAGTAAAGGGAGATGCCCCCCCCGCCAGAAGACTCCAATCAGCGCTCTCTGCCATTGGCTGAGAGTGCTGATCCGGAGTGGGTCGGCTGCTGGTTTTCCAGCATGCTCGTCCGACTCAAGCCGGCCAGCCCAACATTCTGTTGTGTGCAGGGCTTTAGTGTTTCCCTATATGATGAGAGATGGTAACTTCCCTTTCACTACTGTGTTATAAAGACACCGCTGCTAAACATAGTGAATTTTAATTAAGAGACCCAAACCCTAAAGCAGATGTTCACACTTGCTCCACTATAGGTTTACAAATGAAAAAACTACATTCAACAGCGCTTGTTCCAAAACACGGTGAAATGGTCATCTGAAATGTGTGTATCACAAATAAATTTACTATAGAGACCATTCCATTAGGACATTTTTTAAGAATATTGGGTACAAAATGTTATAATTAACCATCACAAAATGTAAGTTAAAACAGAGTTTCATATAAACACTGTGAAAAATAAAGTCCTCCGAAATAGTCCTAAACTTTTAAGGAAGAAACAAATTCCAGCAAAACTGTGCAATAATGTGAAGGTGTCAAGTCAAAACGGAATGTGTTGCTGAAATCCACTGCTGCGCCTCTCCACCCCCTGTGAACAATATAAACTCACCAGATCAAATGTCCTCAGAAAAAAATTAGGTCTGGCAGAACTTAATGTTGAAAAAAATCATGGCAGGATATCCTCTCCGAAGCCCCACCTGTGACCTAAAGCTCATCAAAGCAAAAAATACTTTTTTGTATGTAAAGGCATATATAATTATACATTTTGATATACTAATGTTAAGTTTGTTGTATGTTTGAAGTGTTGAAAAACTTTGAATAAAAAATTTAAAAGTGGGGGGGGTGGATATTAAAGATGAGGGCCAGTTCACACCACATGCAGTGCTCCAGTGTGTTTATTTTAATATGTATTACTTTTTACAATTTATAATTTTTATTATTTATTGCCATTTTTTTTCTTAGCCCTGTTGGGGGCTTTGGTGAGATATTAGGGGTCATAACAGACCCCTGACATCTCACATTTGAGTCAGAGAAAGGGACTAAGGACACAGATTCCCCAGTCCCTTTCTCAGCTGCACTGGAAATGAAATGGACAGGAGACAGAGGCTCCTATCCATTCACAAACTGAAGCTTTACGATGCTCAGTCATATGAATGAGAGGGAGAGCAGAACGGCAGCGGCACGGAGGGAGGACACAGGAGCATGGAGGGAGAGAGCAGAACAGATGGGGGAACTGGAGGAGGATACAGAGAAAGTCAGGTATCGGTAACGTATCGGAGCATTTTCCCAGAGTACAAGTACTCGGGGAAATGGTTAGTATCGGTATCGGGACAACCCTACCATGTGTGCCAGTCCCTTGTATGCTGCATTGTCACAATTTTTGTTTTACAGCGTGCCTGATATTGTGCACTCTCTATTGTCCTCCATGCTATCATGTCTGCAGTATGTTTTTGTATGACTAACACCGCATGACATTTCATAAGTATGCAGGTTTCCTGTGGGTGCTAAGCTCTGATTCTTCCAACTGAGCATCACCTCTCTGGCTAAACCCACCACTGTGCCATGTCTGGCGCAAGCAGCTGCAACTTCACACATTTCCCCAGTTCTCCATCAGTCTTCCTCTGCCTCATGTCTATTCAACCTCCCAGTCCATGAGCAGTTCCCGCTCTGCATCTTTTCCCAGCTGCCGTTCCTCTCTCCCCTCCAGCCCTTGTCAACTATCAGTCTTGGATTATCTGCTTTATGGGTTTTATTCACTCTTTACTGACTTTGGCTCATATTCTGCCCTCATCTCCCTTTTTTCACCTCTCTGATCATCTACTGTTCTGTCATCTCTGCCTCCCCCCCATTGCTTCATGGTCAGCATCTATTTCTAATTGCCTGCTGCCTGGTCCACAAGCATTTTCCCTTCTGCCTGCTCTACCTCCACCCACCCAATTTCAGGTGTGTGTCTGTGTGTGTGTGTGTGTGTGTTTTTCCCCTTCTAACTTTGTGGTCTGTGACCACCTCATGATCTACTTGTTCTCCGCCTCCTGTACCCAAATAATACCTATGCAGCCCAAATATTGTGTGATTACCTTGTATGTATACCAGCGTGTTTATTTAAATCACTCAGAAGTTAAAACTAACACTCCAACAGGCATATTGTAAACATTTTAAGGCCACGTTATCTACCACATACCGAAAGTCATTGTCTTTCTTGTTTCAGGATGCTGGACAGAAACGGTTTGGTGCCATATCTTGCTGTGTGTGTGGCATGCTGTATACTGCCTCAAATCCTGAAGATGAGACACAGCACCTTCTATTTCATAACCAGTTCATCAGTGCTGTAAAGTATGTGGTAAGCACTTTTGTAATAATGTTTTAGTGCAAAACGAAACTGACAAAAAGTATTCTAATATTCACAGCTTGGTAAAGCCCATTGAGTCAATTTTTGCCAAGGCATAAGTGTTGTCGCCTTGTTATATGAGCTTCACCTGTGACTAATAATGGATCAATTAGGTCTCAGGTGTGTATAAAAAGAACACCAGTACACTAGACCTTCTCAACTGCAACTAGACCTCTGCAAACATGCCTAAGATTCACCCAGAGACTAAAGTGTTGATTATCAAGAGGCTGAAGACCAGATCCACTGCTGATGTGGCAGACACCTTTAATGTGTCTCAGCGTCAAGTTCAGAGGATAAAAAAAGATTTGAAGAGACTGGAGACGTTTTGGACAAGGCCAGGTCAGGCCGACCCCGCAAGACAACTGCTCGAAAATCCAAGGCCGGCCCATTTTCCACTGCAGCAGAGCTCTACGAGACCTGGTCACCTGGAGTCCCTGTGTCAACCAGAACAGTTTGTCGGATTCTGTCTCAAAATGGCCTCCATAGTCGAATCAGTGCCCATAAGCCAGCACTAAACAAAAGACAATTGAAAAACCGTGTGGCATTTGCCAAGGGCCACAGCCTGCTAAAAGGATGGACTCTGGAAAAGTGGCAGAAGGTGGATTTTTCAGATTAAACTTCTGTTGAATTACACCACAGTCGCCGAAAATATTGCAGGAGACCTACTGGAACCCGCATGGAGCCGAGATTTACCCAGAAAATAGTGAAGTTTGGTGGAGGCAAAAATCATGGTCTGGGGTTACATCCATGGGGGTGTGCAAGGGATCTGCAGGGTGGAAGGCAACATCAATAGTCTAAAATACCAAGAAATCTTAGCTACCTCTTATATTCCCAACCATAAAAAAGGCCAAATTTTGCAGCAGGATTGTGCTCCATCGCATACTTCCATCTCCACATCAAAGTTCCTTAAGGCGAAGAAGATCAAGATGCTCCAGGATTGTCCAGCCCAGTCACCAGACATGAACATCATTGAGCATATGTGGTGTAGGATGAAAGAGGAAGCATGGAAGACGAAACCAAAGAATATTGATGAACTCTGGGAGGCATGCAAGACTGTTTTCTTTGCTATTCCTGATGACTTCATCAATAAACTGTATGAATCCTTGCCAAACCGCATGGATGCTGTCCTTCAAGCTCATGGAAGTCATACAAGATATTAAATTTGGATCTCACAGCACCACGACTTAATTTGCTGACAATTTTAGGATTTTCAGTAAAGTTGTTCAATTTCTGTATAGGCGACAAAACTTTTGTCTTGACAAAATTTGACCTTTCTGTCTTGATTAAATGATAAATCTTTTTTCAGTGAAACTAATTTATTTCAGTGCATTAAACATCATTTGGGAGGGCTTTAGCTTTTCATATGAGCTATTTCTAACACCAATTGATTAATTAAAAGTCAGGTTATAATAGCAGGAGTTTCTACAAAATAGAGAAGCAACAAGATTTTTGTCAGGGACTGTATATAATTACTGTGCATCAAGAAAGTAATCATGTCACTTCACTCTTTCCACATTTTGTTATGTTACAGCATTATTCCGAAATGGATTAATTAATTTTCCTCAAAATTTTACAAATACCCCATAATGACAACGTGAAAAGTTTGTTGGAATTTTTTTGCAAATTTTATTAAAAATAAAAAAGGAAAATGAATCCTATGTACATAAATATTCACAGCCTTTTCCATGACACTCAAAATATGAGCTCAGGTGCATCCTGTTTTCACTGATCGTCCTTGAGATGTTTCTACAATTTGATTGGAGCCACCTTTGGTAAATTCAGTTGATTGGACACGATTTGGAAAGGCGTACACACCTGTCTATATAAGGCCCCACAGTTCAGTGCATATCAGAGCACAAATCAAGCCATGAAGTCCATGGAAAGGGCCCAATGAGCACAGTGGCCTCCATCCATAAATGGAGTGGGCCGCCCATCCAAACTGAGCAATTGGGAGAGAAGGGCTTTAGCCAGGGAGGTGACCAAGAACCAAGATGGTCACTCTGACAGAGCTCCAGCATTTCTCTTTGTATAGAACCTTCTAGAAGAACAACCATCTCTGCAGCACTCCACCAATCAGGCCTGTATGGTAGAGTGGCCAGACTGAAGCCACTCCTTAGTTAAAAGCACATGACTTCCAATCTGGAGCTTGCCAAAAGGCACCTAAAAGACTCTTGGACCATGAGAAACAAAATTCTCTGGTCTGATGAAACAAAGATTGAACTCTTTGGCCTCAGTGGCAGGCATGTCTAGAGGAAACCAGGCACCACTCATCACTTGGCCAATACCATCCCTACAATGAAGCATGGTGGTGGCAGCATCATGCTGTGGAGATTTTTATTTCGGCGGCAGGAACTGGGAGACCAGTCAGGATCGAGGGAAAGATGAATGCAGCAATGTACAGAGACATCCTTGATGAAAACCTGCTGCAGAGCGCTCTGGACCTCAGACTGGGGTGAAGGTTCATCTTCCAACAGGACAACGACCCTAAGCACACAGCCAAGATAACAAAGGAGTGGCTATGGGACAACACTGTGAATGTCCTTGAGTGGCCCAGCCAGAGCCCAGATTTGAATCCGATTTGAACATCTCTGGTGAGATCTGAAAATGGCTGTGCACTGGCGCTCCCCATCCAACCTGATGGCGCTTGAGAGGCCCTGCAAATAAGAATTGGATAAACTTTTCAAAAATAGGTGTGCCAAGCTTGTAGCATTATACTCAAAAAGACTTGAGGCTGTAATTGGTGCCAAAGGTGTTTCAACAAGTATTGAGCAAAGACTGTGAATATTTATGTACATGTAATCATTATTTTTTTATAAATTTGCAAAGATTTCGAACAAACGTCTTTCATCTTGTCATTATGGAGTATTGTTTTTAGAATTTTGAAGAAAATAACGAATTTAATCCATTTTGGAATAAGGCTGTAACATAATAAAATGGAAAAAGTGAAGCGCTGTGAATACTTTCCAGATGCACTGTATAACTTAGTGTGTGTGTGCGCGCGCGAAGTGGACCTAAGCTCAAAAAAGTAAAGATTTGCCTTGTTGCAGAGACTGATGCACCTCGCATTCCTTTGTATTTCTCTTGCTGGTGCTTGCTTTGCACAGGTGCTGGGAGCCGGACACAGGTACTCACTGTTAGAGTGACCTCCTTGCTAGCTGCGATGTTGGAGAGCCATGCGCCAAGAGTCTGTCCGACATTGCAGCTAGTGTTACAGGGCACCTAGGATAATGGGACAGAGTACTACATGAGGTTTGTACCATCAGGAGCTCAATAATTGTTAAGTGAAAAATAGCAATTCTGCTTTAAATTGATTGTAAACTCACCTTGTAAAAAAGCCAATTGAGTTTAAAATAGAAATGCAACGTAAAACCTCTGTGTATAGATTAAAAATAAAAAAAAGTATTTTATAATTTTTTAAAGTGATTCCATTCCCTTGTTCTCAACTTCATAAGAGCTGTGGGGGCGAAACAGCAGCACACTGAACTTTCTATCAAATGGCTGTTAAGGTGTGTGTGGGAGGGGTGTCAGAACAAGTCTGATCTTTGAAGGAGAGCAGGCTGAGTTCCTAGCATGTCTAGAGCACTGAGTTCTGCTTGGTGTGGTCAGTTTTTAATAAAAAAGCAAAGGGACTGGCAGGAACACCAGGAATTTCACACAAAGGAAGAAATAATAGGATACAAGTACAAGGCAAAGCAGACGCATATCAGGAATATGAAATGTTGGGTTTAAATACGCTTTAAGCCTCATAGTTGTATATCTGCTGTGTGAGATTTAAGGCACTGCTGCTTTAGTCTTACCAGATTTGAAGTGAGATTTGGTGATGTCACTATTGTGCTGCTCATTGGTTTCTTTCTTGGAGTCTCTGACATGAGGAAGAAAAACACCTCTACTAGGATGGCTGCCTACCCACTGACACTTGCAGAGTATGGCATATAGGAAAACCATTAGGTGCAAAGTGTCCACAGCAATATTACTGACTAGTTCTTTGCCTTCTGCCGTTCTTTTGGGCACAGCTTCTAGGATTCAGTTCCTCTTAACTTTGATTTATGTTATGCAGGGCTGGAAGAAGGAAAGGATTGTGGCTGAATATCCAGATGGGAAAATCATAATGGTGTTGCCAGATGACCCTAAATATGCACTTAAAAAGGTAGTTGCAACTTTTAACTTCAATATTTTTCACTTTTATTGCCTCAAAATGGTAAAGTATAATCAAATTTACCTTTTTTACACTTCTTTCCCTTTTTTTTTTTTTTTTTTTTTTTTTTAGGTTGAGGAGATCAGAGAAATGGTGGATAATGATTTGGGGTTCCAACAAGTTCCACTTCGGCTGCATTCCAGGACAAAAACCCTTATGTTTATTAGCTCCGACAAGAAAGTTGTTGGGTGTTTAATTGCAGAACATATACAATGGGTAATTATTGATCGTTGTTTGGATCTTGCCTATGCTGCATTTTCTTCTTCGCAAATTTTCCACATTTGCAATAAAAAGATTTTCAAAGTAAATCTTTTATTGGTATATGGGGAGGGTCTCAAAACTTTGGCCTCTTACCAAATGTGATGGACTCCAAATTATTACAGGAGTCGGGCTTGTCTGATATCCTTGGGGGTCAGCTGCAGACTTCCACTCTGTCCACTTCAGAATCAACTGGTCAGACACCTCTGTGTAATATTACCAGGATGGATATGTCACTTCCCAAGTGTCCCGCTCAGTATTTAATCAACAGAGTATGTAATTTTTTAAAAAAAGAAGAGAATGCACAAGCTTGTTGCAGGGAAACGCGTCGGTTGGAGAGAATCTTGTGACGTCACCACGCACCAGCCGGCAGCCTGAAAGTTTGCAGCTGTGTGTTTCATATGTCTTTTCTTTCGCTGTGCTTGGAAAGATTTTTGGGAATAAAACACCAATACTTTATCGCACTATGAAGTTCTTTTGCTTCTTTTTTTCAAAAAATTACATATTCTGTTGATTATCCATCCCTGGTAATATCACACGGAGGTGTCTGACCAGTTCCTTGGGAAGTGGACAAGTGGAAGTCTGCAGCTGACCCCTAAGGATATTAGGCGTCCCTCACATTTGGTAAGAGGCCATCTGGCTGCTTTTCTTACTCTCCCGAATGGTGTTTAACATCTGACCCATCTCCATTGCAATCTGTGGATAACGATATTACGAAAGGGCCCACAGGATCACCCTGAGTTGTTTTGAATAAATTTTTTGGGGGGAATTTTGTGTCTCTTTATTTTTTATTTTAAATCTGATGGGTTAATAACCGCATTGGGACTTTATTTAACATACCATTGAGTTTTTTTGTATTTTCGCACCTTTAGATTAGCATTTGTATGAGTTTTCGATGCACTTTCATATCATGTGTTTTTTTTTTTTTTTTTTTTTTTTTTTTTTTTAAACCACTTCCATACAAGGCATTTTTACCCCCCTTCCTGCCCAGACCAATTTTTAGTTTTCAGCGCTGTTGCACTTTGAATGACAATTGTGCGGTCATGCAACACCGTACCCAAATGAAATCTTTGTTTTTTCCCCCCACAAATGGAGCTTTTGTTTGGTGGTATTTGATCATCTCTGCGGTTTTTATTTTTTTGCGCTATAAACAAAAGAATAGCAACAATTTTGAAAAAACACCATATTTTTTACTTTTTGAAAAAATAAATAAAAATGTCCTCAGTTTAGACCAATACGTATTCTTCTACATATATTAAAAAAAAAAAAAATCGCAATAAGTGTATATTGATTGGTTTGCACAAAATTTATAGCGTATACAAAATAGGGGATAGATTTATGGCATTTTTTTTTACTAGTAATGGCATCGATCTGCGTTTTTTTTTTTTTTTTTTTATTATTGTGACCGTGACATTGCGGCGGGCATATCGGACACTTTTTTGACACTTTTTGGGACCATTCACATTTATACAGCGATTAGTGCTATAAAACTGCACTGATTACTGTGTAAATGTGACGGGCAGGGAAGGGGTTAACACTAGGGGGTGCTGAAGGGGTTAATATGTTCCCTGGGAGTGATTTCTAACTGTAGGGGGAGGGGGACTCACAAGGGGAGGAGACCGATCGGTGTTCCTCTGTACTAGGAACACACCGGTCTCCTCACCTCTGACAGGAGGTGGATCTGTGTGTTTATACACACAGATCCACACTCCTGCTGCGTTTGCCGGCAATTGCGGGTGCCCGGCAGACATGGCGACCACCGGGCACGCACATCGGGTAGCAAGCTTTGCCCTGGGATGAGACACAGCACGTCATATGGCGTCCACTCTGAAGGACGGACAGTTCCTGCCGACGTCATATTATTATGGCTTGGTAGGGAACTGGTTAACTATTCACTTGATCATCACAAATGATAAATTCTTGGTTTTGTTGGTAGTGGCTTTGCACTTCAATGATTAATCCGTAAATAATTAGTTTTTTTTCACTTTAATTATCAGTTCTGATTATTGTTTTTGAGCTAATTTATTCATTAATTCTGATTAATTTTTTCGCTTGTTGATTACCAATTTAGTGGGGGTTTTTTTGTGCATCTTTTTTGTATCTATACCTCTTCTGTACTGAAATTACTTTGATTTCACTGCACACTTTGAGCTTCTCAGGTCAGATGGAGCCTTTATTTCCTGCCTAGACATCCAGCATTATCAAGCCCTTTCCTCCCAACTATTACTGTCTCTGGCCTACCCCTTTTTTTTTATAGCTTGAAAAGCTGGTTACTGGAGCACAATGGAGAAAATGCTAATCAAGTAGAAATGTGGGTTGTAGCCACATCATTTGAAATCCCACCTTTAGGCTATTTCTGCTAATCCTCATTCCAACGGCAATCTTAAAACTATGGAGCAAGTGCTATTTATGGTAGTTCATTGAGTATATACTAGTCTGAATTGTCCACAAATCATATACTGTACATGTATTTATTTGCCCTCTGTTTGGCTATCCGTCATGTTATGTGATTTTTTTTTTTTTCCTTCTTTTATAGGGTTACAGAGTAATTGAGGATTTTAATCCAGGTAATCCATCCTCTGACACAGAGAAGTTATTTTCTGAGAGAGGGAAAGCTTGGTGCTGTGCTACTACTCCCGAGCCGGCTATCTGTGGAGTAAGCCGCATCTGGGTATTCTCAATGATGAGGAGGCAGAAGATTGCTTCCAGGATGCTGGAGTGTCTAAGGTAATTATAACCAGGCTGTATAGGATTATTGGTAATTGACAGTTGCTAAGCTTTTTGCAGACAGTCCGGCTATTAAGGAATCAAAGGCTACATGAGATTTTATCTGTAATCCCCTTTTCCCGCTGCTGATGAAGGGTAGAGGAGGCCTACACACATGACCTTCATTGCTTTAAGGTTCATCAGAAGCCGACTTTTGCACAGGAATAATCTGGAGATAGTACACAGTGACAACATGGTGCTAGAGGACCATGAGAGGAAAGGTATGCTAGTGCACTATTTAGAATTAGTGGAGCTATGTGGATGGAGTATCTAATCCAATCAATAGTTTTTTTTTCTCAATTAACCTACAAAGTCTTCATCTTCTTAATTGAGCAAGTTTTTGGCCATCCATAATCATTTCTCCTGCACAACTGATGCTATGGGAAAGAGCACACATCTCTTTCTGCTGGTTGGAGCGTCATGCGTGCAATCTGATCTCTACTGTCAAAGAAGCATTTCCCAGCTGCTGCAAAGAGCCGCATGGATTTTCAATCCTTATGTCATATTGGTGTAAATTTCCTCAGCTTTTATGGGTGTATTTTTTTGTTTTATCCTATTGTCTGAGGTTTTTACTGCAGTCATACAGAACTTTAATTAAAATTACCCGAATTAGTAGGTTTTAGACTGATAGCAGAGGTGTAACCATGCCCTCTCCAACAGATTGATTATCTGCTTTACCTGCATTCTTGGTGATATCTGAGCTATCGGCTGCAGAGACCTGTTGCTTCTTCCAGTACTGTTCCTGGCCTCTGATCTTAAAAGGCCACTGAGGTTGCAAACGCTTTTCACAGTCACTCCATGGGCTCTGCTAGACTGTCCAGGTCTGCTGTCTCAAGGACCTAGTCACCATCATACTTCTTGGTTGCTAGCTTCAGTGGCATGGTGGCTGAAAAGGGACAGAATCAACTCTGAATCTGTGATTCGTACAATGCTGAATGTTCGGAAGTCCATATTCCACAAAGTCTACCATCAGAAATGGAGGGTATACTTTGGTGCGAGTCTAAAGGATTTTTCCCACAGGATATCCTCTGTGCAATGAATCCTTTCTTTCCTGCATTTGGGTCTGGACCATTAGGCTTTTAGCACCATCGAGAAACAAGTCTTTTGACCTTCCCATTTTGCTTCAGAGACCATTGGCCTCCCACTCTGTAAATTTAAACCTTTTGTGCACATGTTCTCATGTGAATTATCCCCCTTGCCTTTCCAAATCCAATCCCCTCTGACTCCCTGGAATTTGAAGTGTTTCAGAAGCCTCTCTTTGAACCTATCTGAGATTTCATTCTTATCTTACTCACAATGCAGTTTTCCTATTACCTCGGCAGTGCAGATTACCTATTACCTCGGCAGTTTTCCTATTACCTCGGCAGTGCAAGTGCCTGAGCTGACAACCTTGTCCTGCAAGGACCCTGTTTGGTCTTGCCTAGGTACAAGGTGGTATTGAGGCCCAGGGCTTCTTTTTGTCTGTTATGCACCATAACCAGGCCATTGCCCTTTGATATGTCTGACTTTAGTTCATGAAAGGGAAATTATCCTGGTTTAGATGTGGTTTAGCTACTGCTTCTTTCAGAAAGAGGGATTGTTATGGTCATCCTGGTTAGGTCCAGGAAGGGTGCCCTGGCTTCTTGTTCCACCATTTTTAGGTGGTGCAAAGATCAGGTTTCCCACTTAAGAATTATGAATTGCTCCTTTAGGGCAGTAAGCTCCCTTTTGAGCTTTTTAACAGCCAGCTTTGGGTGTAAGGTCATTCAAGTGGCTTTTGATCTGCAGGCAGTCCCTGTTTTGGTTTTTGTTGGGCCTGTTGGCTTTGTTGCCTATCCCTCAGTTGGACTGCTTTTGGATGTCCTGATGGTTTAAAACTTCTTGTGTCCCTCAATTGACAAAGACATTTTTTTCTGCCTAAAGTGGAACTTCACCCCAAAGGGGAAGTTCCGCTTGTTTGAATCTTCGGGTGGGGACATCCCTGGACAGGTAAGTGTACTTGTATTAAAAGTCGGCATCTACAGTATTTTTGGGGGGGCCTGCCCATTTTGTAGTATAACGCTAAGAAGGTCTTCAAAACCTAATGCTCTAAGTTTCTTGTGCTTTAACCCTTTTCCCGCGCCCTTAAAGTTGTTCTAAATGCTGGGAAGGCTGGTATTCCGATCATGTGACTGCTATGATTGAAAAGCTCCCGATCACAAGTATACATCAGGAGTTTTCCGGTCCCTGTACCGGGGGGAGCGCGCTCTCAGTGCAGAGGGCCACAAATATGCACCCCCCTCAGTGTTCAAGCCCACGGGAAGAGGTTAAATGGTTGATTTGGATCAAGCTGGTCCGAATGAACTATTTCCTTCACTAACTGATGTGTCCACGAGGAGCACTGTATAAACTGTGTATATATCGTCAGCTGCATACAGTATACTGGCGTTGTTACAGAAGTGGGATGGGGACTTCGTGTCTCATTCCCGAAACAAAATTGAGTCTGGCTGAGTGCTGCTCAGCCTCTCACAGGAAGCTTTGTATTTTATGAATGAATACAAGGATGACTTCTGACTGGCCTAGGCAGAGAGGTGGGCAGAAGCCTTGTAATCCTTCATAAAATACAAAGGCTTCCTGTGAATGGCTAACCACTGCCTCAGCAAAGCGAATAAGACTAGGCATGGAGGGGGAGGGGAGAGCTGCAGATGTGCACAGCACTGAATTGAATGAGGGCTTGCTTAAGTAAAAGGGGAGATGAGGTGGAATACTGATGCCTAAACATTTTTTACCTTAATGCAAGGAATGTATTAAGGTAAAAAAGATTTAGGCTTTAAAACAACTTTAGATTGGCTATAGATTGTATCAAGAAGAATGCCAACTTTCCACAGTCACTCCACAATGAATTAAAAATGTATGCTGCTATTATGGTCATCCATTTATGGTTCTAATTTTCTCCTAACAGAAACCATTTTATATATGGCTCTCATCTGAATAAGGATGAAATTGCATTCTCAGACCCAACTCCAGATGGCAAGTGGTTTGCAACGAACTATTGTGGCACCAGTCAGTTTCTAGTATATAATTTTATCAGCGGATCTTCTCCATCAAGTTGAAGATTGGACTTCATAACTTCTTAGTTTACAGACAAAGCCTGTATGTTTTCAGATGCCCCTACCAATGAACTCAGGATGTGAACACCCCAAGGGTTGTTCACATGTTATTTTTAACTGGAATAAAAGGATTCACTAAAGCTTGATTTTTTAAAGCAAGTATTTTAATATTTTTCTTCCAAGAAATTATGGTTCAAGTATTTTCTATACTGTACTTTAGTCATGTTTACATGCAACAAATGAGTTTGTTCATAGTGGACTAACCTAATTGTAAAGATTGAAGAGACTGATGAGTGTAAACTGAAGTCCTCATGTGGGTATATACAGAAGCGTATGATGAGTCTGCAGACTGCATTGTCTGTGACTTGTGTGTTCTCTTGTTCTGTTTTTAGACCAGTGACAGTTCTGTAAGTTTTAAAGACAGAAAAGTCTTGTTTTTAGCAGATAAGTTCACTCCTAAATAATTAATCAGTAGGACAAATATTGAAGTACCGTATTTATCGGCGTATACCGCACACTTTTTTGCCCTGAAAATCAGGGCAAAATCGTGGGTGCGCGATATACGCCGATACACGCTTTCCCGCACCGAGTTTGAATACTGCACCGGCATATACCGAGCGCAGTACACTCGTGTATAGTCGGGCAGGCCTCGGCTCCTCTCACGCTCACGTCCTGGACGTACAGGACGTGAGCGCGAGAGTAGCCGAGCCTGCCCGACTATACACGAGTGTACTGCGTCGGCATATACCGAGCGCAGTACACTCGTGTATAGTCGGGCAGGCTCGGCTCCTCTCGCGCTCACGTCCTGGACGTACAGGACGTGAGCGCGAGAGTAGCAATTTTATTTGGCACCTTCAAAAGAAAAGTCAGTGGCCAGCTTTATTAAGGCTTTTTATATACAAAAGCATAAAAAACTGATGCAGAGACACAGCAGTTGTGTGTTGAACTTTTTTGTCCATGTAGAGCAATGCAAAAGGGTCACTAAACTCCATTCCTCCCCAGCAGCAGATACTTGCCTTTTCTTGGCCACTGGGACTGGTGAAAATAAAAATGCCTGTATAATCTCCAGGAAGGAAAGAACTAACATTCCGAGTTCTGCCCCAGCAGGTGGAATAGGTGCACAGTTCAAAGGGAACGTATCGGATGGCTGTTAACCAAAACAGGACTCCTTTACATTGCTGATGACTGCTATTACCTGAAGTATTTCTAGATCTGGGCATATACATCATTGTGTGTAGCACAATTATTGGGATTTGGGTTGTGGCTGTCTAAAGGCTAAGGTAGTAGCTTTTATACTGCCATCTTGACGCATTATTTTTGGGGCCCGTGGAGCCCTCTGATGTGGCCCGCCACCTCCTGCTGTAGGATGGTGGGTTGGCAAGTCCAGATTGCAGGTTGCCTACCCACCATCCCAGAGCATCCGTGTTGTAAATGAAGCCAGTGGTAGAGAAAGCAAGCGGCCCCTGAGCAAAGCCGCATAAGCCAATGCAAAGCCTGTATAGCACTGGCTCCCGTCATAGGTGGAGTGATACCAAATGCACTCTGCCTGGGACAGCAAGTTTATTACTAAAATCACAGTGTATATTTGGACATATCTGCTCTGCAGTGGTACTGGGCTGCTTTCAAACTGATCCGCAGGTGTAGTGCCTGCGGCTTACCTGCACTGAGTCATCGACTTCTTCTGGTTTTACCTGCGGGTTGGGGTGCTTTCAGAAAGTGCACCACACCTGCAGGATATAATAGAATTCTATGGCAAAGTACAGCTAACCTGCAGAAAAGCCACAGGTGTACTGCGCTGCATCCACGGTGTGGGTCGACCCCTTTAACATGATCTGTCTGACCCTCCATTAACCTCTATGGAGTGGCAGATGTAAACGGACTTGTGTCTATTTACACCTGCCTACTTCCCATCCGATCTGCTAAAAAATAAAAACAGATCGGATCCGTCCCCTTTCATTTGATCAGGTAAGAGGGCCCATAGAGTAGAGTGGGCTGTGTCTGTGTCCGCTTTGCATACGCAGACCTGTCATCTGCTCATTGTGGCCCGTGACTGGTTACCAAGTCGCTTAAGTGGCCCTCGCTCTTCAAAAGGTTGGGCACCCCTACCATAGGGGCTGTGTTAGTCCACAGTAAGTGTACTATGAACTCAGTCAGTAAACCTCAGTGGCACACATTTAATGGATATGAACTTGCCAAAACCTATAGGGAAGGCTCTGTGTGTGGGGTGTGTTTTGTTTTGTTTCTAGGAAAGGTAAGGTGTAAAAAGACCTGAATTAAAGCGATATTGGCAGTGGTTTGTTGTATGTCAAATTCAGCCTCGTTATAACCAATTTTACATCTGTTTTATAAAAACCCTTTCTCATATATAAATTCATTTTAAGTGCTAAAGTATATTGTTTAGTATCTCAAAAAGAAATGGAAGCCCACCACTATGGGTACAGATCCTGATTATATTTGGTGCCTGTCAGAATTTAGAGTTCATGTAAAGGAAGGATCCGAGCACATTATAGATTTGCCTGAATGTGTGCATGCAGATTTGTTCAGTTTAAAAATAATCATAGATTTTCCAATTTCAGCAAACAGGTCAGTTGAAATTTTTTTTCCCCCCAAAGATTATTATACTGTTTATACATTATTCATGTGAATCAAAAATATCTGAAATAGACGGTATACTCAGTTCACTCATCTCTAGTGCAAAATGGCTTTAGGACAGTGGTTCCCAATCTATCTAGTGCCGTGACCCCTTGATAACATTTCCCAAGTTGTAGGGACCCCTAACAATAAAATTTTCGTAGCGTGGGTTGTCAGCACCCAAGGTAAGACGAGTAATCTGCGCCCCTAACCCACGGACCTATAGCTATCCCCGAGTTGCTTCCACTTGTACAATATTAAAACCCCTTATGATACATTTTAGGATGTATCACTTCTGCTCTTCTCCGTTCTTTTCCTTTTATCTCTCTTATTTCTTGTCCCCCCCACCCATCCCTCTCTCTAGCCACCTTTCTTGTTCTTTCTCCCTTTTTTCTTTATTCCTCCCTCTTCCATGTATTCTCGATTTTTGTATTCCTTCTCTTACTCCTTATGGGGGGGGGGGGGGGGGGGGGTAGCAGTGCTGGTGGGGGGGTGGAATCAGTGGCAGTGCTGGGGGTAGTTCTCGGATCAGCAGAAGACCTTGATCAAGAGCACCTAAGTTGGCTGATCAGAACTGTAGTGGGGACTTTTAATGGCAACTATAATCACAGGTAGTGTTATTCACTGTGTTTCTGACGTTGTGGTGTCACACAGCAGTGACACCTATGCTGAAATCAGAAGATAGTCTCTTTCAGCCCTTCCCAATTCCTCACCAGTCAGCTGACCTTTAGTCTCTGCCCCCCAATCATGCTAGGAGAAAGGGAGTAGCCGCTCCAGGTGGGAACCCAAATGAAAATCCACTGTGGCAGATAACTCGGGTGCAGGCAATGCACTCGGCAAGGCAGGAACAAAAGGTGTTTCTGGACAGCCGCACTCTGAACAAATGGTAGCCTTTATTAAAATAAGGACAGCACTACAAGTTACAGAATTTTTTTTTAATAAAACCTGGCAACTGACGTGTTTTGCACTGGAACTAGTGCTTAGTCATAGCTATGCTGGTTGCTGTGAAGAGGCTGAGTGGGCAGCCGCGGTCTCCAGGGACGGCCCTCCTGGTCAGCCACGAGAAGGCTGGGAGAGCTGTGTGGGCTTCAGGAACAGCTAAGGATTTGGTGACCCCTGGCAAATCGTCATTTGACCCCCAGGTTGAAAACCACTGCTTTAGGAGAATATTCTTCCTTTAGTGTTATGGCTGGCACTACACAGAGCATTTGGTTTAAAGCCTAGTACACAGGGGTCGGGTGGCATCGGCCGGTTCAATAGAAATGACCGACATTCAGCCCGTGTGTACTGCAGCCAGGCCAACCAAAAAAGTCTGCCGATGGGCATCCAATCAGCGCTCCTGAGCTGTTCCGTTTTTTCTTTGTTCAGCCCGCTGTAGTAGTGTGTACCAGGCTTTAACCAGGAGACTGGATGGGTCTGCCCCGAGATGACACCGATTCCACCTTGAGGCTTAAATGCTCAGATAGAAGTGAATGGGATGCAAGGCTTGTGCAAAAAACAAACAAACAGTATTGTACGTAGAAAAGAGACGCTTCCATGGTTGTTATTTTAGTACAAGAATGAGTGGCACGAAATATTGCTTTACCTGAGAGGAAAAGTACCAGGGCATTGCATAGATGAGAAAAAAAAATGACTATGTATTGCATAAAATCATCAGTCCTGTTTCATCTGTGAACTATTCCATTGTACATTTTACTTTGCTCTTGTTTTATGAAGGAACATTGATACGAGGGACCGTGCATATGGAAATGTCATTACTGTCTGCATCCAACAATCAGCTTATGCCCTTCATTTTTCTAGGCTTGAAAATGAAAGGATGAGTTACACTTTAGTGATTTTTATTTCTTTTCTTTCTTCTTTGAGCTTTTAAATGTACTGTTATTCCCCAGGAAAACTAGCGTATGTCTCATAAATATGCGATTAACGCACTACAACAGAATGGGTCTTATTTATCGAAGGAAGAGCTATGTTGTTGCCCATAGCAACCAAAACCTCTCTATACCTACTGCTGAGAAAAGGAAAAAACTGGTTACTGTGAAGCAGAATATTCTGTAAGTCGGTACAGACCCGTTACACTGGCATGGGCCTTGAATATGAGGCATCATAGTTGCCTCTCATGGTTAGACTAATGCAAATATTCAAATGGAATGTGGCATGAAGCAAAGTACTTTACCGGAGTTCTCTGGTGGAATTGGTTGTGCTAGGGCAGTGATGCCGTTTGGCTGAATGTCACTTCCCCGGAGCTCAGATGGAAACGGCCATTCCCTGACTTCCACCACCACAAAGGATTCCAGCATAGGTACATTTCTTCATGTTATTTTCCCCGTAAATTACCTTTTACAGTTCAGATGTATGATTTTGTTGTGCAATGTATGTATACCTATGAGGATTTCAGAGTGACACTTGTCTGCTTCACAGTCACTCTTTTTTTTAAGGGTTTTTATACTGTATGTTGTTAAACTGCTGTGGCCTTTCTGTAAATGTGTAGAATAATGTGTTTTGTTTTTTTCCCCCTGACAGTTTGGCTTGATTAACTGTAATTAAACCAATTATTTCAACCTTACATTTGGTGTCTTTGTACTTTTTTTATTTTTTCCTGTTCTCTGAATAGCTATCTAAAATATAATGTAAAATAAGGGTTATGCTGCTGCCTTCAGGCAACACAAAGGACACCCCAGTATAATCCCTCTTGCTCAGCATGCCTCGTTTTTTTTGTTTTTTTTTGCTACGGTCTTGCTAGTTTTATCAAGATTTATTTTACGTCTAGCAAGTTTCTTTAGCCCATACAGAGACGGAGCAAAATTTTTGCAGCTTTCCCGATTGGCTGATCCTTAGCATTGTCATGGAAGCTGTGCCCAGACTCTACAGAAAAGAAGCAGGGCCTGCAAGTAATATGTCTTGGGTAACTGGGTGAGTGTCTTAAAGCACCTCCTTTTTTTTTTTTTTACCACCTTGCTTTTCTGTTGATGAAATGGAAAGACACATGTGTTGAGAACGAATGGCGCTGCGCACCCCGAATGATAGAACAAAGTAAGGGCCCCCCAGTGGGGTTTTTAGGTAGCAGGGTTAAAGCAATGAACTAGATTATAGGTAAAATAATTTATTAAATATGTACATGAACAGACAGTCAATTAGAAGCTCTAGTAAGGAATTATATAAATACACACACAAAATGTGCAAGCACAGCATTATTATACAGTTATATGCATCTGTATATGTTTCGATCACAAAGGATCTTCTTCAGAGGATAAATAATTTGCTGCAAAAAAAATCATATGGTGAGTATAGATTCATTACCTGGATGTATCTCCTAAGGTAAGAAATACATAATGTGTAATTACCAATTAGCTGTGTGTTGTGGACATAGCTTCCAATCAGAGCTCCGCCAGAGAAAGTGCGTCCAGGTATCCAACAACCTCCCAGCCCTCCGACACTCCAGAAAGGCGCCTCCAAAAAGCAAGTGCGACCTACAGAGACTTAGTTCAACAGCTCTCTTCATTGGCTGGCAACCATTCAAAGATATTCCATATATCGCAGGGTTAAAAAAAAAAAAAAAAAAGGGGGATATGCCTGTATATCAAAAATGTACAAGTGCATATGAAGAACTCCATCACTAATGGAGGAGGTGGAAGCCTTATAGGTAGAGCTACAAAAAAGGAAAGGAATACTGGGAGTATGCAATAGGCGCCCCCCCCCCCCCCATCAGAGATCAGAGGCAGACCTCTTATCACAATTTGGATTAGTGGTGAGGATGGGAAGTGTCATCATAATGGGGAATTTAATTATCCAGACAGACTGGGTGGAAGGAACCACGCATTCATCTAAGGCTTACCAGTTCCTAAATGTCTTGCAGGACAATTTCATGGGTCAGCTGGTAAACACACCAACTAGAAACAAAGCGTTACTTGACCTACTGATTTTTAACAATACAGACCTGATAACAGATGTAGAAATATGGGGCAATTTAGGAAACAGCAATCACAGGTCAATTCATTTCAGTATAAAATTACACTAAAAGGAATATAAAAGATACTGAATTTCAAAAGAGCCAACCTCCCTAAACTACGATCCTTGCTAGAAGATACTTATTGGGGAAAAAAAAATAAAAAATCTTAGGAACAAAGAACAGGGAGGGAAAAATGGGTATGCTTTAAGAGCATAATAAGGGCAATAGCCAGGACATCCCAATAGGAAATAAATTTAAAAGCGCTAATAAAAGTTGTGGGCGGCTTAACTCCAATATAAAAATGCACATAAAAAGCAAAGGTGAAGGCCTTCAAAAAAAAAACAAGGCTGAGGGAATCATCAGCATTCCAACTTTACAAAGAATGCAACAAGAAATGTGAGGGTGCAATCAGGGCGGCTGAGATAAAACACACTTTGACCTTTCTAGGGGCTTTTGTTGTGAATTTTTTTTTTTTTTTTTTAACCACAGCAGAGTTGGGTTTCAGTCTGTTTAGAAACGCCTGCAGGTTGGAAGATATTGGAGAGAGGACATATGGTAACAGTCTCGCCCGCACAGAAGTTCTCATTTTTGAAGATGATACATAGGACATATTACACACCTAAAATATTTAATTTTGGGTGGAGAGTAGACACAAGATCCCCTAGGTGCCAAGATACGGGGGACATGATACACATGCTATGGAGGTGCCCGAAATTGTTTAGGTATTGGCTAGGAATCCTTGATGTTATAAATATGATATATAAAACAAAGTTGGAGATGGACCCTAGAACATGCACATATGGGAAGAAACAAGTGGAGTAGCCAGTACAATAAAAGCAGTATTAAAGGTGCCTCTTTCAAGCAAGAAAACAAATTGCTCAAAGATGGCAAGCAGAATATCCCCCATCAGTAAGAGAGTGGGTCAACGCAGTTACAGAAACAATATGGAAGGAGAAGGTTGTATACTAAGAGAAGGAATATCAGGGAATTTGCTAAAATGTGGAACCCTTGGCTGGAAAAAAAAAAATGGGATATCCTATGTGAAATGAAAATGTATTAACCTGGATAGCAAAGGGTGGGGAGGGTGGAAAGGAAATAGAATTAACAGGGGAAAATGAAAAGGTTATGATATATGTGAAATAAGAAAGTAACTATATGGTTTAATATGGATGTAATCTGTTTTTATAAGATGAAGAAAATTAATAAAGAATATGAAATAAATAAAAAAAAAAAACACCTGCAGGTTGGCTCCCAACATTTGGGCCCCTTTCACACCGGTTTTCCACTTAGGTCTGCTGTTTTTCAGGTGGACATAAGCAGAGCCTCCATTCTCCTTTATGGGGCAGTGAATGTAAGCAATGGCATGTCCACTGATACCCACTGCCATCTGATCCTGTCTGAAATCCAGATGGATGGAAACCCTATTTTCCATCCGTCTGGCTGATCGAATGAAAAAGAACAGGCGGTCTGTTTTCCTCATAAAACGACTACAGGGCTCTGAGTCTGAGAGGTTCGTCTCTGCCCAGTGAGTGGAGACAGACCTGTCATCCACCTGCTCAGCGAGGATTAAGAGATTGAACCTTGCTCTCGTATTTTTTATATTATATATGTAGCTCTACCCCCGCAGAAGCCACTGATTTGTTATTGGGATCGGCATATTGAGTTACCTTAGTGTGGCGTATGGGTGCGGTTGGCGAACAAAGCAGTGCGCAAATGACAGTGAATAAAAGGGTTTTCCAATGCTTTATTCCAGGCTAAACACGGCCAACATTAAATGGGAAGAGCAGGGTGATGAAGAAAAAGGAGAACCTTGCAGTGTCAGGCCCAGATATTAATTGAGCAGTCTTAGCTCAATAGAGTACCAAATTATTATTCGTCGCCACTCTAGTTGGAGTGGGTAAAGTGCCCCCGGACAGACCCCTCTCACAAACCTGGCAGCCGAAGTGTCACTTAGGATTTGCTGGGAGGAACAGATCTCTCTCAGAGACCTGGCTCTAGGGCCTCTGCCACAGGCCAATTACTTTAGGTGAGCTAGATTGATAAATGGAGCGAATCCTCCCAGTAGGTTTTAGCATAGGTCACCAGATGACAGCAAAACAAACCTGTCAACATTCCGGTCACCAGATTCCCGATTGGTTCGTTCAAGCCCTGTTGGACAACCTGCCTCCGGGTTCCCCTCAAGCCGACCTCCCAATCGAACGGGGCCCAGCCTGGGATCCTCTCAATAGAACCGGGGACCCAGTAAAGTCACTTGAGTCCCCTTTTACCTCCGGATGAGGGTTTGTGTAGACTGCAATTCTGGCCTGGTGGGCTGCGCTGGCGGGGTCCATGGATGCGCGCACCCTGAAGGTGGATGCCGCACCTGGAACCGGGACCCCGTGAAACTTGCCTAGCACATATGACACCTGTCCCAGATATACCCTCCCCCCCAGCATGCCCCGCGAGGGAGAAGCTCCTCTAATTGGCTGCTGGGGATGGTATTGCATCCCTGGAGCACAGACTGACCCAGTGGACGTTTCTGGAGTGACAGAAGTCCCAATTTTAGCAAATTGTGAATGGGAGCAAAAAAAAAACTCTGCCATTCCCCACTAACTCTAGCGTAGTGCCCATACTGAAAGTAAGGGGGCACTAATATATGTATATGTATATATATATATATATATATACACACGCACACACACAAACACATACATACACACACACACTTTTTTGTGCATGATCTGGACAAGCTTACTTTAAACAGTAGTAGTTTCATGCATAGACTACATCATAATATGGGGGGGTCAAAGGCAGTGGTGGCCCAGCCATAAGGGGCACCGCCTCCCTAGTTTGTATGCGCTGGCCCCTAATCTCCATGCAGGGCGTCGGATGCATAGAGTTCTATGGGTTTTATTTTTATTTGTGCAAAGCACATGATTAGAGGTTGGGCTCAGGGCGTAGAGCACTGCTTGCCTTTTGTATTGGGAAAAACCAGCAGGTTTGCCGGTGCTTTCTTTGGCTGATTGGAGCAAATGTTACAACTTCTTAGTAAAAAAAAAAAAAACATCCCTTGGGTCTCTGTCCCAGTGACCATTTAATTTTTTTTTAATGTATGTTTTTAATCTCTAAATGTATGTATGTGTTTAATCTCTAAACCTTTTTGAGGCTGTTTAAATAAAAGCATAATTTTAATAGTCAAATAAAAATCCCAAATTACACAGAGCTACAGTATACAGCATTCAATTTTTAGTGCTCCGGTGCTTTGACAATTACTCTGTTACTCATTAGTTCCTCCATGGTTGATAGAAGCGGCGGGCTCACAGGTGTAAATACTACACAGTTTATATCTGTGATCAGTCTCTTATACAATCACAGCAATCACAAGGTACAGAGCGCCTCTGATTGACTGAGATATACACATTGAACCACAAGCATTAAAAGCAGAAGTAAACCCATCAATTTAACAGTTTAAAAAAATGTGTCGGGAATGTAACGGTTATATAGGTTATGCTCTTAACCAAACGGTCAAGTCATCAAATAGCTGATGTTATAACTAATCACATGCAGTATCATGGCAGTTGAAGTTTAAACAGAGGCTAAGATGCCAGCTTCCTGGCAGACTGAAGTGTTTACTTCTACTTTAACTGGTGCAACAACTGACCAATAGTAACAATGTCCATGACGACGCCCTATGGGAGGGGGTGAAATGCGTTGATGTAATTTCTGGCTCAGAGACCCAAGACATCACTGCCGCCCTCCGTGGAACTCACGCCATTGTTTTTTATGCTAAAATTTTGTAAGTGGATTCTTTTTATTGTGCAACTAAAATCTTTTTACGGTACTTGACCATCAGTACCCCTTTCTTCCATTTGAGCATGGTGGATATTTCGGTTGCTTAAGGGCAGTATTGGAGACCTGAACATGATGCCTGTGAGTCCTGGTATTCCCAACACCAAATATATGCATGTTTGAACCCGACTGAAACTGTGGGTCCATTAACTCTGGTGAGTGGGGATACAAGAGGGGAGTGCGGTACACTACTCAGCATGTTTCTTGAAGCACTTCAGCACTTTTTTGAAGGATTTGGGAGCATGGAGAACTTTATATGGAAATTTTTTAATAAGACTTTGGACTTTTTCTTATGTGTTTTCACTGCTAACCAGTATATTCATTTTTTTTTGGCTGTAAGCGCTATATATTATTTGTATTTGCTACCGGACCAATAGTGCTTTATCCAGTGCAATTTATAAAGGGCACTAGGTAATTTCTGCCCACCACTTCACTGTTTTTAGTAAAGTGGTGCAAAAGCAAGTAAATAAAAGCAGACTATCAGCACAGAAAGAATTTCCACAGACATTTTGGTAAATAACTTTAATAACAACAACAGTTCAATTAACTGATAAAATTAACCAATATGCAAACAATACAGCATGAGGTAGACTAGTGATGCCAAATTCACCAAGTTTTTGGTCAATAACGTCCCTTTTTAAGCAGCATATTTAAATTTATCATCACATAAAAACAATTTGTATACATTATAACAAAATAAGCTTGGTGCTGATATAACTGACTCTGATTACATTCAATATAGGCATCATTCATGACTGAGGCAACCTTGGCATAGTATTAGCCATGTTTTGTGAAAAGCATGAGAACACCATTAAAAATATTGTATGTCCAAGCTCTCTTTGGTGACAGATCTGTTTATGAAACACTACATAAATTGTTTGACATAAGTTTTTTTTTTTTACAAATCATAAAATTAGAAAAATGGGTATAAAGTTACAAAGATCTCTATGCCATTTTGTGTTACAACAGGCCCACAGTATGAATGTTTTTCCTCACTCTAAAAATGAAGTAATTTAGTGCAAATTGAAAACCTAACAGGCTGGAGGAAAAACATACAACTATGTGGAACAATTAGCAGAAAGGGCCCAAGCGAGATGCAATACAACACAGTATACGCTCACAATACAGAAAGAAATTTTAAATATCGTTCTTTAATCTTTGCCATACCTGGTCCATGTAGCGCATTTCATCCTAGGAAAAATCCCAGTCTGGAAATTTGTTGCCAAAACTAATGGCGACCCCCATTGTTCTTTAACAGTCCAAAAACACAATAAGGAGTGCGCCAAAGGCAAGACTATTTTGCAAAGTAAAGTATTAAAATAAAAAAAAAAAGCTAAACAAACACGAATATGTGCAACACCAATCAATGCGACATATATTACAAGTACGCAATTCTTTTCTTATATATTAAATATTTTGTTCTAATTTGTAAACATTTCATCTGCAATAGCTTAACACCATTTCCAACTGAAGCTAAAAACGTTACCTAAAAAGTGAAGTAGTAAGAACATAGATGGTTACCTGCATGTTTAGCGTGTAAAATGGAATACAAACATTTGGCCCATTTCGCTTTGGTCTTTAAAAAAAAAAAAAAAAAAAAAGACTGACACGTAGATGCTGCCATACCGGCACATTTTTCAGGACCCTCCATCTCATCTTGCCTATGCCAACTGGCAAGTCTGGCTCAGAAACAGCTTGTGGCAGACACCTGATGCACACATTCTTTGTTCTAGGCCAGCAACTCCCCAGACAGCAAAGCTAGGACATACCTGCTCGTCCTTGAACATGTATTTAAAAAAACAAGTCAGCAGTGCCCATATTTTTCTATCCTGACAGGTTTACATTAAGTGTTTTTTTAAAGAGCGTGTGCACCTTATATTTGGACAAGTAAAGGAAAAAATAAAAAAATTGTGAATACACCATACTTTTTTCCTATTAAGACGATTTCTTTATAACCTTTCAATGTCAGGCTTCAGTTTCAAATTAACAGGGGTGTACACTTGTCTTTTGTGCATTTACGGTTATATAAAAACGAATTAGTGCCTCAAGTCAGGCCTATCGAATATGCGTTTCACCGTTCGTTTGTTTATACGATTTCATTGAGCAGAAATCCATATCAGAAAGGCATGCAAAAAATATAGATCTCTCTTTTTGCCTGGAATATCAATGAATTACTTTTCTTTAAATCGCATTCAAAGTGTGGGAACAAAACGGAACCTTTTAACCTATGTCTATTACAATGAGGCTTTTAAGATTAAGAATCTGTGCTGGTTTTATCTAGCATTATGTGAGGGAAGGGAAAAACCCGTTCCTACGGAGTAGCAGTAAACAGTCTAGGGCGGCACTATAAGGAATCCTAACATTCCGTAGCCCTATACAGGAATAAAATGTTCCCAGTGTTTTTTTTACATTTAGTAAACAGCACTCATATAGTAATAGATGAACGCAACAAATGGCTAGATAAAATGTTCGAATTCATGCACTTTGTCTGAAAAAAAAGGAAAAGTGCACACGCTGGACAGGATGTCAATAAAATAGGTCCTTATATGTTGACACAATCATCAGTTTTATGTATAGATTGATCATTTAGATCATGTACGGTTCATCAGCGATACTGAGAATACAAGAATAAAAATGAACTCTAAAAATATATTTGGCACACTTCTCTCTTCACAAATGTAAAGGATCTGGAAACACATTTAAATGTTGTTGACAGATAGAGCTGTCATTGAGCATGGTGTCTCGCAGAAGTCTTGCTTGGCCACAATTTGCATTATTCAATGCATTAAAAACATCATCATTAGTAAAGTAGAAAGATTGCTCCACTAGTCATTTTTGTGCTAATAAAAAGTTGATACTCAGCCTGCAACTGCATTGGTCCAAAGACCCAGGATGATAATTCATGAGAGTAAAGCAAATAATGAAAATAAAAAAGGCAAAAAAGCACTGAAGTCTTCATCTGTCCAACAGTAGCACTCAGACGTGCATGGTCATGGTCCTTCCATTAATCAGAAGCAAGTGAATCTGAATCCACCGATTTCTTTGCACTTGATTCAAAATGACCTTTCACAGCCACTTTTCAGGCACGTCATTGCAAAAAATAAAAAAAATAAATTAAAGCCTCCCAACATTCAAATGTGTCGTCCAGTAAGGAAATAGAGTGGTTTGTCATCGATGCTGTTCGCAGTCTGGAACTCATCTCGCAGTCGGAACTGCCATTCATCCTCCAGCTCCAAACGTACAATAGTTTGCCGAAGAGAACTTCTGTCCTGGCATATAACGCAGAGTGTAGCACCTGCAAGTAAGAGGAATACAATGAGTTTAGCATAAAATCACCAGCATTCATATTATGTCCCTAGCTCATAAGCCAACCAACTACCTATAGATGCTGATAGTCTTATTTTTCTGAATGGTCCGATACAGATCAGTGTGCATGTGTGTATGATTGATTTAATGCACAACCCTTTTTCTTGGCCACCAAAAACCTCACCCCCATACACACTGCAGCATGAGAGATTGCACTGGACAAAAATTATGTATAATAATAAAATAAAAAAACTGCAAGGTCCTGTAATCGTCAAATTGGCATCACCACCCCTCCTTTGCCCTCTTCAATGCCACCAACAATTTAGACATGCCACAGGGCTATTCCGAGTATCTGGATCCTGGCACAGACCTGCAGCAGTTTTGGCGCATGTGCAAAAATGGCGGTGATTTTCTGATATCGAACATTATCTGTATTCATAGGTCAGAATATTTTATATGTCACCCGCCTGAGTTCCTTAAAGACCCTCGGGTGTAAGCCATCTGGTCCCTGTGGCTTTGATACTGAAGTATAAACCTGTCCAGGTAAGTGGTAAAAGTGAAGCATGTACCTTTAAGAAACCTGAATTTCTTCAACATCCCTGCACAGACAAAGGAGTCACACAAATAAAGCAGAAGTCCACTGAATGCCAGTCCGTCACAGTTCACATTTACAGAGTGTGGTCTGGAGCTCACATAGCACAGCGTCACCTGAAATGTGGAACATCAACAGTTAATTTTATATGAAGACTTAATGAAACGTTAGAGTGTAATTTTTTATCAGAAGATATCCACATTAAACACAGACTATGCAATTTGATTTAGAAGAAAAGGTTAAAATTGTTTATTAATGCCAATTTTAGAGTACTGAAAATATGTATAAAAATAAAGATGTGTAACACAAGAAAATGGAAAACCATAACATGTTCAAGAACTCCATCCCAAGGCCTCATTCACATGGATGTTGAGGCCTGTACACAAGAATCAGCCATTTGTGGGACTGAAGCTGCTAGGTGCTGCCTGCAGAAAGTCTATAAGGCTATGGGGACACAGCAGCTGTATGGACAGATCCACTCGTCATAATCCAACGAGCCTACGGTGGCAGGCGAGTGGCCCCTAAATGCCGATAGTAAGCAGCTCACCAACATGCCTGTAAAATTAGGATGAACAGCCTGGTCTGTAGAGTCCTCAGACTTACATAGGCTGTCCGCATGCAGCACCTGGTGGATCCAGCCACATGTGAATTGGGCCTAAAAACATATAGAAAGAAGGCACATAGAATGGTGCTTACCTCAGGTCCTAGGTTCAGGTAGCAGTCTACAGCCAATAGTGGGTTCCTCGGGTTGTTTACGGCCTTTGGAAACAATTTGTGAGCACTGTACTGAAGAAACTTCTCCAGCAGGAACTGAGCTGGAGCTGCCAGGAGTGTCTGCTCACTGTCTGGAGCACACACGTACTGCAAAGGGGAGATGAGACCAGCACTTTCTGTTATCTACACAATAGAGAAGGAACACAACATAAGAATGCCGCTTTGTCTATATACAAACAAAATAAGCTGACCGTTCAAATTTGAACATAACTGCTTTAAAAAAAAAATCTCCAGAAGGGTTCATTGGTTGCAGACCTCCAGTACAATTTACATGCTATAATCCCAAAGGACCAGGATCCTCTTTCTAGTTATTAGATGGCCCAAGACCAGGGAGTCTCAAATATGCACTGTACAGTACAGATTGTTAACCACTTCTGGATGTTGGCACTTTGAAGAGGGATATACAGTTCTGATCAAAAGTTTAAGACCACTTGAAAAATGGCAAAAAATTATATTTTACATTGTTGGATCTTAACAAGGTTCCAAGTAGAGCTTCAACAGGCAACAAGAAGAAATGAGAGTGAGACAAAACATTTTTTGAGCATTCAATTAATTGAAAATAACGAATAAACTGAAAAGTTTAGGACCACATGCCTTTAAAAGGCCAAATCCGTGCAAAGATGTGGATTCATTGTCATTTTCTGTCAGGTAGTCACACGTTGTGATGGCAAAGGCAAAAAAAACCTCCCTTTTTGAACATGGTCGGGTTGCTGAACTGCATAAGCAGGGTCTCTCATCAAGACACTGGACGATCCTCGACCCAAATTAAGGCCCTTACTGGTGCTGACTGCAGCCCCATAACCATCAGACGGCATCTGAGACTGAAGGGCTTCAAAAACAAAAAAAGTCTTCAAAAACCTTGTCTCCTTGAACGCCACAGAACTGCTCGTTTGGACTTTGCAAGAGAGCACCAAACATGGGACATTCAAAGGTGTAAGAAAGTTGTATTCTCTGGTGAGAAAAAAATGTAACCTTGATGGTCCTGATGGTTTCCAACGTTATTGGCATGACAAGCAGATCCCATCTGAGATGTTTTCTACGCGCCACAGTGGAGGGGGGGCCATAATGGTCTGGGGTGCTTTTTCCTTCAGTGGAACAATGGAGCTTCAGGAAGTGCAGGGGCGTCAAACGGCCGCTGGCTATGCCCAGATGTTGCAGAGAGCATTCCTCATGACTGAGGGCCCTCGTCTGTGTGGTAACGACTGGGTTTTTCAACAGGACAACGCTACAGTACACAATGCCGGCAGGACAAGGGACTTCTTTCCAGGAGAATATCACTCTTTTGGCCCATCCTGCATGTTACCCTGATCTAAATCCAATTGAGAACCTTTGGGGATGGATGGCAAGGGAAGTTTACAAAAATGGACAACAGTTCTAGACAGTAGATGGCCTTTATGTGGCTGTCTTTACCACTTGGAGAAATGTTCCCACTCACCTCATGGAAAGGCTTGCATCAAGCATGCCAAAACGAATTTTTGAAGTGATCAACAATAACGGCAGAGCTACTCATTACTGAGTTCATGTTTGGAAGTTGGATTTCTGTTTTGGGGGGGGTTTAGTTTTTTTTTGGAGGCGTGGTCCTAAAGTTTTGATCAGCTGAAAAACAGCCTGTTTCAGTTTATTCGTTATTTTCAATTAATTGAATGGTCAAAAAATGTTTTTTTTCTCACTCTCATTTCTTCTTGTTGCATGTTGAAGCTCTACTTGGAACCTTGTTAAGATCCAACAATGTAAAATATGATTTTTTGCCATTTTTCAAGTGGTCTTAAACTTTTGATCAGGACTGTATCTTTGTTATGGCTAGCTGCCATAACCCCGGTATCCTCTTCAGTGAGTGGTCTGGTTTCCGATAAAAGTGGTCTCTATGGCAGATTCGCCGCAAGATCACTTTTAATCGGCAGCAGGAGAGGCCCTCCTCCCCCCTCCTGTGCCCTCCGCCGCTTAACGGAGCCAGCGGTAGCGGCGGATGCGATCGGGTCCTGTGTCCTGTTAGGTATGGAGACGAGTGAGGGGAAGATGGCCCCCACACGTCCCCATACCATTGCAGGGCAGAAGAGACATGAAAACATCACTTCCACCCATAGCCCTTAAAGCAAATTTTTGTTTTCTTTTAAATTACATTTAATTATTTCTTTTTTTTATTGCATTTTTGTGTAAATATGAGATCTGGGGTATTTTTGACCCCCAATCTCATATTTAGGAGGTCCTGTCATGCTTCTTTTTTTTTATTACAAGGAATGTTTACATTCCTTGTAATAGGAATAAAAGTGACATTTTTTTTTAAAAGAACAGTGTAAAAAAAAAAGATTTTTTTTTTTTTAAATGCGCCCCGACCCACCGAGCTTGCGTGCAGAAGTAAACACATAGGAGAGCAGCGCCGCATATGGAAATAGTGCTCAAACCACATGTGAGCTATTGCCGCGATCGGTATCGCGAGAGCAATAACTCTAGCCCTAGACCTCCTCTGCAACTCAAAACATGCAACCTGTAGATTTTTTTTAAACATCGCTAATGGAGATTAAGGGTAAAATTTGTCGCCATTGCTCGAGCAAAGATATCGAAGCGTGATATGTTGGATGTCAATTCACTCGGCGTAACAAAATCTTTCACAAAATAAATAAATTGGGCCAACTTTACTGTTGTCCTATTTCTTAATTCATAAAAGTGCTCTTGTAAGACCGCTGCGCAAACATAGTTTGACAGAAAGTATTGCAATGACTGCCATTTTATTCTCTAGGGCGTTAGAATTTTTTTTTATAATGTTTGGGGGCTCCAAGTAATTTTCAAGCAAAAAATATGTTTTTAACAAATCTCAGAAAGAGGCTAGGTCCTTAAGTGGTTAAAGTGTAGGCACATCACCAGAATAAGCTCTTATTTGCCCCTTTTTGGTCTGCTTAAAAGTATGGGATTATGATGATTGTCCAGCTCCTGGTCTTCAGCCTGCAGAGATCCAGTGACTGACCGTCACCGGATCTCTGCTCTGCCCCTCCAACACTCACTGGAGCACTGGGCTGTGCAGGAGGCAAGAGCATCTGTATCAGGTTTTAAGCCACCCACTGAAGGGATGAGCCAGCTGCTGGTCCAGACTTGGTGAATCCCACGCACATAGTCAGGATCTTTTAAGAGCCTGGACCGGGTCTGTGACATCAGCCCACTGTTGGTTGAAAACAGATCACAGGCATGCAGGACTGCACTCCTGTGATCCAATAGAGTACAGCCAAAAAAAAGCTTTGGCTATACTTCTCCTTTAAAAAGGAACACTAAAGAGACATTTTTATTTATTTATTTATTCTAATAACAAACATGATATACTTGCCTCCACTGTGCAGCTTGTTTTGCACAGAGAGGCCCCGAACCTGGTTTTCTGGGGTCCCTCGCCAGCTGTCTCGGCTCCCCCGCAAGAACTTTTCACCTCTCGCATGGTGGCAAGTTCTTGCGGGCGCGCTCCCGTGATACAGCCTTGTGGCTTTGGCCACTCACTGCATCACTCGGCCCTGCCCCTGGCGCGCCATTGGATATGATAGCAGCGCAAGCCAATGGCTGCACTGCTTTCAATCAACCAATGAATGACCCGAGAAGCCTGTGCGTTCACGGCGCGGGACTTCCAAGGGGTCGGGTAAGTAAACGGGGGGGGGGGGGTGTATTGTCGGATGTTTTTTCACCTTAATGCATAGAATGCATTAAGGTGAAAAAACATGTACCTTTACAACCCCTTGAACTATGTTTTATGATATCCGTTTGCTGTTGATCTGGTCAAAAATTCAGAGCTGGCTTATGTCCTCTTCATACTTCCTGTGTTATCACAAAGAGCTCTCCTTGAGCCTTTTTGCTATGGAGATATGAGAGTAAGAGTGGTTAGGTAGGTTAGCAAGAGACACTGGGGAGACACTGGGAAGGCCCACACCACTCGGGTCACAAAACTGCCTTGTGTGGTCAGTCCAAAACCGAACCCTGGGAGGTTGGATGCTGCATTTCTGCCAACCCAAAACGTGTGATTTTTAGAGGTCTTTAAAGGCATACATGATAGGATTTTCTAGTAATAGCATTAAAAAAAAAAAAAAAACTCACATTTCTGTTTTAGTTCACATCAAAAATGCTTCTTCCTCTATACAAGCCAAAGGGAACATAAAAGCATCCTGAAGCAAGAAGGTTGATGCAGTTTATAAGGTCAAAAGCAGGTCAGAAAGAAGTCAACTGTAGGTCAAATACACCTCCCAAACTGAAGGTTTCAGAAGCATCTTAAACTGATGTCAATTGCATTTGACGTGCACCTGAAAGCAAGCTGCATTTGCCCATTGACAAAAGTCCCAGGCTGACCACCAGTGGCTCAGTGATGCCCAATTTCCTGAAGCAAGGAATATTAGGCCATTTTGTGATCCCTACCATTAGCCTATAAACAAACAGAAAAAACTAATGATTTGATGTGTTACTGTGGGTTGTCTTTGGTTCTACTACTTCTCCAAATATTTGTGCTTGTTGCGAAAGTACTAGTCATCGCTGTAGGAGGAACTATTCACCATAGTGCTAATAAGGTTTACAAAAAGTTACAAATCTTAGTAATGCATATATCTCTTGATATTATGGAATTACCGGCATGACATACCATGACCTTGGGCTTGACAATGAAGTCCTTGTGTCCTCCCACGTGTATATGCTTCTTCATTAGGCTAAAGTTGTTGAAGCGGCAAATCAGCAAACCCCCACTATTTGTTCGAAGGTTGAAATCCACATCTTCACAGAAGTACCTGGAATAATAAACCATATCACCAAAAATGTACCTCCTGTAGAAATCAAAGGACAGTTTTTCCCATCATAAAAGAGCTTACACAGAGTAAGGGAAACCGACTTGTAACTCACCACGTCCCTGTAAGAACAGTTTAGAATGATTAGTCTGACTAGTCTGATGGTTTGACAGTTTGGTTGCAGAAATAAGTACCGCATATAGCGAGCGCAGTACACTCGTGAATCTTCGGGCAGGCTCGGGCGCCTCTCGCACTGACGTCCTGTACGCTCAGGACGTCAGGACGTCAGTACGAGAGGCGCCGAGACTGGCCGAAGATTCACGAGTGTACTGCGCTCGCTATATGCGGGCGCAGTATTCAAACTCATGGCGGGAAATCGGGTATCGGCGTATACTGCGCACCCACGATTTTGCCCTGATTTTCAGGGCAAAATAGTGCGCGGTATACGCCGATAAATACGGTAGATAAGTCTGTGTAAAGGTATGGCTTGTGATACCCAGAGACTTTTGAAGGATGCAGGGTACTCCTGTGCCAGCTTCACTAATGACTCTTGGGTCTAGGGTCATCCTATGTCTGATCACTACTACTTAATATAATTTTATGCTCAAATCTAACCAAAACATATTTAGGTATTGTCAGAGCAGGGAAGGGTTGGATTCTTTGTCAGGTTTCAATTGCCATCTATTTTTCTAGTGGGAAGCTAGAGGGAAGAATTAACAGAAATGTTAAATTGCTGGCCAACAGAAAGGGAGAAAGATTTCTGACAATGCTTTTGCCAGCTGTGTCTTCCTATCCCATAACGACTGTGCCCACCACCAATTTTGTCTGTAGGATGGGGCGCAGAAATAAAAAGAAGGAGGAGACCTTAAAGGGGTTTTCCACCCATTTTGTAAGTTTATTAAAAGTCAGCAGCTACAAAAAGTGTAGCTGCTGGCTTTTAATAAACCGACACTTACCTGCTCCACGGCTCCAGCGACGCGCCGGATGGGGCTCCGCTCCTCGCCCCCCCTCGCCGGCCGGCGTCTTCATACTCAGTGTGGGCACCCGGCCGTGACAGCTTTCGGCTTCACGGCCGGGCACCCACTGCGCATGCGCGGGCGGCACTGCGCATGCGCGGGCGGCGCGGCCCGGCGAGGCGCTGTCTGATTGGACAGGCGATCGCCGAGGACCTGTCACGTGTCCTGGGCGATCGCCTACAGCAGCCCCTTCCTGTAGGTGATTAAGCTTAATCGCCTAGGCAATTAGGCTTAATCGTCTACCCGGAAGAAGGAAGTGGGACATGAAGTCCCACTCCTCCTGAAGCCCCCACTCCCCCCCCAAAAAAATTACATGCCAAATGTGGCATGTAAGGGGGAGAGGAGTGGGTTAAGAGGAAGTTCCAAATTTGGGTGGAACTCCTCTTTAAGGACATTTCTACCTCTTTACCACAAAACTCAATTAGAAAATAAAAATAAAAATGTCCGTTGGCTTTTAAATGCACCTTTAGTGCTTATAGTAGCAAAACCCTCCACTACCTGCCTCTGGATCAGTAAAAACACTTCTATAGATTCAATTTTGCACTTTGATGATTAAGATTACACTTGTTTAATATTGTTTATCATTTTTGTTTTATGTGTTTATTGGCATTATATATATATCCATACAGATTCTCATAGTTCAAATGTATTCATGTTTCTTTTATCCAGGCATTATTTTAATAGATGTGTTGTGTTCAAGCAAGTTTTAATATATCCCTATTGGATAGTACACAACAGATGTAGGCTAGATAGCACACCTGGGCACAGGTCAATACTGTTCATTTTCCTAGGCAATTTCTTTTTCTCATTTATGGTTAAACTCCCATCCTAAATTGTCCTAAGTTGTCATTCTTGCGTCTATGGGTACCCCATTCTCATTGTCCTTTGTCAGAACAAAGCCTCTTACCTGGACCAGTCAAGTCCAAGAACTTTTTCATCCTTATGAGAATATACATAACCCTAAAGCCAACGTACCTGTTAAGATCATACTGCACATTCTGGGTCAGGTCCACGTTGAGCATTATAAAGTCATGAACATGGCACCTGGAGAAGGAACGCTTGGGGAAGCTGGAATTTAGCCTGCTGTTCCACTTCTGGATCCCCAGCATTGCATAGTTGGTGATCTTTGGTGTAGCTTCCATGTGCTGTAGCACAAACTTCAGAGAGACATTCTTGATACCGGAATCCGTCTCTGTAAATTGACTAGAAATACCCAGATCCAGCTTTAGAATATGCCAGCATAGCAGTATTGTAATTCATTATCAGTATAGAACACCACAGAGCTGTAAAAGTGTGGTGCACAATCAACTTTGCCAAACCCACTCATGTTTCTTCACATTTATATTGTGTACCAAGCTTACATCTATAAAGCTGCGGGACTTTAAACTATAGTGCCATAGCTCCTGTTCTTTAGAGATCTGGTGAAAATGTGAAAGTAACATTTTATATAGTCACTAAAATTAAAATGTATTCTAAAATTAACCTATCTTCATAATAGCTGCTTTAATAGGAGTTTCCGTACAGTTGATATGCTTCAAGTATATTACTATGGCACTGTCTTGGGCATTTAGAGATCCTTCATTGTTGGTGGTACTTCTGTCTATTCATAGAGTTATGGATAATGATTAGGGCTGCAACGAACAATTATTTTTATAAGCCATTAGTTATCCGATTATTGATCGGATAAAATTCTAAACAAAGTGTGGTATGCAAATTGGTTAATATGTAAAGAAAAAAAAAAAAAGACTATTTATTCTTGAATATCTATATGCAGTGGTAAATATAAAAAACCAGCTACAGGCGGTCCCCTGCTTACAAACAACGCCTACTTACAAACAACAGGAAGTGAGAGAAAATCTACCCCTAGAAAGGGAAATTCACTCCTGTAAGAGTTATTATGGGAAAACGTACCTCACCGATGCTCCATCACAAGGCTTGTTTCCAAAACCACCCAAAATATTCAAAATCCAGTTGTCATAGGGACATAAAGTTAGGTGAAATCTTCTGAACAGGGGCACAGACAGCAAAACAAACGTTACATGGGGTAAGAACTCTTCCCTATGCTATCCAAAAAGCTTAAAAATAGATTTTGTTGGCTGGAGCTATACTTAAAAAAAAATGTACCTGTTCTGACTTACAGATTCAACTTCAGAACAAACCTAGAGACCCCATCTTTTTTGTACCCGGGGACCGCCTGTATATGGTTGAGGAACACAATATCTAATCCCCTCTAAGAATAAAAGACAGAAGAGATGTATATACTATTAGAAGTTCAATCTGGTACATATCAGACTCAGATGAACATTTTTATTTAAAGATAAAAAAAAGAAGACCTAAAACAGAGTTTTGCAGATTTTCAGACAGAACTAATATAATATTTTGCATGAAGCGGCCTATATATACTGTGAAACAATGAAAGTGTGTAAGAGTTATGAGTTATATCTCTGAGAGATATATATATATATATATATATATATATATATCTCCATCACACACACACACACATTATAATATATATATATATATATATACACACACCTAGAAGTAGTAGTATTTTTTACTGGGAGTCAGCCATGAAGCTATATGATGGGTAAATGGGGAAAGGGGATATAAATATTTCATTTTAAAGTAGTACAAGAAAAAAAAAAGTGATGCAAAGATGCTGCTTGTAGGACTTTAATGTCCCGCAAGAGCACCGCTCCACTGGAGTGACAGTAGAGGCACTTTACAGGCGCTATAGCGCCTCAATGTGAAAGTGGCCTAAATGTACTTGTAATGCCTTATATTACCCCCAGCTGGTTCCGATGCTGATCTTTACTGCACAGAACCCTTAAAAATGATTGTAAACATTAAACTCCTTGTAAAAAAAAAAAAAATACCCCTATTGAAAGGCAAAAAGCCTTCTGCCTTTATAATCACTTTACATCACCACCTCCTCCTGCTAAGGACTACATGTCCCACAAGTAGGGATGCAGAGCATTTTACAAGTAAATGCTCCCGATACTGAAACCAATAATTAGCGATGCAATTTGCGTCCATACAAAATTAATCGGTGCAAATCACACTGCAAAGAATTTAATGAACAGAAATGTTGTGCGATTACTGTCCCAAAACACATGTGGGTTTCTGCCCTGCTTCTTTGTAAACTCGGACTGAAATCGCCAACAAGCCTGGGTTCCCACAGGAGCGGTGGGGAAACCGCACGTGATTTAGGAAGGAATCGCATTGCATGCCTGTTCAAAACACATGCAATTCTTTGTATTAATTTTGTATGGATGCAAAACACACTGCAAAGTATCTGTACTTTGTACCGGCAAGTAGTTGACCGAAAAGCATCAGTACTCATACTCTATAATTTTAAAAAAAGGGTCCCTACCCACGAGGCATTGCTCCTTACACATTCACAAGTTCTCAGGCACTTACTGACATGTATGGATGGTGAAATTAACCAAATGTGTGCTGCACTGTGTATACAAACATGTACAGACTGTGTACTGTGCTGTATGTGTGCGGCTCTGTATTTTCTGATATGTAACAAATAATGAATTCTGTATGCAGGCCAACTAATCAACAAAATAATGAAAAAGTTGACAACCGTTTTCATGAATCGATGTCAATGAGCTGTTTCAGCCCTAATAACGATCAATGATCCATATAACAACTTTGTTTCTTCGTTTTTGTAGTTGATTAGAGTAGAAAGTGTCAGGTCCAACAACATGCACTAATACAAGTGCCCCCCCTCCACTCTGCTTGTGCGCTTCCCACAGAAAACTGGACTACATATTTAATAGAGACATTAGCAAGTTCAGTTTAATATGAAATTTTGTTGACATACCTTGACTGCTCTGTAACTTTACCATGTACATTCCACAAAACACAGGAGTCATCCATGATAACAATGAGGGGCCATACACATTGACGTTTGATTCCCATTTCCTCCATACGATTTCTCTCCAGTTCCAGGTTGTGGTAAGAAAGCTCTTTGATAAGAAATCTGGAAGCCCCTGTATATGAAGAAGCAGTGTGTTCACAGAAAACTTTTTTTATGAAAAGTCTTTTTTTCACTTCATCCTTCCACAATGAAATCAATTACTTTGAATCATCATCTGTGATGTTCACATATGTATCCACATATTTAGTTTATTGTCAATGTAAAGAAAGGTCTTTTTAGATTTCTTTATGAATAAATTTACCTTCTAAAAATAAAGTGGTTCTAATCCTAGACATGAAATATGAACAAAGCATGTACTTCTATAACGTGTACTTGTCTCAATTAGGAGCACCAATTAGGAGCACCAAGTGCCATTTATGGACTCCTTCTTTCTCCGCAGGTAAGACCCTGTCTCTCAGGGCCTACCATCCTGGGGAACCACTGACGGCCGTCCTTCTCAGGGCAGCCGTCACACAGACCCCACACTGCGGCTCTCTATTTCCGTCTTTTGCTCGGCATCCTCACTCGCACGGCCACCCACGATTGTGGTGGCCCCCAGACACCCCCCCTGGGTGTATTTTCGGCGCTTTTTGGCGTTTTTACACGCCCGCGCCAGCCTGCTACTTTTCGCGGCCGCCGCGCCTCAGGAAAGTCCGCGGCTTCAGCCGCGGCCTACCGGCGCTCCGACCGTTTCTCCCTGCACCTACCACCAACAGTGCAGTTCTCTTTGTTTATCGCCCCTGCACCCCTAGAGGTCCCCTCCACCCCCCTATTAGCAACCAGATCGGTGGAATCATTTTCTTACCTACCTGATTGCCCCCCCAGCCTGGGTCCTGTGTCTTTGCCTGGCGGCCATCTTGGTGCACCCCAGCAACAGTGACACCCAGCATCCCCCCCCCCCTTTTCCCCTCATTAAGTCATCAGTCTTTGATCCAGGGCTTGAGCCGATCGCCTTTAGGGATCAGGAAGGAATTTTTTTCCCTGCCGCAGCACATTGGCCAGCTTGCCCAGGGTTTTTTTGCCTTCCTCTGGACCAAGGATTGCTGAGAGCGAGGATTCTCCGAATCCTCTCTCACCAAACACCCGCACCCCCCCTCATGGTGACTGGCAACAATGGTTAAATTGCGATACTCTGCGGAAACCATTTGGGGTCTGAGACAATTCGCAACAATATTACCTGCCGTCACCACAAAAGCCTTAAAATCAGATCAACTTTTGAGAATCGATCGACGATCGATCATCAAAAATTTCAACCATTCAACACAGCTCAAGCACATATCATGTGCGTTGCTTAACACTAGATCGGCAGTTAAACACCGTTCAGAAATCCATGATTTCTTACTACAAAACGATCTAGACTGCCTCTTTATTACAGAAAGTTGGCTGTCAGACGACTGCAACACCATTCTCGGAGAATTGGTGCCAGAAAATTATCGCATCCTAACGGAAAATAGAATAGGGCAAAGAGGAGGAGGCCTGGCGGTGATTCATAAGTCTCATATTGCAATCACTAAACCGGTCCTTCAAAATCCTCTACCTTTTATGGAAACCCTTACGCTTCAACTTCAAGCTCACTCTCAGGAGACCGTTCACATTCTCCTCTGCTATAGGCCCCCTGGGCCCAAATTGCAGTTGATTTCAGCATTAACGGAGTTCATTTCCACTTACTCCCTTAACAGCAATCATCTTTTGCTGCTCGGGGATTTCAATTTGTGGGCCAACTCCTCACAGGATCCCATCGCGGAGGCCTGCATCGACCACCTGGAAGGATTAGGACTTCAGCAACTTATATGCGGACCCCCGCATGCTTCAGGTCACACACTCGACCTAATTTTCAGACAAAATCTGAAAATAAACATTTTGGGAAATGAACCTTTGCCATGGACAGACCACCATGCAATTAGCTTCATAATTCCCAGAACTCCACTAGTCATGAAAGTACCCAAGCCGGTGACAATACACTGGGCTAGATCTCAGAAGAAGCTCCACTCGGAACTCTTCAGATCTACCCTGGGAAACCGAATTGGGGCTATTCCTCCTCAGCTAGCAGCCTCAGATACTTTGGATGCCATAAATGCAGCTCTGCTACAGTCAGCCGACTTAGCAGCACCAAAGCGCAAACTCCGCAGCCGGGCAAAAAAGTCCAGCTGGTTCAATAACCAGCTGTCGCTATTGAAGCAAGAGCGCAGAAGGGCGGAAGCCGCCTGGAAAAGAAGCCCTTCAGAAGACCGCCTCAACTTCTACAAAGCAGTAACAACACGATATCACAAGGAAATTTTCAAAGCCAAAAAACTTCACTTTTCCATGGTGATTAACAGCGCAATGAATCGCCCACGCGAACTCTTCAGGATGGTCACCCAGACCATGAATCCGGGATGTCTTGAAGTCCCCACTTCAGACACCCAAGAGTTCTGCAATGAACTATCGGATTTCTTCATCAACAAAATTGAAAAAATTCGGGTAAGTATTCGGCAAAACAATACTCCACTCAGCCCCCTCTTCAATCAAAACACCGACGGAACGCCTCTACAATCAACTAAGTTCACTTTGGAACCCATCTCCATCGATACCACAAAAAAATTCATTGGTGCGCTGCGCAACAGCACAGCACCCAATGACATCATTCCCACCAAGCTACTGAAGGAATGTGCCGACATCCTGGCGCCTCCGATCACGCAGCTTATAAATCAGTCATTTAAGGAAGGCATAGTGCCTTCCCTGCTGAAAGAGGGCACAATCCTGCCGATCCTGAAAAAACCTAATTTGGATCCTATGGACCCAACTCACCGCCGTCCCATAACAGGTCTAAATGCTCTGTCCAAGATAATGGAGAAAGTGGTGGTAAATCAGCTGCAACAGCATCTGGACACCCACAACCTACTCGATCCATTTCAATCCGGGTTCCGTCCCGGATACGGTACAGAAACGGCCTTACTGAAAATATGGGACGATGCGCTCGAGGCCGCAGACGAAGGAGAATCGTGTCTCCTGGTTCTGCTGGACCTAAGCGCAGCTTTTGACACAGTAGACCATAAATTGCTACTGAGACGACTAACAGAAGTCGCCGGAGTCTCAGAAGATGCCTTACCATGGTTCTCCTCTTTTCTCGGAAACCTATCACAAACAGTGAAACTGGGATCCTTCACGTCAGAAAAACGCGCGGTGCCATGTGGGGTCCCCCAAGGATCCCCCGTCACCGGTGCTGTTTAATATCTATCTTCGTCCTCTCTTTGATATTATCAGTAGCCAAGAACTACTCTATCACTCTTATGCAGACGACACGCAGTTGTATTTTCGCATCTGCCATAAAAAGGATCATCATCTCAGATTAGAGAAATGTCTCTCTTCAATAGAAAACTGGATGACTAAGAGTTATCTCAAACTCAATAGCGCTAAAACAGAACTCTTTATCTTCGATGCCAGTCGGAAGAAACAACCGACAACAAACTGGACACCATCTCCCATCCTGGGACAAATCATCTCCCCTAGCTCCAAAGTCAAAAGTCTGGGAGTCACGTTTGACACCTTCATGACAATGGACGCACAAATAGGGTCAGTAGTCAGCGGGGCGCACCATTTGATGCGCCTACTACGCAGACTGATTCCATTTATCCCCAAAGAAGACGTAGCAGTCGTGGTGGGAACAATCGTGAATTCCAGACTGGACTATGCAAATGCCCTTTACCTCGGGCTACCCAAGTACCAAATCGCTCGTCTTCAAGTCGTACAGAATACGGCCGCTAGACTGGTGACTGGGAAAAAATCTTGGGAATCAATCTCACCTTCACTGAGATCCCTTCACTGGTTGCCAGTGAAAGACAGAATTGCATTTAAAGCACTCTGCCTGACACATAAGTGCATCCATGGGAAGGCTCCTAGATATCTATGCGACAAGATCAAACCGCACAATTGCAACCGCATTCTGCGATCCACCGACCAAAATCTGGTCAAGGTTCCTAAAACCAAATACAAGTCCAAAGGAGAAAGAAGGTTTGCTTTCCAGGGCCCCAGGCTTTGGAATGCTTTACCAACCAGCATTCGGTTGGAGCAAAACCACCTGTCCTTCAGAAGGCAGATCAAAACCCTGCTTTTCTGAAAGGCATGAGACACAAACAACAAGCGCCCAGAGGCGATTCAGTTCGCATGTGCCGCGCTATATAAATTTTTCATTCATTCATTCATGTCTGTTGCCTGTTCATCTGCTATCAGCATAAATCAATTTAGACACGTTTTTCCAACACCAAGAGAAAAATGGTGACAGGGGAGGGACCTCCAGCTGATTGATAGCCTAAGCTCTGTGCTGTGTGAAGGGGGGGGGTGTCCATTCCCCCCCCCCCCCCCCCCCCCAATCAGCTCTCAGACCTCTCCTCATTGAGCTCTGCAGAGTGTAGCTTCAGCTCTCCGCCCCCTTTTTTCTAAACTCTCCCGCAAACTTTAAAATACTAGAATTTAAACTAAGAGAAGACTGCAGATAAAAATTTACAGCTTATGTAGGAGCATTTGTTTCATCTCTGTGCCTTACACAAAGGCAGTCACTTCATTGTGTATATGTAAGTTTACAACCACTTTGAAGTAAAACTTCCTGAAAACAACCAGATACACATTTAAAATGCATATTTACATAAAGCTTTTAAAACTATTAATGTAATTGTGATGACAGTCATGTCAGGCCCTTAGTTTTCTCTCTATTGCCCTTAAAAAGTGGAACTTTAATCAGAAAGTTAAGTCCTGTTAGATCACTTCAGAATGGCCCCTTTTGCAGGTATTGCCATGGAAAACATAAAAGACAAGTGCCTATATTGTTTATAATCCAGTAATACACTCACTCTGCTCATGCTCAGTCACTCTATTTTTAATGGCCGTTCTACCAGACGAGCATGCTGATAACCCAGCAGCCGTCGGGTAGAACGGTTGCTGACAGATTTAGGTATGAATACTTGTTCCTAAAGAAAATTATATATTTATTTTTTAGTGAACACAACATGAATAAATTGTGTTTTATAGCTTCTGTTGAACTTAATATGAATTTATAAAAACGTTAACCTGATAAAAGCTGCTACCAAGGAGTCATTTTTTGGGGCCTTGATGGTGTCACGTATAGTAGTTAATCATCCATATTAGTTAATGTTAATCACCTCATCATGGATCAGAAGTATCTGCCTTTCCTAAAAGCGGTTTTGAATTCTGGGTAGCAAAAATGAGGTATGGCAGAGTGTGGACCTTCATGATATACTATACAAACTAATTTAGCAATGCATATGGATGAATGTATCTAAATGCATAGCCTGTGAGTGGTGACAGATTTAAAGGGGTTGTAAAGGTACATTTTTTAATGGCTAAATAGCTTGCTATAAGCTATTGCATTGCTATTTCACTTACCTGTTCCTTCGATTTCCCCTGAAAATGTCATTAATCCTTTTTAAAAAAAGTTATTTCCTGTTTCTCTTCCTTGAGCTTTCCACCAGCATCCGAGCCGTTATGCCTGGTGGAAAGCGATTGTGCTCGCCCCCTCCCTTGGACTACAGCCCTGCGTGAACGATGCCGTAGCTCCTCCTGTGCATTGGTTTTCTTTTGCACTAAGCTTTACTGCCCCGCCTTAACTCCGCCCCCTTGCTGCCTTCAGAGTCAAAGTAGAAAAACGATATAAATTTGTTTACATTTAAGTTGGTGCTGCGTAGGCTGGGGATGGGCGTTTACTAGTGGGCGGCGTGTGGACGAGAACGTTGCTCGTTCTCGTTAGGCGAGATTAATAAAAACCGGCAATGCGCATGCGCGATGCTGCTAAGCATAATGGGAAATGTAGTTCCGTGGTTGCCGTGACGTCGATGTAATGCACGGGCACCGCAAACCCGGAAATACAGCATAGAAATGATAAAGGGAAGCAGGACGACGATAAACACCTACTATTTTCCGAGGATTTAAAAAAAATTAATGTAAGTGATAAAAAATTTCGATATCTGTGTATAACAGAGATCAATTATAGGTTAAAACATTTTTACCTTTACAACCCCTTTAACAACCAAAATCAATCACCTAACATGATGTAAAGTGTTAGGAGGATAAGGACACAATGGATGTATGTAATCACTTACCAGCTCCAGCATTATTAAACATGCTAGGAAGAACCAGCATGATGTGGTTGGCCCAGTACTTTCGGTAAAGTGGCATCTCATACTCCTTTACGACCATAATATGCAGGTGACTGTTACCTTCCATGGCATGATATAGGTTTAACAGTCCGTGTTCATGTCGGCCACTTGAAGGTGTAAAAATTGGACTCTTAATGTAGAGGTTCTGTGGAGAAAGAAGTCGAAATAGTCACTTCCTTACTGTTTGTCTTATATTGAAGAGCACAAGTGAAACAGCTACTTACTTTATCGGACACCAGGGGGAGCCGCATGCTCTCCAGGTGCTTGCCCTGTTTGCTAAAGACGAAATGATGTTCTTTGGACTTGGGGATGATGAAGTGAAGTTGAACCTCTTCACCAAGCATCGAGGATGAAAAAGTAAAGGCATGTATGGTAGATTCAAGCATCTAAAAAGTAGCAGAAGACAGAATTCAGGAGAAATCACTATATGTATACGTTCTTTACAGCAACATATTAAACAGGTGATGGGGCTTTCCACATACTGCGTGTGTGTGTGTATACATATACATATACACACACACACACACACACACACACACACACATATATATATATATATATATGTACACGTGTAGTTGTGACAATATGTACGGTTTTGCCAACACATGTCAAAGTTACAAAATTGTGTTCAGGCAATAACATTTATTTTACCCTAAGGCATGAAGGAGTTAATAGGGTGCCTTGGCGCGGCTCTGGTGGCTCACGCATGCGTTTGCAAATGCGTGCGGACAAAACCCCTGTTTTTAACGCATACTGTTAGACGGGTTAATTGGTTGTTCTGCGAGCTGGTCGGTAAGTAGGCTTGGTTTTTCCCTGGGCATTCCCCAGGTTTTGTTGTTATCCGCTTTAGCCTTCCAATGCTACTTACTGCTATGGCCAGCTATAGATGGAGCGGTGGACACGTTTATGTTTCACCTGTGGTGCTTGTATTGGTCCAGGAGCGCACCAATACCTTTGCAGCCATTGTGCTACATGCTGGGTGTTTGTTGTGCTCCTGCCCCTTTGAGGGGTGGCTCCCCTTCAGTCCACCTGCCCTCATCTATCCATTAGAATGCATGTGCCTCCATTGTGGGGACACTCATTGTTTATTGTTAGGACCACAGATAACAGGGTGCCTTGGCACGGCTCTGTGGCTCACGCATGCGTTTGCAAATGCGTGCGGACAAAACCCCTGTTTTTAAACGCATACTGTTAGACAGGTTAATTGGTTGTTCTTCAAGCTGGGCGGTTAGTAGGCTTGGTTTTTCCCTGGGCATTCCCCAGGTTTTGTTGCTATGAAGGAGTTAAGTCCTAGAGGTGCCAGAGGGAATAATAATACTAAAAAATAAAAAAAATAATAGTAATACAGTAACTTAAATAAGTGTTCTAAATTGAAAAGTAAAAATATTATTATTTTTTTTAGGGTAAACATTAGTTTTTGTGAAAAGCACAGGTTCACATGAACACAGGATTTTATGGGCTATGTACTCCCATGACTGATATAAAACATTTTCTCAACATGTGTCCTAAAATGCGTTGGTACCTGTGATGCAGAGCCGACATCCATGTACTGGTGACACTGCTCACAATGGTGAAAAGTATTGTATGATGCAAATTTGGTCAGCATCATAGAAATGGTTTCACGTTTCCTAGATTCATCAGAGCGACCTCCAGAGGACTCTGCACAAAAACAAAAGTAATTAGGAAAATTCTAATACCAGATAATTCTAGAATTTGATTATGACACAGTTTAGACACAGATATATTTAAAAACCACTGCAATTGTGGCAACATTTATACAGGTGGTAGAAGCAGACACAGATACTGTTATTTTCCAAATTTCTTACTCCATGCAAAGCTACTTATTCAAAGCGAAGGCAATGCATGCAAACATTTCCTAAAATGTCCACTCCGTAATTAAAAAGATAAAAATGAAACTGCACCTTGTCAGGTTTAAAAATCAAAAAAAAATTGTTTTCCATTCTTTCAAAACTGTACAGTTTTTTTATGTATGCACTGTAGAAAACTAGAATACCCTACTACACAGGACACTTGGAGAGGAAGGGGCAGCCTTCCCAGGCAACTGGGCTCCATTGCCTTGCAAAGTAGCCTCTCTAAGCAAGCTTACAGTAAGAAAGAGCAGAAGGATGACCTTACTGGTATGCTGCTGCTACACAATGTCATATTAGCAGCATAGGGCTCAAGACCAGGCCCATCACTACAGGACAGGCAAAACAAACAATTGCTTGGGGCCCCGAGCTGGCCTGGGGCCCCCAACTTCCTCTTCCCAGGCTGTAGCATGGCCAAGCTCCTCTTCCTTCCTCCTGGAGTCCTGTCAGTCCGGCCGGGTACCGTGCACACTGAGTGCTCACTTCCTTTCAGCCCGGCCAGGAAGACAGGAAACGGACTCTCCTGTACCACACGATACCCGGCCTGGGCACTATCTGATAGGGGACTGGGGAAGAGGAGCTCGGCCATGCTACAGCGGCAGCCTACAGGGAAGAAGGGGAGGTAAGAATAGAAAAAAATATAGTGTAGCGTTAACATAGGCTTTGCATGGGGGGGTGCTTGGGGGCCCCCCATATTCCTTCAAACGGCCCTGCTCAAGACTAAGCTGTGATTATCTAAAAAGGGAAAAATACAGTGTTTTTTTGGCCAGCGATTACTCCACCTGCCACAATTTACTCTGGAATGAGCGTAATTGTAACTCTACCACAAAGTGAAACGCATGACAGGGAGGGACCCAAGCAGATTCAAGGCTGATCTCTGGATATATTAAAGTTTTATGTGAGTGGGTGTAGGTGTTTTGTGTAGCCCTCATTTCTTTGGATGTTGAGGAAGGCTAAAAAGTAGACAGCCGCACACACATACATACAAAAAAGGCAGTTGACACAGAATAAACATCATACATATAAACAACTAAACATTCCTCTTAATCGCAGAGCTAATCTGCACACAAAAAAAACACTTTACAATTTGAAATGGTGAATACTACAAATCAGAACGTGTATATAACAGTTTAAACCAGTTGCTCAACATTTACATGTATACATATGTGTAAAACCCAATTCAATATCTATAAAGATCTAGTGCATAATATAAACGCTATGCAACATACTATAAAGTTGCTGCGATAAGATGCAGAAAATATAAAAAAACATGCAACGATGAATATCAACATTAAAAAAATACAAAATATGCCAAATAAGTGAACAGTATTTTCCTTGTGTGATCACAAAAAAAAAAAAATTCACCCATATGTGAATCCTTCACCGCTCTCTCAATTGGACTCATCAGATAAATAATTGGATATATCAACTGAAGGAACACTCTCCACAAATGATCACATTTCTTCTCTCAACGATTACAGCATATCAGGGGAAAGACAAAGAAAATGGAAGGAGGCTTCCATAGTGTAAAAAATATCTCACAGGCTTGTTAAAAACGATTTGCATTCCACTCACATATAAAGAGTGTCTGCCCGAAAATAGGGAGTAATAAACTCAGCTATGCATTTAGCTAGCTGTTCACCTCCAGACCCGTCATGGACTGCAAGTGTGAACTGAAAATCGCTTATGTCCTCAGCATTCTGGCCCTGCTCTACATCGGTTTTGTCATGTGATGTCTTCAAGAAGTAGCAGGATCCTTTATGTGCGACGTCTTCAAGGAGCAGCAGGATCCCTTCGTTGTGCGACGTCTTCAAGGAGCAGCTGGATCCCTTCGTTGTACGACGTCTTCAAGGAGCAGCTGGATCCCTTCGTTGTGCGACGTCTTCAAGGAGCAGCTGGATCCCTTCGTTGTGCGACGTCTTCAAGGAGCAGCTGGATCCCTTCGTTGCGCGACGTCTTCAAGGAGCAGCAGGATCCCTTCGTTGCGCGACGTCTTCAAGGAGCAGCTGGATCCCTTCGTTGTGCGACGTCTTCAAGGAGCAGCTGGATCCCTTCGTTGTGCGACGTCTTCAAGGAGCAGCTGGATCCCTTTGTTGTGCGACGTCTTCAAGGAGCAGCTGGATCCCTTCGTTGTGCGACGTCTTCAAGGAGCAGCAGGATCCCTTTGTTGTGCGACGTCTTCAAGGAGCAGCAGGATCCCTTCGTTGTGCAACGTCTTCAAGGAGCAGCAGGATCCCTTCGTTGTGCGACGTCTTCAAGGAGCAGCAGCATCCCTGCTGCTTTTTTGAAGACGTTGCACAACGAAAATCACGTATAGCAGGGCCAGGACATCGCGATTTCTAGTTCACACTTGCAGTACATGACAGGTCTGGAGGTGAACGGCTATACATAGCGGAGCGTTGCTCCCTAGTGTTGAGCAGGCACTCTTTAAATGCGACTGGAATGCAAATTGTTTTTAACAAGCCTGTGCAATGTTTTTTTACTGTATGAAAGCCTCCTTCCATTTTCTTCGTCTTTCCCATGATATGCTGTAATCATTGAAAGACAAACTGATTGATGACCATTTGTGGAGAGAGTTTTCTTCCAGTTGATATATCCAATTATTCATCTGGCGAGTCCAATTGAGAGAGCACGGTGAAGGATTCACATAAGTTTGTTTTTTGTGATATCACATACTGTACAGCAAATTGCTTGTGTTTGAGGCATCACCCAGTAAAATCACTTTTAACTAGAATTACATTCAGATAAATTTGTACAAGCTAGCTCTTCACTTGTGTTGACGTTTTCTCCATTTATGGCTTGCTGAGCACAGTGACTGTACACCAAAGCTACGAGTTAGGGCAAATAAAGGGTTCTGAAGAAAGACTTTCTGCTGGCCTGGTGCCCAAATAAAAAATAATAATCTTCTTCTATAACCTTTCAGCCAAATCCCATGGCCTTTCTCAAGTGCTAATTGCACGTTACAAATCAAACTAAGTAGCATGGCCAGCCAACTCACATGATCATTGCAGCGCATCAGAAAAAAGGCAGGGGTTATCTAACACCCAATCATTAAATGTTTATACTGTGTGACATTTCATCAAACAATCCCCAAAGCTAAGTTTAGGGTCAGATTTCCCCCACAAAACCTTTTGTTCCATTATTATATATCAGATCATATAGTAACATAGCACGTGTGGAACTTTACACAGTAAAATTGAATATTGGCAGCAATTTCAATTTAACTACTTAAGGTTAAAGGACTGGAGCATATTTCCTTTCCCTACCAATATATTGTGCATCCCTTTATTCCAGGTGCCGTGTTATGTTTTTCTATATGTGGGATATGATTTGAGTAGGGGAAAAAAAGCAAGGTAGAATACGTCAAAATTTAAACCCAAGGATTAAAACAGTTGATTTATTTATTATTATTTTAGTATAGTTAAATCTGATAGTATAGATCAGGGGTCTCCAAACTTTCTAAACCAAAGGGCCAATTTACTGCTTATCAGACTTAAGGGGGGCTGGACTGTGGCCATTGGGAGTAGAAACGGTATTGGTGACAGTGGAGAGTAAACAATGCATCTTCGGCATTAGGGAGAAGATATTGTTGGTGTCGGTGGGAGGAATAGTGCCCCATCATTGGTGCCAGTGAGAGGAATGGTGCCACATCATTGGTGCCAGTGAGAGGAATAGTGCCCCATTGTTGGTGTCAGTGGAAGAATAGTGCCACATCATTGGTATCAGTGGGAGGAATAGAGCCCCATTGTTGGTGTCAGTAGGAGGAACAGTGCATTGTTGTTTATGTCAGTAACAGGAAACTTACTCCATTGTTTGTGTCAGCGGGAGGAAAATACCCCAAAGGGCTGGATAAAGGCAAGCAAAGGGCTGCATCTAGCCCCCGGGCCACAGTTTTGAGACCACTGGTATAGATAATTACTTTTTAGTTTTCTAAAATTAAAGTGCATTTTAAGGCACTTTTTATAGTTTTGGAATGGGAAATGGCTCCATAGATGCTCAACCTGTGGCCCTCCAGCTGTTGTGGAACTACAAGTCCCATGAAGTATTGCAAGGATGACAGTTACAAGCATGTCTCACAAAGGCAGAGGCATGATGGGACATGTAGTTCAACAGCTGGAGGGCCACAGGTTGCGCACCCTTGGTAGACCCTTTGGGGCAGATCCACAGAGAGAGTACTACCTAGAGCGTTCAACAGCACCCCCTGGAAGTTTATTAACCACTTAAGCCTTGGACCATTTTGTTGCTAAATGACCAGGCCACTTTTTGCGATTTGGCACTGTGTCGCTTTGACTGACAATTGAGCGATCGTGCGACATGTCTCCCAAACAAAATTTACGTCCTTTTTTCCCCCCACAAATAGAGCTGTCTTTTGGCGGTATTTTATCACCTCTGCGGTTTTTATTTTTTGCGCTATAAACAAAAATAGAGTGACAATTTTGAAAATAATTCAATATTTTTTACTTTTTGCTATAATAAATATCTCCAAAAAATATATATATAAAAAAAAAAAATGTTTTCCTCAGTTTAGGCCGATATACGTATTCTACATATTCTTGGTAAAAAAAAAAAAATCACAATAAGCGTTTATGGATTGGTTTTCGCAAAAGTTATAGCGTCTTCAAAATAGGGGTAGTTTTACAGCATTTTTATTTTATTTTTTTACTAGCAATAGCGGCGATCAGCGATTTTTATCATGACTGTTAAGATTCCATAAATAAGTGTAGAAGCCTGGCACGATCAAACACTTGACGGTGCAATGGATAGAAGACTGAACCTCAAATGACACCACTAACACACGTGTGCCACCACCATAAGAATTTCCTGCTTACCAGAAGGCAAGCTGTATGAAGCCTGTAAAAAAATCTCACTGCGAGTCTAAAATGAACTCCAACTCGCAATGGTAGACAGAACAGTGGACTGGATGGACTCAATACATCAGGCAAACCAGGAAACCAGCAATCGTATCCCCAGAAATTAGAGAACACTCACAGTGTAATACAGACTATGTATGAGGGTTTATTAATTAAAAATACACTTACACAAACGAGGATAAAAAATCGTCTATAAAAAGAAAAGAGCCGGCCGGCATGCAGACACTCGTCCACGAGCGAGGACGTCAGCCTCCCTGGGAAATTTTTTATGGTGGTGGTGGCACACGTGTGTTAATGGTGTCATTATTTGAGGTTCACTCTTCTATCCATTGCACCGTCAAGTGTTGGGTCACGCAAGGTTTCTACAATTATTTATGGACTCTTAGATTAATTTTTACAACTTTATAAATTTGTGTTTGATTCACATCACTGCCACCGATTTATATTTTAAGGTGCGCCCTTTTTTTTTTTTTGCCTGTAAACGCTCATTTTGAGAGGAGATTTGAGCAAAGAAAAAAATGTAAAACCTTGTAAATGCCTGCATATGCAAGTTAATGTATTCAATTGCCCAGAATGAATTCATATCTGGCCAGTAGAATGCATTTACGTTCAAAACGCCATACGCACAAATTCTGGCAGAAAAGAAATGCTGCTTTTTTCATAAGAGCGTGTGATTAGAAGTACTGGGGGGGGGGGGGTGATGGAGTGACTCCATCCCAAGGGGTCTGGCCAGGACCCATAACAGACAATGTGTGCGCTGTAATCTTTTGTTCTGTTTGTATGGTTTTATAGCAGCAATGTGATGCATAGTTAGGGTTTGTCTGTTACACATGGTCCTAACCAGACCCCTTGGGATGGATCACTCCCCACCAGTACTTCTAATCAGTGTCCACCTGAGTTATAGGGAGTCCTTTTAGTTCTCAACCATGGGAGAAATACTCTCCCCTTTATGGGAGAAGTGGGATCTTTCATTCTATGAATAGTGTAGGACCCACTGAAAATGGGGTACTTGGACACAGTAGTGGGCTTAAGCACTGTATGGCCATATGGTGTAACCAAATCCCCATATTTGCTTTTTATGTTCTGGTGCTTTAAATAGCCTTGTAGAATTTATATAAAATGTTTGTATGTGTGCGCTGTAATCTTTTGTTCTGCATGAGGTTTAGGGCCCTTTGACACTGGCGTACTGATCGGGTTCGCCTATCAGATTTTCAGCCAGATCTGATCAGTCCCTCCATTATTCTCTATGGAGCGGCACATGTAAAACGCACCTGTCCATTTACACCCGCCATCATCCAATCCAATAAAAACAGACGGATGGGGAGCCACCTCCCATACATCTAGCGGATCGGGTTGGATGACAGTGGGGTTACACAGACAGGTGGTCCGTTTACATCTGACCACCCATAGAGGAGAATGGGCTTTGTCTGCGTTCACTCTGCATAATTAGAGCAGACATAGACCAGCCATCCACCTGCTCAGCGGGGATCAGCAGGGTGGAGTCCACTATGTGTGAAAGGGGCCTAAAGGCTTCTGCTCGAGTTGACATGCAATTGATCTAAAATTATGTAAAAAAAGGTTTTGGGGGGGGGGGGATAATACAACCTCGGTTTTAGCAATGATTACAATGTAACAAAGTATAAATGCCGTATTTTCTCTGTTGGCATAGAATGAGAATCTGTTCTCGGGCTACTTGGTTAGCTTTGACAAAAACCTGAAGATTTGGCCGACAGCATTTGTAAAGCTATTACTGAAAAAAATATCTTCGAAGAAGCAGATACTCCTGGAATGTTGCAGTCCTTGTATGGATATATCATTTGAGCAGTTGGCAGTATAAGCAGTTCACAATCTCCCCTAATGACTGCTCCAGAACTGGATCAATATGGCAAAAAAACATGTTATTTTATATTATATTTGCATCACATTACTTGAAAATAGTTCTTTAATAACCTTTTTTAGCTTACATTTTTTAGGACAAGTATATTTGGCACATAGACTCTTTAATTCAAATATACAGTAAGCAGGTCATATTGGCACAGTTACAGATTTTGTTTCAAAATGGCAACATTAATAGAAATATACCTTGCTTGACTTGTGAACTGTGTACAGTGTAGAGTGGACTGGTTTTCCGATATTTTGGATCATGTACTGTGACATCAAACGGGATTTTGCTGAACACTTCAATATCTGGCCACAGCTCTGTTGTCGGCTCCTCCGGTCCTCCTTCAACTGCAAGAGAAGAAAGTATAACATATTTCTGCATGATGGATGCCAACTGAGGGCAACAAATCGGGCATTACTACTTTCAAGCAGATTAATGTAATAAAGCCGTCATGATAGATCATTAAAAGCTATTAATAAAAAACAGTTATAGCCTCTGTCAAAGGGGGTAACACCTACTGTTTGAGACTACCATGTCTAGTAAAATCCCCTTTCGTCATAAGTCACTGGCCCAGAACAAGAATGTAGCTAGTGAAGTGTTTGGATCAGTGGCGTCCTGACCATTAGGGGCGCACAGGAGCCGCGCCCCCCCCATCCATGCATTCCTACCCCCTAATCTACACGTGGGGCACCGAACGCATGGATTCCAATGAATTTTTTTTTAAGCATGCGATTAGAGTCAGAAGCTCCAATAGGCTTCAAAAAAGGGTGAGCTTGGGGCACAGATAACTGTGCCCAGAGCCCACCCAGTTGTGTGACAATAGCAAATTAATATTAGCTATTGTCAGACTGATTCGCCTCTCGGCCAATCAGGAAGCAGGTCCTGAGACCCATCACCAGATCGGATGAAAGGACAGGCGATCCTATTGGCCGCCTAGGAGGGAGGAGACACATGCAATGTGGTGATGCATGGAAAGCGATGCGTGCCTTGGCGGGGTAAATCGTTTTCTGCTGCCTCCCCTCCCAAAAAAAAAAAAATTCTGATAAACACACATACTCATTCTGGTCAGTTACTCACACTGTATTGCAGAAAAGACACAGACCAAAGGCTCTCACTGCCAACAAGTCAACATTGGCAGCCCCAAAATTTTTATGCTGACCAATTTTTATGTCAACCTTTGAAATATCAATTTAAAAGAAAGCCAGGTTTTAATCATGAAATATCAATGTAACACATTCTGCAATCTGATAGTTACACTGTACATTTAATGACCTAATATTATGTACATAGTCATACACCCGATAAAGATACTAAAGCCGGTCAAAGATAGATCAAATCTCATGCCGGTTTAGCATGCACTGGCCGAGATTCCAACCATCTATAGGGTGGCCGATTGTAGTCAAGTTGATCAATTGGGTACAACCAGCATGTTGTAGCCGCTAGCATCACTGGGTTCTTCCAGTAGCGACAGCCGTCCGCGCACCCCCACCACCACCACAACACAATAGCTCCGTGGCTGTAGGAAGGAAAATCGCATCATCTGTGGCCTGCTTTAGTTGTTCTGATACATTTTAAATTACAAAGAAGCATACCTTTGTTGATCTCTTCCTCGTCGTAGACATCGACCTCTAAAAGCCGAATCAGCATGCGATATAGTATTCTAAGAAACTGCAGGTAAGCACCAGTCTTTCCTACCTTTAAAATAAAGGACATGTTAGCATAAATACTATAGATTTACTGAAAGAAAAGATTTAAATGAAAACTTGTTCAGAAGACCATTAAACACAGACAACCCAAAACTATACTTTCATAGCAAGAAAGCATTCTCAAAACAAATCAAATTACATCTCCTTAAAATACCAGAGACTCCTACATGTCTACCAGACAGCACAGCAGGAGACTTCTTAGCACCTTGTTCTGCGCCTCCAGTAGTCTGACCGCTGCTGGTTAGGGGGATCTCCAGAGGTTGATATCAAGGCAGATTCAGTTCAAGTGTGCATCTAAAAATCTATTTATTTTTAAAGCCAAAAAGTTTGGGCACATAAAAACAGTAATGAATGCTGTTATGTACTCAATATAAAATATTGATGATTTTAATTAGACAAAGTATTCAAATCTGGCTTGGCTTCAGCCTCTTGTAGCGCCCTGTACAGTAGACCATAGACTGGATTGGGAGCGACAGCATTAAGAGCCAGTCTGGTGTGATGCATGTACATTGGCATAATAGGAGCATGCTGACAGGAGGAGAGCCAGTGTTGCCAACCGTCCGTATTTTTACGGACAGTTCGTAAAAACTGGCACTCCCCCCCCCCCCCCCCCTGTTCCTAAATGTCCGTGGTTGCGGGAATGTGCCAGTAAAAATAGCCGAGATCGGTTCGGATTGGAACTGCGCATGGAGATTGGAGGCAGGGGGTGATTGGAGGCAGGGGGTGATGGTGGCTGCAGTGGCACCGCAGAGAGGGATAGTGGCACCGCAGAGGTTGGTGGATGGAGACAGGGGTTGTTGGTGGCACCTCAGAGGGGGATGGAGGCAGGGGGCTAGGGGGAGATTGTGGCACCGCAGAGGGGGGTGAAGGCAGGGGGTGTTGGTGGCAGACGGGGATGGAGGCAGGGTGTGATGTGACTAAATAATTTGCCAATATGTTTTTTTACCTTAATATCTACCTTAAATCACATTGCTGTTTCCCTAGCGTACTTGTTTGTAGCCTAAATACTGAAATTTGCACCTAAAAATTTAATTTAGTAACTTTTGTGAAATGCCAGTAAAAACCGTGGCTGCGCCAGTAAATTTTGGGTGTCGTGCCAGTAAATTTCAATCTGGTAGGTTGGCAACACTGAGGAGAGCGAGCAGAGGGATGAGCTCAAAAGTCTACTGCTGCTTCATCACTGTCAAGTCACAGGCTGAAAGAGGGGAGGCCACCTAGCTGTATGACTGATTGCAACAAGTATGGTCACAAATTCTTAAAATCGTTTGTCCACTGTTAAATGCAGTCATTATGTTTACTTAAAGTGGATGTAAACCCAATTCATGAACTTTGAGCTGGGCACATATCTTCAGTATTTTGTTATCTCTCTATGTCGCCAAGTCTCATAGCTCTCTCATGAACAATATTAACTTTCTAAACAGTATATAAATGTGAAGGCAGCAGATATACATGTAAAACCTATGTAGGGAGATTTGGTTCATATCTGTGTATCATCTTAGGCTGTTCACTTCACTGTATGGAGGGTTTGCATCCACTTTAATTCAATGGGCTCCCAACACAACGCAATGATTCTATCCTACCTCTGCACAAAACTGGTCTACAATTTCAGACGCAATAGTAAGATGTTAATTGCATGCAGAGAAATCCGATTTTTTAAGTTGTATATCACGAGGAAACAAAGAACTAAACATTTGGCAGGTAAAAACGCTCCTATGGCTATAATGGTGTATTTAATGGTTTGTCGGGAGACAAGCTTTAAAAGGAATACACAAATGCATTGGGTTTTGGTTTTTACATTCACCTAGGAGTTCAGCTTTAAGAGGATAGAGACTATTATTTTAAGTATCAAGCATGTGTTGGAAGTTGGGCATTGGGATAGTACATGGGGGGGTGTGTGTGTATGACAGTCTCAAAGCAGAGCATAGCTGCTCTTTCCCATACTCACAGTGCAGTTTTTGAGCTTTCCCAACTGAAAGTGATCATTGGGAATGCAAACTGAAAGCAGTGTTTATTGCATTCATTTCTCGGCTATGAGCCAGAATGCTTGTTACCAAATACACCTTGCATGCCTTTTCATTGGTTGGTTTAAGGACAAGAAACACTTTGCAAAAAATGAAGAAACTAGCATGAATGCACACAGCCAGCAGTAACTAATAGGGATAGCATGGATTCACAATGATTCTATAGCGTAAATCTGTCCATGGTTATAAGCCATGAAAAAGATAATCAAATATTTTAGCATACTCAGGAACTATATACTGTATTTAAACAGACATTCTTTTGGTAGCATGTCAGCATCCTATCACCGCAGGCTAATTTTATGTATTTACTGATTCTGACAATTAAACATGCATTACTGAAATCATAATTTCTATAGCAAAACATGCATCTCTGCCCCATTGGTTATGCTATTGTCTAATCATAGAATATACCAGGTGTCTCCAAACTTTTTAAACAAAGGGCCAAGTTTACTGTCCTTTAGGGGCGGTGTCCTCCCCTGACTTTAGGGCTGCCAGAGCGTGGCCAGCAGAAGTAGAAACTGTACTGACATCAGCGCAAGTAAACAATGCCCCATCTCTGGTATTGGGAGGAGGAATAGTGCCCCATTGATGGTGCCAGTGGCAGAAAGTGTTCCCAGTGTTAGCGGGAGGAAAAGCACACCATTGTTGGGATCAGTGGGAACAACAATGCTCAATTATTTAGGGAAGAAATAGTGCCACATTCATGGTGTCAGTGGGGAGGAAAGGTGTCCCAAGGGCCAGATAAAGACACGCAAAGGGCCACTTCCGGCCCCCGGCCACAGTTTGGAGACCCCTGGAATATACCATAAACAAAATCATTCACTCTACACAGAAGTTCATATCTCCTATACACATTATCCTAAAGGGAAATGTGTTCCTGCTTATTCATCCAGGTGTAGGAGTTATTTCCTCCATGACTTAATAAAAGAAAAAAAAAGGAGGATTGGACTGAATCCCATCCCAAAGAATCAGAAGGTTAATGACCTGCGATGGACCATTCAGAAGAAGACGGCGTGGATGAACAGTCCTTGTACCCAAATGCTCACTGGGGTTTACAAAGTCAGCATGGTGCTGCCTGGCTGTTGTCCACTGTCGATAGTAAAGCGATTGCTCATCACTGCTTAAGTCTTTGGTTATTGAAGGCCTGAGTGATCTCAACCAGCTCACATCAGCATGGGGTAAGAGTGAAACGGTAGAGAGTGTCTGTCCATTTTTATGTGTAGCCAGGAGATTGTAAGTAGCTCGTGAGAGAACCACAATGCGTGGCATTGTTAAACTCAAAGTCCTGCTCTTTCTTCCTGATTGGTGTGTCCATTGAAGAGTTTGTGTTGAAGAAGTGGAGGAGAATTTTGAAGTTGTGCTGCTGGCCATTTGTGCTCCAAGAGCGTCACATTCATTTTTTATTTCACTGGCTGTAGAATTGGGGTAAGTGACTTCATCCAGAGAGCTGTTCGCTACATTTGAAGAGTCAGCGTTTAATGACGGTCTCTGTATTTCTTCAGCTGTGCTTGATGAACTGACTCCATTTTCTGCTATGGAACCTGTGCCGAAAGAAAACAAACAAGATTAAAACCCTTTAAATTACAAAATCCTCTTTACTTGCTTTAACAGCTTTTCAGATGGTAGTTAGCCATTACAGTGCATCTTTTCTGTTGTCATTTTATTATTGGTCTTCATTTTATACCTCTATAAAAAAAAAATTGTGTGTTTACTTTTGTACAAATTAGATAATTATAAAAAATAAAAAAAAGGTAAAAGGGAGAGGGGATCATTGTTTGAAGATTTGGGGGGGGGGGGGGCTAGCTAGTAGATTTACTGAAATTTTTCTCAGACATTGGAAAAGAAAGACAAAACATGGCAAAAAAAAAAAAGCCAAGTCCATAACACTGGAAGTGTCACAAAACATATCCATCCTTCACACAAAATGTACTAACCCGACGTCCCAGTGACTGCACTCCCATTACTCTGTGGTCTGTCGAGGTCAATAAACAGATCATCAGAATCATTTGCAATGCTGTTAGCCTTGTCAACTTCCTTGTCACTGAGGTCCAAGGCAGTCATTGGTTCTCGAATAACATCCCTTGATACATAACCGCAAGCTATGCCTATTTCTTGCTCCAACGCTGTCCGTGTTAGGAAACTTGAGTCGATTAGTCGGAGGTCACAGTGCTTCAAGGATCTAGAACACAGAAGAGGCTTCTTGTGAACACGGCGGTTAGAGAATATGCATAGAGGCTTTCAACACTTTTTTTTTTTTTAGTCAGGACTATTATACCGTCTTCTATCCAGCTAGCAGGTGGAACTTTAGCGTGCATTTAACATCATTAGCATTATTATTTTGCACTGTGTAAAGTCCCTTGTTTAGGGAACTCAAAGCTGGCTACCCATAATACAATTTTCTTATTCAATTTCCTTTAGATTTACCTTTAACTATGTAGCACAAGGACCTGGTTGATGCCATACAAATTCAAAGTGTTTAGGTTCGACCTCCTTATATGGTTTTTGGAAAATCTAAAGTAAAATGTACAAGAAAATTGTATAACATACGGCCAGCCTAAGCCATGAAAGCAGTGACTCGTCCCTCATCAGACGTTGGAGATTTCCATCAGATAAATGGGAGCTGCAAAGCAAACTGGTCTGCTCTGCTGTCTATAGCTAAGACATAATGCTCTGAAAGCCCTCTAATGCATTAAATGTCTATCTGTAAAACAAAGACTGTATATAGACAATTAAACAGAAGCTTAAAGACTTGTGAACTTTGCCTCAACTACTCTACCTTTTGCACAATATACTGTTTGGTGATTCCACTAAAGAAATTTCATGTCATTAACACTATATTCTGATCTCTCTTATGGCGAGATAACCCTCCCATGATTAAGTTGGAACATCTGTAACGGTCAAAGGATGGGGAAGGTGTAGCTCTTCCGAACCCCTGGCTATATTACCTAGAAGCTGAATTGCAGCACATCATTAAAGGCATGGTACCATCCTTAACTGCAAGTGTGGGGTCTAAGAGCTGGTTAGGTACAGTCATTATACATTTCACAAAAACCCCGATGGCAGTCCTGGGAGTCCCAGCTATGATCTATATATATAATATATATATATATTAACCTATTAACCTATCACAAAAGCTGCAACTCAAAGTCAAATACACACAAATACAATAACACAAGGAGCTGCGCTCACAAACCATATATCTAAATAATTTTTTTTAAAAAGGCATGTGAAACTAAAAAGTGCAAGTGGATAATTATAGTAAAAAAAAAAAAAAAAGTCTGAAAAATAAAAAATGAAACAATAAAAAATATTTTATATTAAATGATTAATGATATCTAATAAAGTCACCGAAGAGACCGTCACCATATTGTGTTGATACAATCACTCACCTATTTTTTCTTTGAGGACTTTTCAGGACTGTTTATTAGAAATATTTTTTATTGTTTCATTTTTTTATTTTTCAGACTTTGTCACTATAATTATCTACTTGCACTTTGGTTTCATATGCCATTTTTTTTTATTTAGAGCTATGGCTTGCGAGCGTAGCTCCTTATGTCATTTAAATAGTACCTACCCTGAATTAGCCAAAATGCAGTATGTTGGTAGATGGCAGACACATGGTATGACTTGCTTATAAAATCAAATTTTTCAAAAATGTACACTGGTACTCTTATATACTCTGCAGTCCCAATACAATCTCCAGCACAATATGCAATCTGCAGCTTAAACATGCTGCGTTATCCCAGAGGCCCTTTACCACATGGCATCTCTCTGTGCTGTATAATTTGGCCCTCTCTATCACCTGAAATACCGGGCTGATCCTGCCAGTTTCTGCCATCCCCTATGTAAACTGACCATGTTTAATCATGGCTGCAGAGCCCTGACACCATGGTCAGTTTACGGGCCTCCGTCATCCACAGCTTTCATGTCCTCCTTGCTCCCTGCCTGTTGGCTCCTGTGTCAGGGCAAATCCCCCTCCTGCTGCTGAAATAACTTTGAATACTTTACATTATCCGCTTTGTCTCCTAAAGATATGTCCCGTGTCTTTTATTTATATAAAAACACAGACGATTATACATCATTTCAAAGCAGAGCTCGGCGAACACGTGACCCGCTGGCTGTCTACTCCTACCCTGACTGAAGTCAGTGGTGAATATCATCCCCGCCCACTGCATATGTCAGATAGGGGGAGGAGAGAGCTGGCGGGCCACGTGAGCAGCGCATAGAAATTAGGTATAATCATATTTTTTTTACAACACAGACACAAGGCGACATATCCTTAGTAGACAGAGCGGATTATGTTAAGTCCTTAGAGTGGGTTAACCATTTTAATGCAGTATACCACCACAGCTAAGGGTGTTCTCTTGATGGTACGCTCTACTTTTAAACACATGCTTCGAGGATTACACATGTAGGGCCCTGGTAAGCTGGGATAAGGACATGGGTGCTTTAGGGCCAGACCAGTAGGAGGAGGCATTGTAGTCTATCCAGATGAGCTCCTTGAACACATCTCAGAGACTTCCCCAATCATATACTGTATACTATTACACTACACCTTCTCCAAATTCTATACTATGGGTCTACTGCAGAACCCTACCTGCAGTAGATGCAGCAGGGACAACGGCGACTTAATATATATATTCTGGCGTTGCTCCAAGCTGCACAGATATTGGGCAACAGTCACTAGTGCTCATAATGGTGAATTTATAATGGATATTAAACAAGATCCCAAACAGTGTATATGTATACTTAAGGACAAAAGGTCTCAGAGACACATACCAGAGAGACCATCTCTAGAGCATTATTTCAAGCCTTTAAACTCATTACCACTGGAAATCAGAACATCCTCCAGCTCCAGAGGAGTGGCTACGTATAATATGCACAACCTTTAGATATGAACGCCTGATTTATCAACAGCAAGGCTGCCCCAATATATTTGAAATTTGAGAACGAGATATTTTTCTGAACACTCCCGCTTTTGCCCCATTTGATTTGGTGTCTCAGAGACTAATGTAGCGGTTACCATGATCAACCTATGTTCTTAAAGTGAAGCTTCACCCAGAAGGATAAATGCCTCCTCCCCTCCTCTGCTGTTACATTTGGTACCTTTTTGGGGGGGGGGAAGCGGGTACCTGGTTTTGACAGTTACCCGCTGCCACTTCTGGCCGAGTTCGCCACCACAAACTCAGCTGGAAGTTTGGCCCCCTTCCTCCATTCACCGCAGCCGGCTCAATCACAGAGTGCAGTGTGATTTGTGCATGTGCAGTAAGGAACCAGCTGTGAAGCCGCAAGGCTGGTGGCGGTAGCACCTGATGAAGATACTTCTGGATCCCTGGACAGGCAAGTATCCTAATATTAAAAGTCAGCAGCTACAGTATTTGTAGCTGCTGACCTAATTTTTCCTGCAGGAGCCTGGAGCTCCTTTTTAAACTAAAGGATGTTTATTCTACCCTTATGGTTTGACATCTTAACTGTTTGAGAATAATATTCGCAATTGAAGTTGGACTAGGTAGTCTATTCTTGTGTGCTGTAAACAATGTCACTGATGCCTGTACATTCAGGAATTTTGTAAACTTTGTACTTATCAATAAATTTCTTTTAAGTTCACAAGACTTTTTGAAATAAATAATAATACAAAAAAAAAACACAACAGATACAAATAAACTATTTTATGAATTTAAAAAAAAAAAAAAAAACTCCCTTCCTTTTTCCCCACATCCATTTCCCAAGTGCTGAGCGGGATAGGCATTTTAAAAGTGTTTGGAGTCAGGTAAATTTAAAATATAGTATGTGAGCGGGCAGTCAGCCATTACAGTATATTATCTAAGTTGTCAGTTAAATATAGGGTTTCTTGTGTCTATAGCAGGCACATAAAAAAATAAAAAATAAAAGTTGGATGCAGACTGAAATAGAAAGATATGTTTTTTTCCCCCCAGAACCTTATTACAAAAGAATTCTGTAGCAAGCATGTACCGTACATCAAGTTTTAACAATCACAGCGGTACACTAAACCTAAAATGGGAACTGCAGTCACGGACCTTCTGGCTTTGATTTTTTTCTGACAATAGCATGCAAATCAGAATTTAGAGTGAAGTTAAACGTTTTTATCTGCATACAATTTAAGCTAGAGAATGAGAATGACAGCTAGGAAAATAGCTGTTGCAAAATTAAAAATCAGAAAGGAAACATTTCCATTAAAACAGGAGTTGAATGAAATAACCAAAGCACCTAGGAAAGGTTTCTCCAAGAGGGTCCTTGCCGGTAAGAACTACAATACAAGGTAGGCCTTCGAGGTCTTTGAATGTTCTAGGAACCCAGTCTTCTTGTTCACATCCACTCCATATCTTCAAACAAAAACACAAAAGAAATATTGTATTTAAACTGCAACAAAGAAACATTTCAATACCCATCCAATAGGAGGCATTTCAGAGCAATACAAGTCATTGCTTTCTTTTCTAGGAATAATAAATGTTAAATATGCAGAAATAGTTTAAAAAAAAAACAGCATAAGGTTTTATAAATACATTTTAAACTACTAGTGTATAAGGTAGTATTTAAACAGATCCAGGCTCTCTTTTCGGGGCAAGTTGCATTAATACCTGGACTTTCTAAATTTTCATTTTAAAAACTGACTCGCAAAGTTTTTTCCAGTATGTTGAGGCATCAATATTGTGCTTCTACGTCTACAAGCAAGGGAAAAGCTAGTATTACACATGCATCAATGGAAAGCCAACTGTCACCAGAAACCTCAAGTTATTAAGCTGGTTTTGGCAAGAACACACATATCTAGTATTGGCACTACATACTTTTTTATCCCTCTAATCATCCACCTTAAATAGTGGACTAACAAGAAAGCATGGGAGAGGACAGAAGGGTTCTCAACACAGCTATATAATGTTAAAAATTGCAAATTTAGGAGTTCCCCAGGATCAAGGGCTGCTGGACCTACATTTTATTGCTTAACCCAGTTTAGTGACATATTCCAGAGAATTAACTAAACTTCCTGTACCATTATAATGGCATGAGCAACATTAACAGAGCAGATAGACCTGTTTTAGGTCTATCTGCGCCACTTAACCCAGTTTCTATTTTAGAGAAAAATAAAAACTGGTGCTGGGTCTGCACCCGATTAACAGAAGTAATACGGCAGTTTCATATAGAAAGCAGAAGACTCACATCACTATCTCTACCTATGCAGTGATTACACAGCATGAGCAGAGATGGCACATGGTTGACAACCTCCTTTTCCATCTGCTCTGAGGTGAGTAGGGACAGTTGTGAGATTGGAGCATGCAGCTGCATCTCTCCATTCAGTTTGTCACAGCCAGAGAACAGATTGTTATTAATAAAAGGGCTTGCACCCCTTTGCCAATTAGGAGAAGCATCTGCTCCGTGTTCCAAATATAGTTAAGGGTAGGTGAAAGGATTGCCCGATATCCAATAAAAAGCAGAGTAAAGGTGAATGTATAATTGTTTTATTGAAAGAAGCAACAAATGACCAAGCCAACCTGTTTCGGGGGAACAGAGACTCCTCCTTCAGGGTTGTTGCTATGTGCTAATGGTGAGTGGGGGATATATCCCAAACTGGTGTGTCTATGACACCAGAATCAAAATGGTTGCGTTTTATTCTTGTAGAGGCAGCATGGTTTTACATATAAAACATCTACATTAAACTATTTTTAAAGAAATTGTTATATTGTAATCATAAGCATTTATTCTGGGATTTTTTTTCTTTTCAGGCCCATGCAAAACCGCCTCTTGATATCAAAGTCCAGATGGGCATAAGGTCAACAGAGAACAGTCACCCTCATGACCTCGGTCTGAGAAGTGAGGAGATGCTAGGAAAAACAGAGCTTTGGGTAAAAGGTTTATGACCATAGTAGAATCTGTACCCAATATGTTTTGACTATGGTCTGAGAATTTCTCTTACCTTTAATCTAGTGACAAAGTGCTTGGCAACAGACAGTTCAGAAGCAGGATTACCAAGGAGCACTTCAAAGCGATACTGCAACCCTAGTTTGTCTCGCACTTCCTGCAGTCGCTCCTTTGCCAACATTGCCAACTGTACCGATGGCACCCGGATTATGAGCATGTGTCCCTGGGCACTTTTGTCTTTCGCCGGGAAGCTAAGCAGGTCATCCACAATGCTAAGTGTCTCTGGTGTGGTGTGGTCTCTGAGCGAGGTCATGGTGGTTAAAGCAATAAGAGCTTCAGAATACTGCTGAATAAGAAGGTAGCATCGAATTACCATGCTGTGAAGCCTTGGGTACCTACAAGGAAAGAGAATGGTAATTTGACAGAACAAGGTGCCAGATTACAATAAATGAATGTACGACATTCAAAGGGGGATGAATCTTGGAAAAAAATAAAAATAAACGTTACCTTTCCAGAAGTGTGTTGACCATTTTTTCAAATGTTTCATCACATCTCAATAAAGGACTTGTAATACCCCACTGTAGAGATTTGCTGTACTCATTAATGCCAAAGTAAACCATTTCCTCTCCAGTTACACACTCCTAAGTCACAAAAAGCACAACAAACACAGAATTTGTTAACATTTTTAAAGGCCAAACGTATAAATACAGTAAAAGACAACACAATTCCCACTAGTGCCTTCATTGTCACCTTACTCATGTAACCAATGTCATAAAATTGACTTTTTCAGATTTGAATTAGTAACAATAACAGTGTTTGTTAAGCCACATGTTTGAGCTGAACGCCATAATGCAAGATAGTATAAGAGACATTTGGAAAATATATATATATTTTATGAAAAAATGAAATCAAAGGATATAGGATATAAAATTCCTTACTACCATGTCAGACTGAATCCAGTGCACCTCATTGTTGGGGCTGATCTTGGACTGCTGTGTCTGTAAAGCATATGGAAATGCACTGACTTGCAGCACTATGAGATTTAGGGCTTCCTGCAATTCATGACAATTCACAATCCGGTCAGAAAGGCCCTGAGAGGAATCTCCATGAGACAAAGTTCCTGACATAGCACTAGAAAGGAAAACATGATGTCAGAATACACATTTTGCATATATGAGTGGGCAGAAAAATTTGCTCCAGGGGCGCAAGAGTGCAATTGTGTACCTAAATGCCCTGACCTCTAACCTCTTGCTAATCATACATCTAATCTTTACACTTAACCCTACCCTCACCAAAATCGCAATTAAACACACACACACACACACACTCTTTATCCAAAACCAAAAAATAACCCCCAACATTTAGCCTGTATTTTATATTTAGTCCCCTTTCACACGGACGGTTGTTTTGCCGCAGTTAAAAGCATGTAAATGTTCTGTGAAATTCAAGGCTCCGGGCACTGCAATTAGCTGCATTTGTACATTGCGATTACATGCGGCCACGTTTAGCTGCGGTAGCCATTCCCATAGCAACCCTTTTTATTTTTTTTTATTATAATGTGCTTCCTGTTCTTTTTTTCTCACGCTTCTATATGCAGTTGACACAAAAGACTGTGATTACCTGCGGTTATGTGCATATATCGCTCCTGGATGCATTCAATTCAATTTTTTCTATTCACACCAAACCGCATGTAACGAAATCGCAGCTAAACGCTGTGTGTGAATGGGGCCATAGGAAAGCACTGTGTGCTTTTAGCTGCAGTAGAAAACTAGAAAATCCGCAGCTAAAAGCACCATTCTATCCTTCCGTGGGAAAGGGGCCTTAAGTGCTTAAAATGAAAATATAGCCCAAGCTGCAATATTCCTTCTATTCAGTGCTGTCCCCTGCAGTGCCTCCTGCCGCAGGTTTTGCACTTTTTACCTTTTGATATGGTCATGCCCTGCCATTCAAGGCTATTGGTCGCAGGTGGTTCCCTACATGATTAAATAGGCTCTCCTCCCAAATCCGGACATTGACAAGCATCTCCACATTTCCCTGCAAGAAACCCTTTTTGTGGCTAGAATTTTTATTGCTAGGGTTGGGACGGGATTCACCCCGGACAGTCCAGAATTGGATGTCTGCTGTCAACCTGACACTGCCATACAACTTATCTACATTCATAGAGTGTTCCCAGCTAAATATCATACGACCTGGGACAAATGGCTAGACCATACCTCCACATGCATAGATGAGTATTCTGTGTTACGCATGTGTCTACTTCATGTGTACATTACCTTCTGCATTTACTTAATTTATACTACCATGAGTCACAAACTATCAACTGGTATTATTGCAGACTGTCTGTATGCTATTGTAATACTGAACTGTATGGTTATAGGTACTACACATTGTTATTTTTTAATGGTTTGCCTTGTACGCAAACAGTTATGCTTTTTTACACAGATTTTATGTTTCTATATGGGAATCATCCACCCTTTTGGTTTTCCCTTTGTAATGGTACTTAATGCACGTTTTTTATTTTTTTTTCACATCTCTTTCCAATAAAGAATTTTGTAAAAAAAATGTAGCGCAAAAGCTTGTATAAAAGCTTGCAATGCCATAAGATCCTACCAGCAACCCAGGGCAGATGTGTACATATGTTTGTCAATTAGTGCACTTACCTGGTTAAATCTACATGACTATCATCATGGATAAGAACGTAGAGTGTATATGGATTTTGTTTCACTTTTTTTATAAACGCATCAAATTTGGTTTGAAAATCTCCATCTAGTCGAAGCACATACTTTTCTGCTCGCTGAGGTGCAAATGCCAATTCCTCTAAACCCAAATCAGTCAACACACCTACCAAAAGAATTTATAAAAATATCACAAGGTCTGAAGAAATAATATCAATACATAAAGCATTTGTTTACTATCAAACAATTGGGGGGAAAAAATGTACACCCTCTCTTCCCACAATGCACTGCTTGGTGCCAGAGTGGTTAAATGACAGGTTCCAGATGTCATGAAGGTGTGAAGGGTGCGTGCATAGCTTGTGTGAGAGTGTCTGCTTATGACACAAGATTTTGTAGTATTCAAATCAGGGTGACAGGGTAGAGTGTCAAGTAAATCTTAAGGATCCCTTACAAGTACATTGAACCCGTTAATTTGCCCAGTATGCATCCATTTTCTTGTGTCTTTATACAGGCAGAAAATTCTTCTGTTTTTCTACCACTCTACGTTCTTTTCTTTTGTTTTCTCTTCACCCCAGCCTTCCTTCATCTCATCTACAATTTGGGCAGTTTTTTTCCCCCCAGTGACTGGATCTACACCATCCCTGGTCTATAGAAAGGGAGTCCATAGCAACTTTCCCCCGGGTTGCCACTTCATAGATAGTCTACACGGACTAGGACTCTTCTATTCCCTCTTTGTATCACAATTTTACTCACCTGATGCTTACTATTGTATTTTGCCCAATGGTTTATGTATTACCATCATTGTTGTCTGTCATGGAAACTGACCTTTTGTTATTTTTTATAATAATATATATATGTCATACTGAAATTATCTATTTTATTACTTTTGGGCAGCCTATTTTTTTTCCTTCTGTAGTTTTAGCTCCCATGCGTCACCCAGGGGTTATAAACCGGATTGTGCCTTTTATACAAGATCAGTACCCTTAACTTCTTACTTATTCTTAGTTGTTACGCAGACCCTGACCCTTGAGCCTTCATACACCCAAACTCCTTGCCTTCTCCTTGGGAGGACATGTGGCGGGGGGTGCAAAGGAAAGTCAAGCAAGACAGCTTATGTGGACTACCAGTAAAGTTAACCTGCTGCTTCGGCATGCATGGGAAAACCACTGGTTCACCTAACACAAAACTAACACCCACAACAACAGACTTGCCAAAAGCTACCATTCCCATGCTGAGCTCTAATACCAACTAGATCTCAACAATTAAAAAATATGACTTGCAGGTGGGTAAAGGTCAAAAATTTCAACAGAGCTGCCGCAGAAAAGGAGGATCAAACCTTTTATTGCCATTGTAACATTTCACCTATTTGTTAGTAGAAAGTAATCTTTATCTTACCAGACAGTCTAATCCTTTGAATAGTTTGCTGTACCAGTATTTCTGAGCGAGGAACAACAATGAGGAAATCCACCTTGCTGAACCGTCCTAGATCCAGACTTTGACTGCCGCTGTCTGCAATTGCACACACCTGGGAGAGGAGCTTCCGAGCAACCATCAGTTGAGACTGGTATATTTGGAAGTTATCAGTGTTACAACCTAGAACCCAGAAAAAAAAAATGTTCCATGAGATTTAAAGAAAGACTAAGTCACAGATGCATATACTCTTATTTGGCTTGGTTGTACAGCCTTCAGGCAGTAAAGAACAGTCAATGCGGCTTTCCAAGCTCTTGTTTAAAGTACATATAAAACTCATTTAATCTTTAACTTGTCAATATAATTCTGAAAGACATTTTTAATCTTTCAAAAAAAAAAAAAAATGTATGGTTGTTTTGCCATGAAAGTCCTTGTTAAGGCATTTGATGTCACAGGGTGACAAGGCTCTGTCCCTGTCCAATGTCTTTCCTATGTTGTCACCCTGTCACATTTAACCTCTGGTTAAAAGTATAAGGGCCAGTTCACACCATAGAAACAGAGATCGGAGGTGTTCCAGATGCTTTTTTGCATGCATTTTCTTTGGTGCGTTGTTGATGCATTCCAGTGCATTTTCTCCCCTCTTTTCCTTAACCCTAAAATAAGGACATGTGTGTTCCAGTGTGTTTTTGATGCTTTTTACAGCGTTCCAGTACAGTCCAGTGAAGGAAAAATGTAGCACGTTCTACTTTTTTTTCTTGGAACTGGAACGCACTGGAACTGCAAGCACTGGTGTAAACTATGCCATTAAAAACAAGATAACCTACTTTCCATGCAGAAAACAAAAACGCCCTGGGACTGCATGTGCTATAAAAAGCCAATTTGCTTATGATACGTGGAGATTTGGCAAAATAAATTGCATCCAGTTAGGGTTAACAACTACTAGAACACAACTTTTTCTGTGACTGCTAGTTTTATAGTGTCCAGTGTCTCTCAACTGTCCAGACATTGGGATGGATTGGGGCTTTTGTTTATGTCTTACGTTAGCACATGTGAACCAAACAACTCAGGTCCCTTCTGGGCCAGATCCACAAAAGGGATACGACGGCGATCCACAGAATCAGTTTCCAATAGATAGGGAGAAGATCCGACATGTGTAAGGGACTTACACTGTCGGATCTTAGGATGCAATACCTCGGCCGCCGCTGGGGGCATTTCTCGTCGAAATGCCGCTTCGGGTATGCAAATTAGCACTTACGGAGATCCACAAAGCTTTTACGCTTCGTTTTTTCTCCGTAAGTATTAGTTTGCAAACGCAAAATTAGGGCTGTTTTTACAAGGCCTAAACTGTTTAGGCCTTGTAAAAGTAGACCCTTCTATCCCGCGTCGCCGTCTTTTTTTTTTTCAAATTTTTTTTTTTCCCGCCGCAACTCGTATTTTTTTTTTACGCCCGTCGCGATTGTCAAAACCCGGCGCAACGTAAAACCGCGCAAAGCACGTCGGGAAAATGACGTCGTGAGCATGCGCAGTACGTCCGGCGCGGGAGCGCGCCTTATTTAAATGGGACTCGCCCCATTTGAATAGGAACGCCTTGCGCCGTCCGGATTTAAGATACACAGCCGAAAATTTCTAGGTAAGTGCTTTGTGGATCGGGCACTTAGGTAGAAATTTTGCGGCAGTGTAACTTAAATGGGAATATTTAAGTTACGGCGGCTGGCTGTGGATCTGGCCCTCTGCTCTTTTCACTCTTGGCGGAAGAACTGTGGCAGATGCACATTTTTACAGGGAGACAGACAATTGCCTGCAGATGTGATTGCCTATTGCAGAGAAGTTGGGAATAAAAAGTTATGTTTAGCTTTTGCACTGGGGATAGGGGGAAAAAATGCTATTCTCATCTAGAACAACAGGCTTTGGTTACTATAGTTATCCAACCATTTAACCGCATGATTTTTATTTCAATTATTCTGGCACAGTTTAATCATTATTTTGATAGGTGTGCTAGGAAAACCACAATGAATCATGACCCTCAATAAAATGTTATAAATAAAATGTTGTTATCAGAAGTACACGGCTGATTGCAATATCCACCAATTCCCAGGTTAAAAGGTTGATGATGACGTTTTTTGAATTAACTAAGTGTAATAAAACAAGCCAGAAGAAACACAACAGACATAATATTATAAAATTGCAGAAACTGAATAATCACATTTCATTGCTTGCACAAGTGGCAAGTTACAAGCTGATATAAATTTACTAGGAGCCTGTTGATTTAGTAACTCACACTGCTAGCGGACAGAAATGTTGATGCAACTATATACACTGGGCTCTGGCATTGCCCAATATTTGCTTGTAGACATCAACAGTTCTGGGTCTGAACCATTTGTTATCCCATATTTCCCAGCTTATTGGAACATCTTACAGTTCAATGAATATTCCCTGCTCTCCTTTAAAATGGCAATTAACTCTTCTCAAACACATGTTGCAATTACATGCCAGCCAAGTTGGCATAAAGTTGTGGTGGTCCAAATTCTCTGACTGTATAACCCCAATTCCCAAAAAAGTTGGGACACTGTAAAATCTACATAAAAACAGAAAACGGCAATGATTTGCAAATCTCAAACCCATATTTTATTCACAAAAGAAAATAGAAAACATTTCAATTGGTTGGCCTCATGCACACTGAATGTTTTTACAGCTGCTGTTTTTGGCTTCAGACATTTTTTTTCTGAAATTAATAAACTCCACAGCATGTTATCCTAGGCGTGTCCATGCAACACATAGGCTGTTATCAGCATTTTTTTGTATGGGCGTTTTCCAGCTGGAAAAAACCCCAGAATTAGTGGGTTTTGAGAGGAGTTTTTCAGCTGTAAAAATGCTTCAACTCTGCAAAAAGCTGAAAACGGGTTAAAAAAAAAAAAAAAAACACCACAAAAAAGAAACTTGTCTATTTGGCGTTTATGCCATTAGCTTTTATGGGAGTATAGTTTTGTTTTTGTTTTTTTAAGCAAAAGCTGAAAAATGCTACAGCCAAAAAAATGCTGTTAACTGCCACTACAAAAACGCTGTAATACTCAGACCCCTGAAGTGGCCACCCGTGCACTGCGGTGGACTGATAGTTATACACCAAGTCGATGAATATATATAACTGATTGCTAATACCAATAAACAGAAGAAAAAAAACATTAAAGGACTACAAGAAAATAAAGAGAGCAGTAACATCAGCAGTAAATAAACGTGCCAGTCTGATGGAGGTAATTCCGTAATATCTACCTCTGCCTTGTGCAGGAATCATGCAGGCCGCTTCCTGGGAAGAGATGCATTCTTTCACATCGCCATGAAAAGGAATGATTACATTATCTCCCCTCTTCCTCTGAATTCTTTCCAGCAATCTGTCCAAGTCATCACCTAGGAAATATACAGGGAACAATGTGTAAAAGCCAAATTATTAAAACACAAACCGTATATACCAGTGTAAGTCACCATGGGTACCAGTTTTACCAGGACTGCCCCCTCTTTAATAAACTACACATTTTAGGATTTCACTGTAAAGCTTACTTGGTAGACCAGAGAAATTTTAACATCTGACATGAGCTTATTTGGCATTAAAGGAGTTCTCCAAGCTAAAACTTTTAACCCCCGCTGTGCCCGGGCTGTAAAACTATACAAAATAAACTTTCACTTACCGGCCTACGATCCCCCGTTGTTCCGATATCGCCGTCCCGTTCTCCGGTCCCGGTCTGTTCCACTTCCTGCGGGTCGGTGACTCGCCTATCAGCGGCCGCAGCAATGTCCCGTCGCGGCCACTGATAGGCTGAGCGCACTGTGAGTCACCGACCCGCAGGAAGTGGAAGAGACCGGGACCGGAGAACGGGACGGCGATATCGGAACAACGGGGGATCGTAGGCAGGTAAGTGAAAGTTTATTTTGTATAGTTTTACAGCCCGGGCACAGCGGGGGTTAAAAGTTTTAGCTTGGAGAACTCCTTTAACTTTAAATTGGTAAAAATTAATACATATTTTGAAAAAACAAACAAAAAACAAATACAACTTTTTAAGACAAAACAAGGCTTTCTTTTGGTGATAGTTTTGTTTTTATTTTATTTTATTTCGTTACTTTTTTCAATGCAATGTCAACCGTAGACAAAAAAAAAAAAATGTAAAAAGCATAATCTTATTCTCAAACTTGTTGGTTTTTAATAACACTAAAATATGCTTCTGGAGTGCAAAGTGCAAATTAAATTTTTATTTTATTTGATAAAATGTAGTCTTATTTAACCTAGCAGGATTAACCGTCAGCTTACCCTCAACAACTCTAATATCTCCTCCTTGTTCCCTTAGCTGTTATTTCTGTAATTTTTATGCACCCATTATTTAAACTTTGTTTTGTTTATTTTTTAGGTGTCACACTCACATTAAAAATAAAGAGCAAACAAAGTAATAATTCAATAACTGCTGTATGACATAGTAACTTCTGGCTGTCTTTTTGACAGCCAGGAACTGCCAGAAATAGTTTTGAAGGGAGCAGCAGAAGGGGAGAACAGCAAACTATGTATGACCTGTGTAATTTACATTTTTGGGGGGGTATGTAGCATGTCCAATGTCCTCAACTTGTTAAAGAAGCCCTGATAAATTGCCATTATAAAATACAGCTATAAATTGTCAGAAGTAAACCCTTAGGCTTCATGTACACGGGATGCTGTTCAACCTCTCCTGAACAATTTAACTTGACAGCTAAAAATCAGTGTCTAAAAACTGCATTTTAGCCGCGTTTACGTCTAGAAGCAGTTGAAAAAACGAAATGCTGCTAAAAACACAAGTTGCCGTGTTAAGCCGCGTTTGGCCCAGAACGCATTTTTTGGGTTCAAGAAAAAGCCTCTAAACACAACGGCCTAGAAAAAACTATAAATGAACCAGTGTACATGTACTGATAAGATAACAGAGGAAAGTTCAGGAGCAGTTGAAAAAAATGCCCAATTGCTTCTAAACGTCCGTTTACCAGCAGCAGTGTACATGAGGCCTTACGTTCATGAAAATTGAGGCGACATACTTATTACTGCTTACCTGTGGATGTGTTCTTAAAATGGGAGGCCAAGAAGCTAACTTTCCCTGTGATAAGCTCATAACTGATCTCTTTCAAAAACTCACTGGTTGTCAGCATGCTCTCTGCCAGAACCCGGGATTGATATTTACCTATAAAAATAAATAATTGAAGATAAGGATCACAATCAATTGTACTACCAACTTACTAAAACACAGTATATTTCCAGCTGCCTTGGGTAAATTTGAATGGTCTTCCAAAGTAAACAAAAAGGAACACCTAACTGGTACAATTCTTTCTAGCATAAGTCATGGTGCCATGACATTTAAATATAAATGAAGGTCATGTGCTAAGCAAAAGTCTGTCGATATCTAGTCTTGTGTGTCTGTGAGCTGTTAGTGCTGTTGCATAACTTGACCCAGTCTGATGACATTATCATGGCAGTAATACCAGATCTATGACACAATTTTGGACCAGTGTTATTTAGTATGCTTTGAGAAAGACATGTAATGATTCGGGTGTGACAAACTCATTGGATCCCTAAATAGTTCTAACACAATGCTTTAATTTAAGCAGCACAATAATTTAAAAACAGTACATGTATATTTAAACTAGATCATCTCTTGTAAATGTATCCAGACAAGTCAAGCACGTTTCAAATTAATGCCTTAAACCCTCCCTTTATCTTGTGGTACTGAGCTGTAATCGGAAAAAAGGTCTACCAAGTAATTCACTCATTTCCTGAAAAAGTTGTAGACCATGTAGAGAAGAATCAAAAACACCATCCCTGGATTTACTGCAACTACTGTGCACAATCTTTTGAGAGCCATTTACTGGCTGGCAGGGACGGGCAAGTAGCATATGAATGGGTGTTGGACAAGCCAGCTTTCAGATAAAGGGATAAATCCCTTTAGGTTTTTAAAATTTGCATACATCTTCATACTAAACCAAAATTATTTTATTTATTTTTTAAATAAAGTTTAAAAAGGTCCCATACATCCTGCCCTATACAACAGACTCAGATCATCCTAAGGCAGTTTTTCTTTACCTTAATGCATTCTATCTGGGTGTCCAGCGTTGTGCATAAGAGCAGCAGCTCTCCCAATTCACTCTCTCCTCTATGGCTCACACAGCAGACTGTGATTGACAGCCAATGGCTGTCAATCACAGTCAGTTAGCCAATGAGGAGAGAGCAGAGGTGGGGCAAAGCCACGCTGTGTGAATGGACAGTGTCCATTTACAGGAGCGTGGCTCAGGAGTGAGCCTGCTCGAGTACCCCATTCTGTCAAAACAGCCAACTCGTCGAAATCTCCAACCACGCCACTTCCTTGACTCCCCAGCATCAGTAATTTAACATTTGGACAACCTGGCTATTTTGCCAACATCACCAGCGTATACACTAAGGTACCCGACGAGTTGGCTGTTGTGATAGAACAGCGGCTAAGGAGGAACTAGCGGGCCGACTAAAAATTTCCACTCATTATATCGTCTACCAAAGTGTATACGCTGCCGGTGTTGTGTCAAAATAGCCAACTTGTCCAAATGTCCAATTACTGATACTGGAGAGTCACAAGAAGTGACGTAATTGGAGACTGACGAGATGGCTGTTTTGACAGAAAACCTCCATAGCAAGAAGCTATGGTGGGGGGGGGTGGTTTAGAGGGAGGAGCCAGGACAGCCAGCTGGGGACCCAAAAAGAAGAGGATCAGGGCTGCTCTGTGCAAAACCATATTTTTTTTTTTTAAATAATAAACAACCTTTAGAATCTTTTATTTGTATGTAAAAATCAATTACATTGTATAGATATTATTTTGAGAGCCAGTTGCCAATTTAATCAGCTTACAATTTGCATATTTTATTACTTACCAAGAGCAATAACACAAAACTCATTTCCTCTGGCTTTTGAGGAACAGATTGCTACTACATAGTCTGGAATCTTCTGCAGAGGTTTCATATCAGCTAAAGAGCGAAGAGTCTCAGATATTCCCTCTGCAAGAGAGTTTTGGGTAACGAGAACATGAACCGAATCCTGAGAAACACTGGCTGACAAACGAGCCAACCAAGGTAACTGAGCTGGTGTCACCAACATGGCAGAAGTCATAGGCAAAGAACGTTCTTTATAGGTAAATTCCTGTAGAGCTTTCAGCACAATTTTCTCAAACACTTCCCGAATTGGTATTTGATCTGAACCTAAAAAGGTAAAATATTTACATTACAAAAAAGTAGCATTTCGTGGCAAAGTTATCAAAAAGTAACATGCAAGATTTCTTAGGAGAAATAAAAAAAAAAAAAAAAAAATTTTCTTCAAATATTCAAAACCATTTGTACTCACCAAGCTTCACAAGATATTGTATTGTCAGAAGAATGAGGTTTTCGACACTCAGGAACTGGCTGCTGGCCACTCCCATCTGATCCAGTTCCTTCTTTTCCAACTCCTGTAACTTGTAGCAATTCACCAACATTGGACTTACAACAATATCTCCGACATTTCCATAGAAATATGGCAATGCACCATAGCCTAGAACAATATTTCAGAAACAGAAAACAGCCCAAAGACTTTAAGTTAACAATAAAAGATAAAAAAAAGGTAAAATGTTATGCTTTTTGTATAAATTGTGTCTGAAGAGCCAGTGACATGTACTAAACAGGGCAACTGCAACGGTATAATCACTGAAAGATCAAATTGTGTACATGCATGCCAAAAACAATACAAAGACACACAGATTCATAAACATATTTTTTAGAAAAGACATTCATATGGTGCCGTTCAAGTCATTCCAAGCCCTGCTTTCTGAATGAACACCGTTTAGAGTCAAAGCCCTGGAGAAGGACAATAAACACTGGCAAATCACTTCTATTGCCATGATTAGTCTATTTTTGCAAGTACTTTACTACAGTTTATGTACAGCAGCTCTATCAAAACTCTTTATACTAAAAATCCTAATCCAAGTTGATAAGCAAGCCCTTACACATTTCTGTGTTATATGTACCTCACTGTCAAGAAATTAATGTTGGTTCCTTCAACTGTCACAGGAACAAGTCTTCCCATTGGAAGTTCCTGGAAATTCCAGTTGGTGACAACTTAAAAAGTTGACTCTCTCATCACTTTCAGTTACGGTGACAATGGAGATTCTGGCTTTAAAGTAACTTTTTAAAAGTTAATGTGCAACCTTATCTACATTTTTTTTCCACAAAACCTTATCTACATTTTAAGCAAAACTATATTCCCTCCACTCCAGCAATGTTCAGAGCTCCTTCACCGGCCACTAACATCTTTGGCCGGTCTTCTTCTGGGTTCCTGATCATAAGTTGTTCGGGAGTGCATTCATTTCGGTGAATGCAGAAATTGTACACTGTGGGTGCAGCTCAGTATAGAGTGACAGGCAGGAAAGAAACAATAATGCCAAAGAGGCATAGTAGGTCTCCTCTAAATAAAAAAAAATCATGCCTGTATGTCTTTTTTGTTTTGTTTTATAACTAAGATTCCACTTTAGAATACAATTTAAAAAATCAACTTGATATAAATAATACCATTTGAAGAAAAAAAAATACATAAACATTAAAAAATAAACCCTTGCTGAATATACAATATAACTTGAAGATTTCATACAATTATGTAAAGAGTTATTTCTCTACTACCAACATAGATGTAATTGACTGTCACTTATGCTTGGCTTAGTTTCAGTACTTGTATGCATGCTTAGCTGAAGTGTGCTGGACAATCAGCCTTTCCTTGATCGAGAAGGACTATCTGGGAAAGTGATCATAAAATCTTCAGGTTTATTGAACATATTTTTATAGTGTTAACCACATTGGTTAGTGTAATGGAATATTACTATACATCGAAAGACTTTAATGTGTTGCATTAATATTCTACAGCAGTGATGGCAAACCTTGGCACCCCAGATGTTTTGGAACTACATTTCCCATGATGCTCAACTACACTGCAGAGTGCATGAGCATCATGCGAAATGTAGTTCCAAAACACCTGGAGTGTCAAGGTTCGCCATCACTGCGCTACAGGGTAAAGGGGGGGGGGGTAATATAATAAGCGCAAACATTTTAATAACGGCAATGCTCACCTATCAAAATAACAGGCCTCACTCCAGAATTATTCAATAGGTTTTCTGCCACAATTACAGTTTCGCCTGCTGGGATCGGCTGTGGCTGGAAAACTGCTCCCAAAACTGGCGGTGGCACAGTAACTAGAGCATGAAACAGAATAATAAAATGATCAAATTCACAAAAAAGAGATTTTTAATACAGCTTACCTGTAAAATCTTTTTCTTGGAGTACATCACGGGACACAGAGCGGCATTCATTACTATATGGGTTATATGGAGTACCTTCAGGTGTAGACACTGGCAATCTTCAAACAGGAAATGCCCCTCCCTATATAACCCCCTCCCATAGGAGGAGTACCTCAGTTTTGTAGCAAGCAGTATGCCTCCCAAAATGGTCCTCAAAAAGAGGGGTGGGAGCTCTGTGTCCCGTGATGTACTCCAAGAAAAAGATTTTACAGGTAAGCTGTATTAAAAATCTCTTTTTCTTTATCGTTACATCACGGGACACAGAGCGGCATTCATTACTATATGGGATGTCCCAAAGCAATGCTTACAATGAGGGGAGGGAGAACATCTCCAAGACAAAAGGATTCAATTTAGAGATATACTCAAATCATAATAAATCCAACTTATTTGAGAAAAAATAATCTTAAATTTTAAATTTAACTCAAAAAAAGAGGAGCCCCCGGAATCCGAGGGTCTCAAACTGCAGCTTGCAGCACTGCCTGCCCGAAGGCAGTATCAGTATTCCTTCTTACGTCCAACTTATAGAATTTTGTAAATGTGTGGACAGAAGACCAGGTTGCCGCCTTGCAAACTTGAGCCATAGAGATCTGGTGGTGTGCTGCCCAGGAGGCGCCCATGGCTCTAGTAGAATGAGCCTTTAATGATACTGGAGGAGGCAACCCTTTCAAGCCGTAGGCCTGAGTGATTAATTGCTTAATCCACCTAGAAATGGTGGACTTTGCAGCTGCCTGCCCCTTCTTGGGCCCATCCGGTAGAATAAACAGCACATCTGTTTTTCGGATTTTCTCTGTAGCTTTAAGATAGGCCTTCATGGCCCTGACAATATCCAAGGTATGCAGCAACCCTTCCTTTCTGGAAGTAGGTTTAGGGAAGAAGGATGGTAATACCAAATCCTGGTTCAAATGAAAACTGGATATGACCTTCGGTAGGAAGGAAGGATGAGGGCGGAGAACGACCTTGTCCTTATGAAATATAAGATATGGTTCCTTACAGGATAAGGCTGCCAGTTCCGAAACTCTTCTTGCGGAAACTATGGCAACCAAAAATACCAACTTCCTTGTCAGTAGAACCAAAGGAACTTCAGCCAACGGCTCAAACGGTTGTTTCTGTAAACTTGACAGAACAAGATTTAAATCCCACGGACAAAGCGGGGATTTAACTGGAGGTTTAATACGTAAGACCCCTTGAAGGAAGGTCTTAACCAGCGAGTGGGTGGCCAGCGGCCGCTGAAACCACACTGACAGGGCAGAAATCTGTCCTTTGATTGTGCTTAATGCCAATCCTTTATCCACTCCTAGCTGGAGAAAACTTAAAACTCTATCTATGGTGAACCTGCGAGGAAGCCATAGCTTGGACTCGCACCAGCCTATATAGGCCTTCCAGACCCTGTGATAAATCACCCTAGAGACCGGTTTCCTGGCTCTGATTAGGGTAGAGATTACCTTCCGAGACAGACCTCTACCCCTGAGAATCAAGGATTCAGCTTCCAGGCCGTCAAATTTAGATGCCGTAAGGCAGGGTGGAGGATCGGACCTTGCGATAGCAGGTCTGGCCTTAGAGGCAGAGTCCAAGGGCTTCCCACTACCATCCTTAGGATTAGTGAGTACCATGCCCTTCTGGGCCATGCTGGAGCTACCAGGATGACTGGTATGCGCTCCACCCTGATCCTGCGCAGCAGGCGGGGTAGTAACTGGAGCGGGGGAAACGCATAAAGAAGTTTGAACTGATGCCAAGGGCAAACCAGAGCATCGGTTCCGCAGGCCATCAGATCCCTTGAGCGGGACATGAACCTGTCTAGCTTCTTGTTGAGTCTCGATGCCATGATATCCACGTCCGGCACTCCCCATCTTTGGCAGAGTGCTTGAAAGACTTGTGGATGCAGAGACCATTCCCCCGGCCATAGAGTCTGGCGGCTTAAGAAGTCCGCCTGAAAGTTGTCCACTCCGGGAATGAATATTGCCGATATGCAGGGCACATGAGCCTCTGCCCATAGGAGAATCAAGCTCACTTCTCTCTGAGCGGCCTGACTCCTGGTTCCCCCTTGGTGATTTATGTATGCCACTGCCGTGGCATTGTCTGATTGAATTCTCACCGGGAACCCCTGCAATTTCGACGTCCAAGCCCTGAGGGCTAGTCGAACAGCTCTGAGCTCCAAGATGTTGATGGGTAACAGCTTCTCTGGCTTTGCCCAAATACCTTGGCGAGTGGAACCCTCCACAATTGCTCCCCAGCCCGTCAGGCTGGCGTCTGTGGTCACTATCTTCCAAGCCACTGGGCTGAAAGACCTTCCCTTCAGTAGGTTCTGAGGGTCTAACCACCAACACAGACTTTGCCGGACTCTTGATGAGAGTGGCAACGGGATATCCAAGGCCTGTGGCCTTCTGCTCCATGCTGACAGGATGGCTGCCTGCAGGATGCGAGTGTGGCTCTGGGCGTATGGCACCGCCTCGAAGGTAGCCACCATCTTGCCTAGTAGTCTCATACATAGGCGAATAGTCGGTTCTTTCTTGCTTAGAACCAGTAGGATTAATTCCTTGATGGCTTTGACCTTCCTCAGAGGTAGGAACACTCTTTGTTGTTCTGTGTCTAATCTCATGCCGAGATATTCCAATTGCCTTGTGGGCTGGAATGCTGACTTTTCCCGATTTAGGACCCAGCCGAACCTCTCGAGGTATTGGACCGTGAGGGCCACTGCTCGCTCCAAGCCGGGAGACGAGTGGTCTATGACTAGGAGGTCGTCCAGGTATGCTAGGATCGTGACCCCTTGAATCCTTAGCTTGGCTAGGATTGGAGCTAGAACCTTCGTGAACACGCGGGGGGCCGTAGCCAACCCGAAGGGAAGCGCCACGAATTGGAAATGACGCGAAGCCACCATAAAGCGTAGATATCTTTGATGTGGCTGATAAATTGGAACATGAAGGTAGGCATCCTTTATGTCTATGGACGCCATGAAGTCGTCCTTTTGGAGTGTGGCAGCTGCTGACCGCACGGATTCCATCCGAAATGAGCGGACTTTTAAGTATGCATTTACCATCTTTAGGTCCAAAATTGGCCTGACATCTCCATTGGGCTTTGGGATGATGAATAGGTTGGAGTAGAAACCCAGTCCCTGTTCCAGGACTGGTACCTCTACTATTACTTCCTGGGAAAGTAGATGATCTAGAGCCGATCTTAATGCGGCTCCTTTCTCCAGATCGTTTGGAATCCTCGACTCCTGGAAATGAGGAGGAGGAAACCTTAGGAACTCTAGCTTGTAGCCTGTGGCCACGGAAGACCGTACCCACTCGTCGGGAATGCTGGCCTCCCAAATCTCCGAAAAGAGTCGCAGCCTTCCCCCCACCTTCGTGGGTGGGGGCGCCCCTTCATAAGGTAGACTTGGGGGCTGGTTTTGCTGGTTTGCGAAACCACTGCCTCTTGCCTCTAACAGCCTGTCTTTGTGATCTGCTGTTGAAGCCGAAGTTTGTTCTTGCAGGGGGCCGTCGATACTGCTTGGCATTAGAGGGCCCCTGTCCAGGGGAGGACTGTCGTTTAAACGCAGGCCCCTGAACCTTCTTCTTAGTTGGCAAGAGAGTACTCTTGCCGTTTGAAATGGTCTGAATGTATTTATCTAGGTCTTCTCCGAAGAGCCGACCTCCATGGAAGGGGAACCCTACCAGGAGCTTCTTGCATGGGGGCTCAGCCTCCCAGCTTTTTAACCATAAGAGTCTTCTCATATGGATAAGGGATAACGATAAACGTGACGCTTGCTGGATAGAATCCTTGATAGCGTCTACCGTAAAACAAATGGCCTTAGGGACATCCGAAAATTCTTCTGCCTGCTCGGCAGGAATAAGTTCAAGCATTTGCTTAAATTGATCCGATAAAGCTTGAGCGACTCCAATCGCAGCCACGGCTGGCTGTACTACTGCCCCTGCAGCAGTGAAGGAGTTCTTAAGTAGTGCTTCCAAGCGCTTATCAACTGGATCCTTGAAAACCTGTATGTTTTCTACAGGGCATGTTAACGATTTGTTAACACATGAGATGGCTGCGTCTACTGCAGGAGAAGCCCATCTCTTGGAAAACTTTTCTTCCATAGGATACAAGACAGAAAATTTCTTAGGTGGTAAGAAAACCTTGTCTGGTTTGTTCCAATCTTGGAACAAGACTCCCTCCAATAGAGGATGGATCGGAAACACAGCACTGCTTTGAGGCGCCCTCAGTGAGCCCAAAGCTGAAACCGTCGATACCTGGAGATCTGGTACAGGCAGGTTGAATGCCTTATGGACCAAGTCCGTCAAGTCTTGAATCCACCAGCTCTCCCTCAGGGAGACTGCCCCAGACTCCTCTGTATCCGGATCATCGATCCCTGAACCTACTTGGTCCTTGTCCAAGAGGTCGTCCAATTCCCCAGAGGAAAGGACCTCCTCTTCCGAGGGTCCGCGCACGGGTGACGGAGATCTATTCCGCTTACTACCCCGCATAGCTGCGGCAATCATCTTTCCCATGCTTTTCTGCATCTCATTTAAAGAGGTGAGTAACACCTCCTCCGTGACCATCTACCTAAGACACTGGCGAAAAAACTGAGGTACTCCTCCTATGGGAGGGGGTTATATAGGGAGGGGCATTTCCTGTTTGAAGATTGCCAGTGTCTACACCTGAAGGTACTCCATATAACCCATATAGTAATGAATGCCGCTCTGTGTCCCGTGATGTAACGATAAAGAAATATCAATTTACAGATTTTGTATATAAACAAATAAATTCAACTTTCACAACTCAAATTATTTGCATATTAACTTGTTCACACCAAATGGTTTGAGCTGCACTGATCAGTATTGATTGGGTGAACAATCCCTAAATATAGTCCAACATCTTATTACATAACTGAGATTAAACGCATCACTTGCTGACAGCAGCTTTTAAATTATTCCCAGGCTTCAGCCAGGGATGGTTCACATAAACCTGTCTTAATTGCCAAAAGTTTGGTCATTTTTCTTTCCAGCCACTTTTGTGTTTCCTGCACCTCGGTCAGATAAGAAAGCAAAGAGGGTGATGCCACTTTCTCGGTTATAGTTAAGGAATACCATGGTGTCCTCTTTCTGCAGCCAGCCTGCTGACTGGACAGAGAAGGAGCAGCAGTAGATTAATGAGGTCATCGCTTCTAGCTCCCCCATAATTGTGGGAGAAGACAAAAGTGGATACAAGTCAGGTAATAATGCTATTTGTAAGTAAAAATAAATGTAGTTATTTTAAAGGCGTGCACAACTGAATTAAAATGTAGCATCCTGGAGTTTTACTTTTAAAAAGGAAACTTGTTTTAAAAGAAATTTGCAGGCTGCCATGGTTGATTTCACTGAAAAATCTAGTTGATCATCATGCTGCTTTGAGTCAATGACCACTGGTTACATACTTAAAAATTAAAATTTAATATATTGCAGCTTAACAGATCTTACTTGTGGTGGCTGTTGCATCAGTTTACTTTTTTTCTGCCTATTATCTCTTTATTTTAACCTAGTAATCCTGCAAATAACACTTCCTCTCCCTTGGTGGCTAGGTTTACTTCTCAACTTTATCTATGGAGAGAGCCATGGTTGTCATCCAGGCTGGACTTCAAACATGTCTGCCTTTGTAACTCCATGGGAGTTGATAAAGTTGGCAGTAACAAATGAAAGACATTTGCTTGTGCCTTCTGTTCATCTGATAGCAAGTTACAAGAACACTGCATTTGAGTCAAGATCAACAGGCATTTTCGGTAGTTGCCAAAAATCTTCTTCGCCTAAAAAGGGAAAACTAATGAGAACTAAAATTGTATACATTGCAGCTACTACAAAACTGGTAAGCCGATCTATACAACATTGTTTATGGTTTTAGTTATCCTTTAGGGTCGAAATGTAAACTGACTGCCCATCGCGCTGCCCAGGGGTCACACCACGACCAGCCCTAACTTTATTTTGGTTAGGTAAGCAGACATAATAGACTGGGACAGTATACCATTATACAATGTATCAGAATACAGTATATATGCATAGCAGAAGAATCAAGGTAGGAAAAAAAACTGTAAAATATGTTGCAGATATCTAAAAACGTTCAGTGGTACGATAGAAAATCTGATTAGTTGCTACAGGCAACATGCTTGGATACAGATATCAACCATTAGCTGTCTATGTGTAATTCAGCCACTGAATGTTCCAAGAAAAAAATCTATTAAAGGTCTGCAGATGCTAAAAACCTATAGAATTGCTCAGATTTTACTCTATACCTGGTCTTGTTATAGGGCGCATAGGAGGTGCAGGGAAGGCCAAAACAGGTGTCTGAAGTGGTGAACTTGGAGGCCATCCCCGATGTCGTTTTTTTGGTGGTCCAGAAAATGTAATAACTGCTGGAATGCAAAAAAAAAAAAACTCCCCTTTAATTCACAACGTTAAATAGATCACATCTTCTAAAGTACCGTAAATAATATTTTATTAAGACAGCTTCAATAACAAAGAATATTAAATGTCTAAAGCCAATGTGCGATATCCTAACTGAGAAGATGGAGAAGGACAGAAAATTATACAGTAAAATGAGGAAGCATGCTAAATGGTATCTACACACCAGATCACTGAAATACCCACACAACTTATGGTACTCTATAGCCCCATACACACTATTGGATTTTCTGCAGATTTACCAAAACCATATAATACTGAGGACAAAACTTAGGAGTTTCAATTTGTATGCAATCAGGCAGGCCCTTGCACTACAAGGTTTTAGTAAATCTGAAGACAAAAATCTGTAGAAAATCTAATATTGTGTATGGGGCTTAAGACCTCATACACACTATACAACTTTGTTGCCCCATTTTCTTTAGATTTACCAAGCGGTGGCATGTAGTGCAAGGGCCTGCCCGATTGCATATAAAGTGAAACTCTTAAGGTTTGACCTCATATTATAAGGTTTTGGTAAATTTGAAGAATAAAAATCTACAGAAAATGGTATCATGTGTATCCAGCTTTAGAATCAAAGAAACGTTTTAGCTACCCTGCAGTAGGGATGAGCTCCAGCGTGTTTGCACAGTCCATGTGCAGAGCCCGCCAGGAAGTTGGCGCGGTGCTGCGCTAATCACAGGCAGGGAGACATTTCCCGATCTCTGCAGCCGAGCATCGGGACAATGTCGCACTGCCTGTGATTAGCGCAGCGCTGTGCCGACTTCCTGGTGAGCTCTGCACATGGACTGAGCAAACACGCCGGAGCTCATCTCTACTCTGTAGTTGCCAACTTCCCAGGGTGGTTTAGCTTTACCAAATTGATTGTATTATTATGCCTCCCAACTGGTATAGATACATACATTGGTGGCTTTTCCCACAATTAAATAATGTAGCCAGGGTTGTGGCCCTAGTTTCTTCCTTTAAAACTTTGACCAACTTTATTTATAGGAGGTCTCTCCACCCTACTGATGGGGTAACCATCCTTAAAGTTTACTTGAAAATATAAAGTCAATGTTTATCCCTGCTGGCTAACTCCTCCCAGTCTATCTGCCCCAATCAACCAATTTGGTTTAACCCCATCTTTGTCCATTTTTTTTTATGTTGCCTGATGCCTGCCTCTGGGTGCAAAAACATCTGAAATACATCTATCAGCTGTATGACCGAGGCTCTTTTAAACCCTTTTCCCATCTCCAACAAGAATTTAATATCTCGACTTCCTGACATTTTCGATGCCTCCAATTGAAACACGCAGCTTTTTTTTTTTTTGTTGTTTATGTACACTTAAGTAAATACACAATAAGGGGAATTAACCCCTATATTTCTCACTTTTTTTCTTTTTCTTTCATATATTCACTGGTGTTTTTGTATATTTAAGTAAATACACAATAAGGGGAATTAACCCCTATATTTTTCACTATATTTTTGTAGGACTCAGTATTTTTCATTTGGTTTTCATAGGGGAAAGCCTCCCCCCCCCCCCTTTTTTTTTTTTTTCTCTCTTCCCCTCTCTCTGTCTCCCTCCCTCTCCTTCTCTCTCTCTCCTCTCTCTCTCTCTCTTTCCTTATGTTCTTCCCCCCCCTCCACTCACTGTGGGTATAGGGTATAGGTGGTGTGACCCTGTCTCCCCGGGAGAGTGGAGGGGGAAGGATCGGCCCTGGGGTGAACGTGGTGGAGAAACCCAGGAGTGGTATATAGTATTGGTAGAAGAAGATACAGTTTTCTTTTTGTATTTGTTTTTTCATTATTTTTAATGAAAGGGGTACATATCGAGACCATATATGTCAGTCTGTATACTGATTTTATGTTGTATTAATTGTATTGTTTTGTGAAAAAATGAATAAAATTATTTATGTAAAAAAAAAAAGAAACACACAGCTGCAGCTCAGCTAGGGACTACAGAAATTCACCCCCAGAACTCTGTACTTGAAAAAGGTCCCGTTATATCCCATACACTCCAAGTCAATCTCCTCCTTTTATAGTTTACTACTATAAATACTATAACAAGGCAACCCCACATATCTGTAAATGAGAAGTAAATTAAGGGCTAACTGGTCGCATGATATTCCAGATCTTTCGGCCGAAATTGGGATGAGATCCTTCATGCTTATTTCAAAAATGTGTATTTCATGGGATATATTATACACCACTTTGATTGTGTAAGATGCGTAGGAGGGCTGATCTCCAAAAATGTAATACATATTTGGGAGATTTGCTCCATATGCTTTGGGTTTGCAACAAAATTGGTCCCTTTAGGTCTAAAGTAACTCATTTTATTGCTACACGCTTTGACTTTACCAACATCTGTATTCCAAAGTGGTGCATATTAGGAGTGTTGGAGGAAATAGATTTGTGATGTTACAATGGATACACCAGGAAGTCATTCAGAATAACTTGTGGAAGAATTTGATCATGTTTTTCCGCTTTATAAGCCGACATATGAAGCTAGGCAATGCCCTCATAAAATTCTATAAAATCTGGGGCCCTGGAATAAAACTATTCAATACATTCAAAACTATTCAATACTTGTGAGTTACCCGAGACCTCATGTTTTATTTCCATTTGCGTTATAACGTTCTGTAAGATTCTGACCAATGTACAGAGGAATATGTTCTCTATAAGGCAGAGAATTTACATAGATTTCTCTTGTGTCATTATGTGCTCATTGTAGCAAATACTCATTGGATTACCGCACGCAGATGCTTTGTGGAGAACACTTTTCTTTTTTTTGTAAGGGCTCCAACAAAAGGGGAATTTGTATTACAGTGTACAGGGGGGCAGCAACGACTTCCCGCCTTTTCAATGGCTGTACTAGGATGGTGCCTGCAGCTTTTTTTTTTGTTTGTTTTAGAGCCGGCTCTCTTGTAATAGCAATAGGAGCAGTCTTCTAGCTGCTCAATTGCTATGGCAAGTAGTGGGAGGGGATGATCCCCCCCCTCCCGCAGCTCTCTCAAGATCTCCTGCTGGCTGGCCGGACAACAAAGCAAAGGCTATTTGTAACAGTAAACCCAAATTGATCATGACATTTTGGTTTACTTTAAAACCATTGGCCCCAGTTTTTAAAAATCGAAAGCATTCAAAAACAATCAATCTTGGCGTTTTGAATGCTTTTAAGTGAAGAGAAGGGATCTGGCCCCCAGATCTGTCCATAAAGAGTACCTGTCTCACGCTTATTTTCTGTCACTAGAATATTTACATTCCTTGTGAAAGCAATAAACGTGATTAAAAAAATAAAAAATTATAAACAAAATCAGTGTAAAAATAAATAAATTTTAAAATTTAATAAAAAGCAAAGAAATAAAATGCAGCCGTCCTCCCGTGTCAGTCTCGCACACATGCAAACAGTGATCATACCACACAAGTGAGGCATCATCATGGGCAGTAATTCTATATATGGCACGGAGGGTCTGAGGAAGCTGCAGCTGTTCACTGAACGGCTAGCTTCCCCATCAGACTCCAAGACCAGAACGGTGTACCCTGGCTGGCCCCGATTTTAGTCTTGCCTAGGGCACCACAAAACCAAAAATACACCACGGTGTTATCCTACTTCTATGTATATGTTAACTTTGGGATGGTGACAAGAATAGATTTTTGACATCTTGGAATTGTATTCTGTTCCAATGGCATGTTGTGTATGCTATATTTACATTGTTTATAATGTTCAATTAAAAAGCAGTATTGGAGAAAAAGAAAAAAAAAACAAAGGGAAGAAGAAATTCCTACTCAACCCCTTACATTTGACTTAGTTCTCATTTAATTTTAAAATGTTAGGACAAGTAATCATATTTCTGTCCAGCTTTTCACAAGTTGTTTAAAATAAAGGGAACCCTGATTATGAAGAGTCACTTTAACAGTACATGAATCATGGGGCATTTCAGACCCCAAACCTGGAATTTAAGTGTGGGGTAGCTACATACCATTTTCTCCACTATTGCTGCTAGGACTTGAAGTTGACTGAGAAAAAGTTTGAGAAGGTGCAGGAGTTAGCAAAGTGCCCCTTGCTACACTTGTGGTTCCATTGGTTTCTGGCGATTGAAATAAAATAGGTGCTGAAAGAAATGGATCGAGATATAAATGTTTGAATATACTGTATTATTTTCACAATGAACACACTGTATGAAAACTTATGATCTTACCAGGATAGGACTTTCCCAAGGGGTGCACTGGCAGTGGCAAAGGCTTAACGATGCTCTTATTTCGAGACAGATCCTGAGGGGTACTTGAATGAAGAGCAGTAGGAGCTTTGGCAAAGGCTAAAGACTGTATGTCTGAAGATAGAAAATGTGCAAACACATCGTTATAAACACACGAAGGGCTCATGTACACTACAACTTCTAAACTTGAGTTTAGGAGCTTTGGCAAAAAAAACAAAAAAAAATGGCAAAAGCTCCTAAACTCAATGCCATAAAAGACTATGTGCCCATGCACACATAGGCTTTTACAAGAGTTTAGAAGCTGCTGCAGTTAGGGGGGAGGCTCAACCTCCCTCTTCTGAACGCGGAAAGATCGCGTTGTAGCGGGTTGCCTGTGAAACAAGTTAAAATGACAGGAAAAGTAATTGATGGGATATATGTTCCTCCACAAATTCTTACATTTATAATCTAAGATAATATCATCAGAGACTTCAGGGTAAAGATGAATAGTTCTTTACCCTGTGCTGCTTTTATTGGGAGTCTGATAGAGATCTGGGTGGGACAAACAGACAGACTCCATGTGAGGAGGCATATTTTAGCATGGCTGCTTATCCCTGACTTTGGATATAAGTATTTGCGATTGTAAGGACACTTGCTACAAAACCATGGAATTGGTCAGTAAGGCTCGGTAGAGCAGAAGTTTATTTTTGTTTGGTTGATGGCAAGATGCCCTTTTTTCATCTGTTTGGAAATATCCTGTGCATTAAACGTGTTTTCCTAAAGACACTTGGTGTGTCCCTGCATTGAGTCTTAACTCCTACAGTATTCAGGATAGGACCGTTTTATCCGCAAAATGCAGCAAAGTCACAGTAAAATTGCAGCAACCTAGTCTGTATGTACATAAGTCAAATGGCTTCATGTACATTAGCAGCTCCTAAACTTTAGCTTTTGGCATTCTTTTCTCCAAAGCTTCTAAACAACTCCATAAAAGCGTCAATGTGTCAATGTACAGGCATTTACCAGTGTTTATGAGCTGCTGCAGTTAGGCGCGGTTCAACGTCCCTCTCCTGAACGAGAAAGAATCGTGTTCAGGAAAGGATCCTTTTGACCGCCCATCATAGAAATCTGAAATTAAAGTAGAACTATAGACAACCCCCCCCCCCCATTTTGGATAGCATGAGGGAGGGTTATAACCCCTGTCAGGTTTGTTTTTGCCATCTATGTCTCATTGGGGAAATTTTCCTTCACTTCCTGTCCAATAACCAAAATAGGAAGTGGGAGGAAATCACTCCAAAGTGTCTATGGAAGCAGGACACAGGAGCAGGTACCCTGAAGGACAGTGCTTCTCCGAGGGCTCACTCAGTGCGGGGGGAATCCAGGAGCAAAAGCAGAGGGACCCCAGAAGATTAGGATTGGGACCACTCTGTGCAAAACCTACTGCACAGAACAAGAGCCAAGTATACATTTTTTTTTTTTTAAATAACAAGGAACCTTTAGTGTCCCTTTAAAAAGTTTGGCAACCAGCTGAATGTAGTTTGGTCCACTGCAGTTGTCAGGAAAATTCTCAATGACATTCTTAAATACTTTCCAGGAGATTTCCACTAACAGATCAAACTGCTGGTCGTTAATGTATCTGATCTATGGACCAAGAAAAATTCCTTCCTTAATCTTGGCATCAGTTATTCTTGGAAACATCTGTCTGAAATAACAAAGACCTTCATCTTCCTTGTTCATCACTTCCATGCAATTTTTCATCAGTCCAAGGTTTAGGTGAAGCGGAAGCAAATAATTGTTGGATCAACAAGTGGTTCATGTGGTAAATTATTCTCGCTCTAACTGAATTAACCAAGAGTGGTCATTTCTTTTTAATATAATGCAAGTTTTGCACGGCTGTCCCATTCGCATGTGTTAGGCCCCATGTACATGGGACGCTGCTAAACGTACGTTCAGAGGCAGTTGGACGATTTTTTCAACTGACCCTGAACTCATTCAATGTTATCCTATGTGACCATGTACACAGTCTCGTTTATTGAAGTTTTTAGGCAGTTGCGCTTAACAACGTTTCTTTAAAAGCAAAAAAAATGGGTTCAGACGCAGAAGATTTCCACGCTTCAGACGCCAAACGCGACTAAACACGGTAACCCATGTTTCGATTATAGGCGTTTTTTGCCCATTTAAAAAAAAAAAACACAGGTTTTTTTTTTTAAACGCTTCTAAATGCAAACGCGGCATGTAAAAGCGCCAAAACTAATGTTTTAACATGGTTTACTATCCGTCAAGTTTAATCATTTAGAAGCAGTTGTAAAAACGTCCCGTGTACACGAAGCCTAACAATACTTGGTATTGTTAACAGAGCTGCAATCCAAGCAGAAGAGACACTGCTTCTAGATAGCTACAGTTGTCCCAGTTGTACTTGGTGTGCTGGATGTGCTTCAACAACAGTTCTATTGCCCTGTACACACGATCAGAATTTCTGATGGAAAAAGTCCAATGGACTATTTCCATTGGATTTTCCGATCGTGTGTAGCCCCATCAGAGTTTTTTTATCGGAAATTCCGATGAATTCCATCGGAGTTTAGATATAGAACATGTTCTATTTTTTCCAAGAGAATTCCGTCGGAATTTCGATGTGATTTGGCCGGGCAAAAGCCAGATCGTGTGCACGTGGCATATGAGTTTCTATCATGTGTGCTGCATAGCCAATAGTTATTGCAAATTGCAAAAACAGAAGACTTCTTAAAAACGATACACGTGATCGTAATCGAAGTGCGTATGGCCATCACTAGAGAGGTTTAATCACCAATAATACTTCACTTATGAAACACTTCATCAATGGTTATATTACGAGCAGGATTGAAGTGATCCATAATGAAATACATTGATAGTTAAAAGGTTAAAAAAAAAAAGAAAATCAGGGCAAGAAGATTAGTTTACAAAGATCTCATTATCTTTTAGTTTACCTGAAGGAGAGAATCTGGACTTGTATCCATTAGTGTTTCCGTTCTCTGAGATGGGAGTGATTGGCTTAACAACTGGAGCAGAAAATGGTCGACTTCGAGGTTCTACATGACAAATATTCAGATAATAGTGACAATAGTTCTAATATGACATACATGACTGAGGACAGCTTATAAAATTTGAAATACACCGAAAACATTAGCTTGGATAGAGTAGTGAAGGGACAGGACCACTTTTGGATTTTCTGCCCACTAGGACAGGGAATGGTGGAAAATTATTCCAACAGAAATATAATTATTATCAAAAGCATCCTTTAAGGCTCCATTCACAACTAGGCAGACAAATTCGCGGCGTTTTGTCGCTGCAAATCGCGGTACAAATAGCGGCGTTTTGTACCGCGATTTGCGGCGACAAAACGCCGGTATTGTCCGCCTAGATGTGCCCCAGATTGGTTCCCATCTCCTAGCCGAACGCCGCCTGAAAAAAAGGTCCGGGACCTTTTTTCAGGCGGCAGGCGTCCGGCGTTCAGCGTGGAGATGTGAACCATCTCCATAGAGGGACATGTGTTTTCATCCCTCTGGCGGCGGCGGCGTAGGACTACAGGCGTTAAAACGCCTAGATGTGAATGGGGGCTTAATAGATTGCAAAAAGCATAAAACCTCAGTCATGTTTTTACGGCTTACGGATTATCCCTCACTTATATTCATTGTGACTCCCTGCTTCCCCAAACTTCCCAATAAAGGCAGTAATAAAGCAAAGTCTAACCCCTAAGCCTCATACACACAATGAGAAAAAAAATCCACTTTCGACGCGAGCGTACAATAATCTGATCATTAGTACACAGCTGCCATCCAAAATGTTCCGAGGGGAAAAATCACAAATATTCTCGTACGATTGTCACTTAATTCAGTAAAATTTTTGTCTGAAAATACAACACAAATACATCACAGTAACCTAATCACATTTGATATGGAAACTAGCATTCAAAAAAAAAAAAAAGACGATCATTTGTCCGATAATCTCATTGTGTCTACTAGGCTTTACCCATTATCTAAAACAAACATTGGACTTACCTTTCCAGCATATAAGTGGTCCTTTACAGAGTAACCCCTGGGAGTTCCTCCCTAGGTAACATTTTAAGTGCTTTTGCTTCTTTGGTTGAGTTGTAAGTTTCAGGTTTATGTGGTTTGAAAACTCCGTAAAATACCTGAAACCACGCTCTCCGCATCCAACACAATTTCCGGAGAAACCTTTAAAACACATACATATGCAATAAACATCTACCAGAAAACATGCAACTACTTTTTTATTTACTTTGGGTCTGGTTAAAAAAATATAATGAACGGCTGAAGGTAAAAAGGAGAACCTACAAAGACTCAGTAATCCAAGGTTTTAACTATAGCCATAGCAAACCAGAGGCTCAGTATAATTTGGCTACATTTCAAGTCCTTCATGCAACAAAAACATTTGACAAATCATTAATTTTAGGAGACTGCAATGACATTAGTATGCTGAAATTTTAAAAAGTATTAGGCCAAACTAGGGAGACTTTGAAACTGCAATTATATTTGCTTCCAAGTTATTGTTATGTAGGTTGCAAAACCATTTGTCAAAATCCACTTGGCTGAGCCCACACATTTACACTGCACATCTTGGAAGATTTTGACAATTGGTTGTGCAATCTAGCCACTAATATGTTGCAGAGTTGGGGGGGAAAAGGTAAGCATAGGGCAGGAGAGGCATGGGGGTCTTGTTACGATATAAATGTAGGTCTCAAATTTATAAATTAAATACCTTGCCTACCAGTAAGCACCTCTAGTTATGTTATCCTTGCCTGTCTCAGTAATCCTGGCAATATTGGGCCAAACCTAACCCCCTGGACCTAAGCACCATGCACTTATTGTCAGATGGCTCCCTTGCCATTCTAAACTGTATCACAGAAATGTATAACAGAACCGGACCGACAATTGTGGTCTACAGTTTTATTTTCTCAAAGTTTTAAAGTGAAACATTGGTTTTAATGACCTCTTCAGAAAGGGGGGGGGGGGTTCTCAGCTAAGCACACCCTCCTTTCTGCATGCCTAAGCTAATGGCAGATGGATTACAGGAAGTACAGTGAAAGCTACATCATCTGCTCTTAAGACCAGAAAAGCAAGGGGGTGTTTTTCAAAGTTATTTCTCAAAAAATAAAACAGACACGTGGTTTACTTTGAATATTAAAAATAAATTAAACAGATTTTTTGGTTTGTGTCACACTGTAGTACCTGGACCTCAGCAATACCTACCTAAAAGTGCATTTTTGCCATCATCATCGGGAAGAAATCTTTTATCTACTGCACAGACAAGTATATGATCAGGCAGAGATGGGTTCTTCACCCCAACTAATAGAAATCCTGTCGGAAGCTCAACGTGTTCTTTGCAGAGTGACACCAATCGCAAATCTTTCCCTGCTTGGCAGAACCCTGAAATTCATCAGAGAACAACATTAAGACAAGTTCCATAAATGAGTTTTATTAAAGTGTATAACTGGCCAATTTTTTTTTTTTAAATCAGTTCATCATTGCAATACATGCACATTAAAAAGTTCCTTTGAAATATATGCGCTTAAAGAAAAATATCTATTTATCTGTTGATCCACCAAAAATCCAGTGTTCTCCTACATGCCCGTTTAAACTGACAGCATCGTGCCTTCACTGCACTAAAAATTCTAAGCAGTATTATCAACTCTATTACTTTCCGTGCTTGACTACCATTTCCTTATTTCCACAATGTTCGGAGAAATTGTTCTGTGGAAAAGCAAGGAAGAGCTCAGGCAAGGATGACAACACTATTTAAAGAAGAACTCCAGCTTTTGCTCCCTAAAACAGATGCATTGTGCATGTAAATAAATCACAACCCCAGTGTCTGCTTTAAAACTTCTCCACACCTTTATCCCTGAGCTGTCTGGTGTGTTCCTTGGCCTTCGTGACAGTTTGTTTACTAAGGTTCCCTAACAAACCGCTGAGGGCTTCACAGAACAGCTGTATTTATACAGAGATTAAAAGAGAAAAAAAAAATCACACTGAATCAAGTTCTCTTTAGTCAACTGGCAAAAGTCATTCCACTTCACACACAAATCCTCTATATCCTGCTACACCCAGGAAAAAAAAAAACGTTAAACTCGACTCCAGATGGTACAGGGACACTCAATCTCTACATGAAATATTCCCATCAGTTCCTCCCTTGTGTTGGAGATGCGGCTCGGCCGAGGGCAGCCATTTACACATTTGGTGGAACTGTATGGGAATACAACCCCTCTGGTTGCAGGTTTTTACCATATATAGCAGCTTATTTGAATGGCCACAAGCACCCACCCTGGAGATAGCTTTATTATCTTTGCTTCCAGGCTCTATAGCCTCCCAAAAACGCACTTTACTGAGCTTTTTCTTGTCAGCCACCAGACAGCTTATACCCCTATTTTGGAAAACAACTACCACCCACCCTTTGTCCGTATGGGTTTCAGTGGTCAATGACTTATTGCATATGAAAGAGATGCTAGCCCTAGACAATGACACCTTTGAAAAATCTATGGTTCTATGGCTCATTTGGATCAATTACTCTACCTGGGACTCCCTGAAAGCTATTCTGACACCCCGTAGCCAACTCTGAAACACCTCCTGATCCATCACACAGGTTTTTTGCACCAAGATTTGCGCAATTCCCTTCTGACCCTCTCCCATCCTACACTACACCTTAACCCCCCCCCTCCTCCCCTCTTTACTCCTCCTCTCCCTTTCATTCTTTATTCCACCACTATATCTGCTCATCCCATACCCAGATGTTTTACTCCCAAACTCTAATAAGTCTCACTACAAAATGTGAAGGTTTTACCCTCTAGATCTCAAAAGATAGCCATGTGTTAGTATTTCACCCAGAATTTTATGTGAACATGCACTGGATACTTGACTTGCGTTGTACTGTCTACTGTCATTTGGTCATTATCTATGTTATTTTTGTTTAACATATTTGACTCTATTTACTACTTAGGTGACTTCTGAAGGCAATTGGTTCCACTAGATTTTAGTTAGGGGTATCAGCGTAAAGGGGGCTTAATTAAATGCACACAACACTTTTCAGATTTTTTTTTTCTAAAATTTTGAAAAACATTAAGGCCGCGTACAGACGACCAAACATGTACGATCAAGGCGGTCCGCCGGACCGTTTTCACCGTACACGTCTGGCCGGGGATTTCTGTACGATGGCTGTACTAACCATCGTACAGAAATCCGCGCGTAAACAATACGCGGGGCGTGTCCGCGGTGTCGCCGCGACGACGCGGCGACGTGGGCGGGCCTGCCAGTTAAATGCTTCCACGCATGCGTCGAAGTCATTCGACGCATGCGAGGGATGGCGGGCGCTCGGACATACGGTAGGTCTGTACAGACGACCGAACATGTCCGAGCGGGCAGGATTCCAGCGGACTGTTTTAAAACAAGTCCAGGAATATTTGTCCGCTGGGAAAAGGCCCGGCGGGCAAATGTTTGCTGGAATCCTGCACGCTCGGGCCTACACACGACCGAACATGTCTGCTGAAACTGGCCCGCGGACCAGTTTCAGCAGACATGTTTGGTCGTGTGTACGGGGCCTAATAATTTTCCTTACACTTTATGTTGGTCCATCACATAAAATCCCAATTAAATACATTTAAGTTTTGGTTGCAACATGACAAAATGTGGAAAAGTTCAAGGGGTATGACATTTTTTTCATAGCACTGTACATCATTTGCACAGACTGAAAGACTATAGAGAGGTGTGTTCTAGGCTAGAGATGTTTCAGTAAGCGTCTGTAAGGTACTCAGTCTACATCCAGACTGATATGATACATAGCCACACAAACTCAAAATATCAGGAGGATCCCCAGACATCAGAGCAATATGGTACAGGGGTATGGTCTATGCTGGGAGTGATCATTCCACTCAGTTCTAGTGAATAGAAAGCTGTAGTTCATACACACACACACAATATATATATATATATATATATATATATATATATATATATATATATATATATATATATATATACATATACACACACACATACACACACACATACACATACATATACACACACATATACATATATACACACACAAAGTTTCTTTTAATTTATGCAGACACAAAACTTTAAAACAAATTAACCAGAGAACAACATGACATGCAAGAAAAGGGGTATAATATAATATAGTTAGTCTTATTATAATTCATCTAAACCCAATCTTAACGCTTTAACATGTTAAAGTGGTTCCAATACTTAATTTTTTTTTTTACCATTTCGTGCATTATGGAAAAAAAAAAATTGGCATCAGTATCCACTTGGCCCCTTCTACTTAACCGAGCCCTTCATTTGATCCAGTGCTGTGCACTTCTACAGCTCTTCTGTCACTTCTGGGTCTGAGGGGCCTTGCTGGGGTAGCTCCCACTGCGGTCAATCAAAGCCAGTAATGAGGAAGCGGGAGGCGAGGATGAGTCCCACTGTCAATGGATGTAGCAGTGAAGCTCAGGTGCGAGCACGCACAAGTGCCCCCCATGAGAAGCAGATTCCTATTAGGTGTTGTCGAAACTTTTATAAATGTATGTTGTCAGATGTCCCCCAGTGTCGGTTTTGCTCTAATGCGCTCATGTGAGCGTATTCGCACATACAGACGTTGGTGGAAGACCGGTGGCGCGAAAACCTTCCTGTGGATACAGCAGATTTGCTCGCTCTTTTTAGGGATGTTCATTTATGCCTCACCAAGAGACTGGCCACTTATTGTCGACTGCATTAATGGACTCCAAGAAAACAGATCTGCATTCATGGGAACTATAGCATAACCATACGAAAATTATGGCCCACTTGGCCACGATAGTTTGTGCCATTGGAAGCATTTAGTTGGTTTGCACACGGTCTTGTGCAGAGCCAGCTATCTAGTGTTCCTTTGTCTCACAGAAAGCATAGCCCTGCACATGATCGTTTGCACACGTCACTGCTAGTCTATTTGAGTGTATTCATGTCCGATTGGTTCTTTTGAAAGAATACAAATGTTTGATTGGCTGTCTGTGAAGACACCACCTTCTTTTGTTGTAGTATTCATTTATTGTATTGTATTGAATCCTTTAGCTGTATTTAACACATCCCGTGGCAGGGTATTCTTATATGGTAAATTTTCTGTGTGGAGGTCACACCCTGTGACCTCACTTCCCATGGAGGAGCCATCACTTCCTGTTTAGGAAAGCTTCTGTGATTTGGGAATAAAAAGCCCAAGCTGGCTAGTCTGAGACAATCATGTTGGCGGGACCGAGAACATAGGATGGTGACGTATTTTTACTTGAATGAATGGGAAATCAAATGATTGGCAAGATGCATTATATTATGAAGACAAAATATGTGCTTATTAGCACTGGAGATTTGGCTGTGTGCTCTGCGTACAGCCTGATTTCGCTAACAGAGGGCACTGGACAGAGGAGGAGTGCCGGCGGGGGACACGAGAAGAGAAGGTTCGAGGTCGCTCTGTGCGATTCCATTGCACAGAGCAGGCAAGTAGGACAGTTTTTTTTTGTTTTTTAAATGCCTTTACAACCACTTTAATATAATCAAAAGTTGTTTTCAATCTAAATCTTCAGTTTTCATGAAATACCAATGATCTACCAACGTCGTCCTCATTTAGTAATTTATTGTCATGGTCTCCAATGCTCTTGCGTTATCATTCTGTCACAAACACCCTTGGTTGGAACTGCAAGCGGCTAGGTAAACACACCTTGCTGGAATAATTCACTGTTGTCATAATCAGGAAGTTGGGCCTGAGCAATGATGTGCAGTCAACCATGGAGAGAGTGCATCTAACCAGGGAAAGAATACAAGAGGCTGGAGAAGATCCATAGCACAGAGATGATAAAAAAAAAAAACTGTATGATGTGGGGGAAAAAAATAATAATTTTGTATGTCACAGTGCTTATAAAAAGGAACATAAACTGGCTTTAGGTAAAACCAACACTTTTACCTACTGTTAGCAATATCAAGTTTAACAAACGGACAACCTGCTAGTGTGGTGTCTAGCATCCAAATTATGTGGACAACCTAGCTGTATATCGAAAAAGAAGGAAATCTCCAACTGCATTATGAAAGCAGAGTTATCTGGTTTAGACCAGCTCAGCCATTAGACTGAATGGGTCCTAATTTAACACTTTTCCAAATTCCTAATCATTGGAACTGGATATAAGTGTTTTCATTAAAAAAGTATCGGCCTTGTGTTATGAGACCAGCATAAAATATAAATCATGCTTAGAGGGTTATGCTTTAACACAACAGAGACTAAAGCTTGCTGCAAAGCGTTAAACTCTATGGGGTGTATATTATAAAATAAAGGCAACTTAACCACCATGACACATAAGCAACATGTAGGCATGTGCCAATTGTAATAGTGGTGTACTGCGGTTGTGAGTTTCTGCGTGGAACTGCTGGGGTTGGCAGGCTTTAGTGTAGTTGCCGTTTGGTCTGTGGAGGCATTGGTTTTCGTTGTGTAGGCCGGTGACAGAGGTTCTGTCTGAGGAGTAGATTAGTAGCTGTATCGGCTACCCTTCTAGCGGTAGAGAACGTAAGTTAGGGCCTGCTGAGTAGCAGAAACCTCCTATGGGCTGGGGTGCGCAAGACCTCAACAAGTACATAAGTGAATAAATTTTAACATGTAACGTGTTAAGATTTTTTGGAGGAAGATCAATGTTTCAGGCTATGTCTTTCAAAATATTTTTGTAGTCAGTGCCAGGACAAGTTTCACTGGTGGGAAGAAATAATTATTCAGGTATGGGGCCTAGAGTAGCAAGCTGGTCTCCGGGCGTAGGTAGGAGCCAACTCTAATTACGTGGTATTACCATGCAAACACTTAAAGAATTATGAAAAACTGTCAAGTTATGCAGTTCCTCCATGCTAGTGGATCGCCCCCCAGCAAATGTGACAAAAAAAGGCAGGAGTTTTAAAATCAGTACAATGGGATTAAAATGGAATTCAAGCAAGAAGCAGTAGAACATCTGTTAGGTTACAGAACGCTCAGGCCACAGAGAGAGCAGCATATATTATAGTACATCTTCTGATAGACAGGACCTTACCATCTACAGTACAAGAACCCTCTGGAGGTGGCTTCTGGATGTAAGGTAATGGAGGACTATTCGTATCAGATATGTCATCATCATCGTCATCTTCCATTTCACACACGGTCTGGCTGTTTGAGAAATCAACACTACCATTCTGAGTGTACCGCTGGGCATAATCCTTATCTAGTTCTTCCAATTTAGGCTTGACATCAACACCTTATGACGAACAAAAACAACGGATTATAAAAAAACGATTTCATAAAAAAAAAAAAAAAAAAAAAAACATACTACTACTACTACTACTACTACTACTAATTATTTATATTATTAATAAATAATAAACCATTATTCAGACAACATAACCCATTTTTTGGAGAGGATTTGACACACTTTTAGAAGCTTTGATCGTAGCCTGCATACTTGGCTGCTGTAATACTACAAGGGTAATTTATAGAAGTATGGGATGAGCCAATTAAATATTACCATAACCATGAATCAGCTGTAATTTTTTCCTACCCCTTTTGTTTTTCCAGCAGGAGCACTTAATTTATCATGTAGGTCCCTGTAAGGCCCCATTTTTTAAGTCAGCAGCTACAGTGTTTGTATAGAGGACACTTACCTGTCCAGAGAGCCCGCAATGTCGCCCCCCCCCCCCCGAGGCCGATCCGTCCATCGGATCGGGTGCCGATGCCGCCATCCTAACTAAGGTAAACAGGCAGTGGAAGCTTGCGGCTTCACTGCCCGTTTCCTACTGCGCATGCGCGAGTCGCGCAACGCTTTGTGAATGTCCGGCTGTATTCTGGGACACACACAGGTCACAAAAGAAAACAAGGGGCTCTGTGGAGTAGGAAGTGGCAGATTAGGAAGACTGCCTAGCAACAGGCATTTCTGGGAAGTAATTTTTTTTTTTTTATATATATGTTTTTTTTACAAATTTTAAAGGAGAATGTTAATGTAAAGTAAACAAAAAAAAAAACCTTGATTTTAACAGAAATGGTACACTTATCAGGAGTGCTGGAACATTTTTATGTAGTAGCAGCCCACATGGAATAGGATGAAGCTAAAACAGTAAAAAAGACTCAGATTATTCACCAAAACATTGTATTGACAACTGTGGCTCACTTAATTGTGGTCACTGGGAGAGGAAGTAAAAGGAAATGTCAACAATGGACACACAGACACAAAGAAAAACAAACTGGCAAATGTTTTAACCCTTCCTTACCCAATACTTTAAAAAAGGAAGGGGGGGGGCTAGTTACAATATACCACCTGATGCCAATCAGCTCTTTGATTTAAAGTTATTTCAAAATCGCACAAACCGTACTAGTAATGCTTTGAATGCTAGTAAATAAACGACTGCATAGCTACACCCCTCTTTGGTACCTACCTTCTGGAGTGAACGTGGAGTTGTCTGCATTGAGATAAAGCTGTGAGAACACTGGTCGTGGTACTACACTGTTACATCTTAGAGAGGCTTCTATGGAATTGTGAAGAGCTTCCTCAAACTGGGCAGATTTTAGCTGCCCTGCATATGAGTTCCCCATGACCTGTTAGAAGAAACGTTGTCAAAATGTAAATCTGAATTTAAAAATGAATTTTAACTACAGTAAAGTAGCTAAATACAAAGCATGACTACATATATGGGATTCATTCTGAGCACCCTGTTTTCTGATCCAGGCATCACTGTATAAAAAAATAGTCAGGTCCTCAACTACTACTGCAACAGTCAACTCAATAGGCTAGGAGTGTTTTTTTTTTGGCCAAAAATAAGCCAACAATGTCATTCTTCTGCTGATTTGACTTTCTTCTGTTAGATTTGTTTTAATGGTTTGGCACATACAGCAGAGTGATTAAGAACGAGCTGTGACCCACTAGCTCCCACTTCTAGTGCTGCTATACTGGCGACCGGTGAGGTTATTAATATCTGCAGGTCAGTTTTAGTAAACATAAAACTCACTGGACAGTCAGATGTGTTCTCCAACACGGATAGCAGGTTGCATGTGTTTTTTCAAAGGGCACATTTCTTAATTGTTGCTGGCTGCAACTGAATTTTTTTTTACACCTTTAAAACCTTTTCCTTTCCACATGACCAAAGCCGATAACAGTCTGCATGCGTTTCACAGGGCAAATTTTCTCAATCATTTTGACTGCTTTCAACTTTTTCACAGCCGCTTTACACCCAGTCTCTGACAATGAACACAGTGGAGGAATGGGGCAGAGCGTTGTCACAGCATAAAATAAAGTTCTCAAACAAGGACATGAACTTTAACCACATTACATCACTATAGACAGTCAGGGAAACACTAGTCAGGCCCATTATTTTGACTAAAATTGCCCTGATGTTGGCCACTTTTACATGGCTTTATCCTCTGCAGTGTGATATAGGATAGGTTCAACAATAGCCAGTGCCAAATTTATAAGGGGGAAAAGGTAAGTTGCCCCGGGCGCCCATGCCAAAGTGGGCCCTAGACTTATTTTTTTAGAAATGAAACCCATTTTATTTGCACTTGAGACTTCTGTAACATATTCGCTGAGGGAATAGTCCAGTTTGCAGCCTTTACCAAGCTCCAGTCGTGTCTCTCTCCATCTCAATAGGCAGTTTTATTACATAATGAAGGGCTTGCTGATACTTTTCCAGGTGTTAATGTGGTTCTTAGAACATGTTTGAAATTGTCACTAGTTCTACAGGGGAAAGGTCTTTCAGCAATTGGCACTGATAAAGAATTATCTGAGAAGCACAATGACCCATGAAAGACTTAAGCCCTGTACACAAGATCGGATATCTGATGGAATCTAATCCAATGGATTGTTTCGTCGGATATCCGATGAAGCCGACTTTCATCAGTCTTGCCTATACACCATCAGTCAAAAATCCGACCGTGCCAAAACGCAGTGACTTGAAACACTACGACGAGCCGAAAATAAATGAAGTTTAATGCTTCCAAGCATGCGTCGACTTGATTCTGAGCATGCGTGGATTTTTATCCGATGGAGTTCCACACAGACGATCGGTTTTTTACCCATAGGAAAAATTTAAAACATGTTCTATTTTTTTTTTTTTTTTAACACCGATGGAAAAAAGACTGATGGGGCCCACACATGATCGGTTTGTCTGATGAAAACAGTCCGTTTTCATCGGACAAACCGATCGTGTGTACACGGCTTAAGTGTGTTTCCCTGGCACCAGCACCGAAAGCCGACTGTCGGCAATTGAGCCGATTGTTTATCGCTGGATCCCTGAAAAGGTTAAGTGTCCCAATGTTCAAAGTCAGCAGCGACAGTATTTGTAATCTGCCAACTAATTTTTTTGGGGAAGACTGGCGCTCCTCTAAAGATTCTGTAGATACAAAGTGCAGAAAGAAAGACTTTTTGTAAATATTGTAGTGTGATGCATAACTGATGTTCGAATTGCCTGCTCTAATTACCTAGGTAAAGTGTATTCTTCCATTCAATAAAATGAAGGGGGGGGGGGGCAAGTTTATTCTTCCTATCCATCTTTTTTTTTTTTTTTTTTTTTAATATAACAAATGTGATTATTCATTTCAGTTGCATTTTTGTCATATAATTCAATTTCTATGTTGAGGGACCCCAGAACTTGACGTGTCCCAGGTCCCCCAAATCCAGCACTGTTTTAACAACAGGTAACACCCATACTTCGACTATTTGGGAAGGGTGGGCAGCCAAAGACCAAAAGATTCTTCTTTTAAATTTTTGCAGCTGCCCGCTCTTCCCCTGGGATATTATTTTCGCCCTCACCTCGGTTGTAGAAAGGCAGGCAGCCAATGGCCATAGGGTTTATCCCCCTGAAATGAAAAAAAATTAATAAAAAATACTGAATTTGACACCTAACCCATTTGCTCCTACTCTTCATATTCTGAAAAAGTGGGGCTCAGACTGCCAAATTCGGCAATGGCTATAATGTAGCTTTTATTGCAGTTACATATGGCAGCTGATAACTGCTGCCATCTGAAGCTGAACTGTCCAGCCACTTTACAAAGTTTGTGGTTACTGTCTCAAAAATAATAAAATCTAATATTTATTGCAAGATAAAAACTGCCTTGTATTTATTTCCTATATTGCAACCCAGACAAGCTGTAACTTATTATTTAGCCACTGAACAATATTTGTGCCTATTGCCTCCCAGATAATACACTCTAATTTGTATTGCAAGACAAAACCTGCCATGTCTTTCGACAGTGAAAAAAGAAGCTCACAACAGAACTATACATCTTTTTCAATCATATATTCGGGATGATGGCACATTGATACATTATTTATCAGTTCTAATTGAGGCTATACTCTCCCTTTTAGAACTATACTTCTAAAAACTGGTGACACTAGCCAATCTCTATAAAGTTAAGCAATTTTTCTTTCCTCTAAAACTTTTAGATTTTTTTGCCTGCTAGTTCTACCATTCAATTTTATCCTTTAAAAAAAAAAAATCAGGTGTCACAGCAAAAACTACCTCTCCTGCCAAGTTGTAATTGATCAGATTGAGGTACTGCTGATATACAAGTCAATCTTAAAAATATCCAATGCCAGAAAACTGTAGCAATAGTATCAAGACGCGCCCCATAGAGTTCAATTTTAAGCTCAGGTTGTGCACAAGAGTCGACAAACCGCCTGGATAGATTTGCTTGTCCCTACTCCCCACTAAAGCATGTAAAAAATTAAATAAACAAACATGTCAAATACATGGATTAAAAGTTCAGCAGAGGATTCATCCGAATTTTGTGTATGGACTAGCTAGTTGTATAGTCGATTTATCGATCAATTTGTGTACAATCAGCCTGTTGGGGTTTTGATACACTTCAAATTCTGACCTCTAATCTAAAGTGCCTTGAAAAAGTATTCATTATCCCTTTACATTTTCCAAATTCTGTCATGTTACAACCAAAAACGTAAATGTATTTTATGCGATAGACCAACACAAAGTGGCACATAATTGTGACGTGAAAGGAAAATACGTTTTCTTTTGTATTTTACAAATAAATATGTGTAAAGTGTGGCGTGCATTTGTATTGAGTCCCTTTACTCTAATACCCCTAACCAAAATCTAGTAGAGCCAATTGCCTTCAGAAGTCACCTAATTAGTAAATAGAGTCAACCTGTAATTCAATCTCAGTATAAATACAGCTGTTCTGTGAAGCCCTCAGGTGGTTTGTTAAAGAACCTTAGTGAACAAACAGCATTGTGAAGGACAAGGAACACAACGGACAGGTCAGGGATAGAGTTGTGTAAAAGTTTAAAACAGGGACAGGTTATAAAAAAAACATCCCAAGTTTTAAACATCTCTTGGAGCACTGTTCAATCCATCATCTGAAAATGGAAAAAAGTATGGCACAACTGCAAACCTACCAAGACATGGCCGTCCACCTAAAAATTACAGGCCGGGCAAGGAGAGCTCTCATCAGAGAAGTAGTCAAGAGGCCCATGGTAACTCTTGAGGAGCTACAGAAATCCACAGCTCAGGTGGGAGAATCTTTCCACAAGACAACTATTAGCCGTGCCCTCCACAAATCTGGCTTTTATGGAAGAGTGGCAAGAAGAAAGCCATTGTTGAAAGAAAGCCATAGGAAGTCCCGTTTTCAGTTTGCGAGAATCCATGTTGGATTAGAATGGCCCAGTCAAAATCCATACCTAAATCCAATTGAGAATCTGTGGAAAGACTTGAAAATTGCTGTTCAGACACTCCCATCCAATCCGACAGGGCTTGAGCTATTTTGTAAATAAGAATGGGAAAAAATCTCACACTAGATGTGCAAAGCTTGTAGAGACATACCCAAAAAGATTTGCAGCTGTAATTGCAACGAAAAGGGGGAGGGGGGGGTTATAAAGTATTGACTCAGTGAGGTTGAATACAAATGCACACCACACTTTTCACATATTTGTAAAAAGAAAGGAAAAAAAACGAAAAACCATTTATCATTTTCCTTCTACTACACAACCAAGTGCCACTTTGTGTTGGTCTATCACATAAAATCCCAATAAATACATTAACGTTTTTGGTTGTAACATGACAAAGTGTGGAAAATCAAGGCACTATAAAGGGTCTTTTTTTAATTAAATTAAATGTCGATACCAATTTCTACAGCAAGTCTGAAAATTAGGTTGGCAAAGTTTTAAAAATAAATAAATAAAATAAATCATATTACCCAGGCAGACGTCAGCCCTCTGCATCGAGCCCCATCTGTTAGTTGTAGGTGGAGATGGGGAATTGTGTTTCTTAATACTGGGCAGGTGGTCAGCAAAAAGAAGCCAGGGGATATGTCACAATAATGAGCAACACAAGGCGAGATAATGAATCCAAGCTAAACAGGACAAACAAAGATTTGGTAAGTACGGAGGAGGAGGCACGTGTGATGTGGTAAAGGGCATCACAGGGGACTTGTCAGAAAACTCTTCAAACCTTTTTGTTGCACAGCTGTTCGCAAATCCCAGCCTAATTTACATAAATGTCATGACTTCTTAAAGATCTCCAACAGCTCCAGCAATGACTGAGCTAAACACACTGGAGCTTTTCTTGGCTGTAGAGCTTTACACTGTTGATACACTACATTACTGTGCTAAATGACAATATATCAGTGTGATGCTCTATGTATGCTCCTTTATAAAACACAAAACTAAAAAATAACCTACACTGAGATCCAACTAGTCATGATAAAAACATTTCCATCACTGCCTAGACACAAAGGTAATCTGTCAGACCTCATCATGAACAGCAGATGTTGGCCAATCTATACCTTACAGCTCAATGTGGATAAATCCATTTCTAAAATGATCTGTTTTAACAGAATCAACTTACAACAGATGTAGGATTTCAACTGCTTGGTCACTAAAAAACACAGACTTTGGGTCAGTAGTTCACCTGATAAATTGTTTTCACTCCACATACAGAAAAATAAAAAAAAAGTAGCTACAGCTATTTACTTAATCTGGTACAGTAAAAATTAACCCATGTGTACAGAAGTCGATGTCACGCCCAGCTTGGGACGAACGAGCATGCTTGAAAAACAGCAGCCAATCGACATCAGATGAGCTCTGGCACCCAATGGCTGATCTGTACGTTTGAGGGGCGGATGGGGTTTAAGCGGTCCCCCTGTTAGAACACAATAGCACAGTGGGGAGATCGCTGTAGTATCACATAGTTAGCACAGCAACCTCCTCAGTTACCATGTGTAGCAGGGCATTAGCCTTTTTGCTGCAGTCGATTGTTGGCAATTTGTCTTTAGCAGCCAGTGTTGCCAAGGCAAACACCGGGCGTCAGACAACCCACTACCTGATACACTTGTAATAAACATATAAATAATCTGAAAAGGTCTGTCATAGCCACAAAGTAGAAGGGCAAAACTTATAACCCTGGTAAAGTCTCTGACTGAAACTCATACAATTGTCACTTTGTCCTAGAAATTAAACCGCAGCCATGAACTGTGTGAACAGTTGGCTGCAGTGCATTTTTTAGGTGGAGATAGATTGTTTGTTTAGGATAGAGATTGTTTAGGATAGATATATATATATATATATATATATATATATATATTTATTTATATTTATTTTGATATACATTTTGTTTCCTAATAGACATTTTGTACTGTATATGCATACTGTCCTTTGATTTAAATGGTTAGCGCAGCAAGATTGCACACACAATTTCTGATTTTCATACACACTAGATGTGCTTGTAGATTGAATATTTACTGTAGTGCAAATTACTTTCACAAAATGTTAAAAAAAACTAGGGCTTGCACTACTTTTTCTGCATATCAGGGAGTTGTCAGACTGCAAAAGCAGGGAAATGCGCTGGAATCACACAGGAACGTGCACATAACTGCGTGAACCAACCCTGGTTCACACCTATAAACAAAAACGGAGGAAAGCCTACCAAGAAGGTCACTTCAGTGGCACACCACAGAATAAAAATAAAAGAAAAATTATTGTAGAAAAAAAAATGCACCTTCAAAATCACAACAAAAAATTCAGTAAATAACCTTCTAAAACAACATTAAAAAAACAACGTTGTCATAATAAGGAAAATCGCAGCTGCGCTCGCACCCATTCATTTAATCACACTTCCAGTTTGGTCCATTATCTAAGACATTGAATCGTTGGGCTTGTTGGACCTTGAAAAGTTATCCTTCCAAAGTTCCTAAGAACCAAAAAGGGGAGGTGTGCATTTACAACTGAATATGTGCGAGTGCTGGCTTGCAGATTGAGAATTTGTTGGATTGTAAAGAATGTTCGATCACAATACATCAGTTAATTTCCAAATGTATCTGACAGGATGCTCACTGAGGCATGATGGTTACCTGGCTGTTGCAGACTGGATATGTCAAAGATCAGTCTGGGGGGGGGGGGGGGGGAGTCACCCACTTGAGGCTGGATTACTGGAAGAAAGTCCATCTATTACAATTTGACAGTGGTGTCTAAGCGGTGGATCCAGGATATGCGATTAGAATCTTTTTAAAGCTGGTTCACACCTATGCAGTTTGCTTTTGATCAAATTCTGCAGTGCTTTTTGCATTTCTTGTGCAAAAATGGAGCAAAATCATGGCAAAACAAAAACAAATCGCACTACATGTCTTTCTGCAGCTTCTCCATTGACCAATATTGAATCGAAAAAGGACCATTTTCTGTTAAAGGCTAGGTTCACATCTGTGCAGGTGGTGCAGCTGCAGAACCTGAATACCAGCAGTTGCAACAACCCACACAGAAAATGGGGGAACCGCAGGAGGGTGCCATCAATCCTAATGGCACGCCATCCGCACTGGAAATTGCACCCGTACTGGGAACCTTGGTTCCCATGTGGGCTGAGATTTCAAAAAGAGTGCAAGGACTTCTTTCCTGCGGGGCACAGCAGTCCATTTAAACGAATGGGCCCTTGTGCCCACACAAACCACATCCCACATGGCCACACAGGTGTGAGCCTAGACGTAAAAATTCCCTGACCCTTTAAAAAAATGTAGCGGCTAAGTTTGAAAAAAAGAAAGAAAAAGGAAGATGTGAATGTATCCTATAGAAAACCATGTTAAATAGACAGTAACGTATTGCTGCATGGTGCACTAAAAAAGGTCATGGGTGTGAACCAGGCCACGTGGCATACAATCAAGGAGCTGGCCTCAGCCATCATCAAACCTCAACATGCCACTGGATCACATGGAACTAATCACATAAAATATGGAATCAAAGATTGCTTCAAAAATAAAAAATAAATAAAAAATAGGGTGTTCTGATTATTGACCTATCTATATACATTTGTATACCCAATATCCAGGTCTTGCAGATTTGGTTGTACAGCAAATAGGTATATAATATTTCTGTAAAAAAATAAAAAATAAATAGATGCTGTAATACTTTACAGGCTGATTGAAAAGATCTTCCAATGTTTCTGAATAAATATATGTATATAAAAAAACTGGCCAATGACCTCAATGTATTGCCTAGTAATAGCTTACTATGAAATGATATATAAAAAGTAATACTGAAAAAAAAAGACAACATGGTCCAAACTGGGTGTATAGAAACAAAACGTATGCCAAAATCTTGAGAGAGAAAAAAAAAATGGTACCCACCACAATACATACACAAAATGTATATATAAAATATAATTGGCTACATATGATAGCCGCAAATATATATATTTGTGAAAACATACATCATGATCTAATGCACCCAGTCTAAATGGAAAACCCAACCGAATTCAAATAAATTATATTTGTTGCGTCAAAGGAGCATTTGGAGTTAAAGATTGCTTGATGCCATCCAATCTATGGCTAATTGGCCTAATACATTATATGTATGCTATGAATGTGCTACAATTAAATAAATCCATTTACCTTACAAAACCGTCACATGCCAGGGGTCAAAAAAAAATTATTTGTCCAAAAAATGACATACCATAATTTCTTCTGCAAAGTAAACCGCACAGGCAAGAATGTACAGAGCCTGGTGCTAACTGCTGGCACTTGGCATGCCAAATCCAGCGTACCATAAAGGCCAATGTGAACTGGAAGTGTCAAAATAAACATGCAGAGGCAAAGGGACTGAACCATTAACCTTCCTAAACAAAACATGACCTAACCCACAGAGGAGACCAAATAGTAGCTAGGTTGATGAAGTGGTGACTTGACAGGATTGTAGAATGTAGGACAACTAAAAGGCTACTATAGAGTACATTATGGTTTGTACTAAGTAAAAAAGGTGAACCACGCCTTACACCACAACTTTGTATCTAATAAAGACAAAATAGAGCCCATTTTAAAAAGGGGTCTTAACTGATTTTTCATCAAGCGCATTAACAATCTATTCTATACAGTGATGCAGAGCCAATAATGGAAACATTTTAACCAAAAACTAATTAAACACAGTGGGACTTTCATGATAAATACAATGGTGCAAATAACTGACATTAAAAAAGTTGTTTACTTTTATTCAAACCTCCATAAAGAGCCCATCAGAACATATATCTTATAACCGGTATATTATTGTGCTTGTATCATTATTGTGCAAATCAGATATGAATCAAGTTGTAGGAGGCCCAGGGCACCTCAACGCATTTTGTGGACAAATCCAATTTTGAAAGATATTCTGCCTTAAAGCAAATTTGTGCTTCACACATGAAGGGCAAAGCAACAGGTTTGCTTTAATGCCCCACTTTCAACAGTCTTAGGATCATACTGGTCTAATTTAAATAGCAAAATGGCCCTTTAAAAATATGCATCAGCATGAAGGATTATTCAACAGAAGGGGTACAACAGCGGCTTTCAGGAGGCGATATGCTCCCAAATGCTGGTTTGCATTTTGGTTGTTTTTATTTCCCCAGAATGAGGATATTGAATGGGATTATCACATTGCAACTGCAAGATCTATGGGCAAGTTTGACAGGCAGGGGCACCTGTCTAACACGACAGGCTAGGTAATCGTGGCCCCTGCTGCGGATGTTTACAGCCCCTTCTAGCTCAATATTCTCTTTTAGGTGGTCAGTAAAAGCATGGTTCAACCACCTGTTTTAATCACCCCTTTATGCAATTAGAGCTTTAAAAGTAACAAATCTGGTATTTTGCACCAGCCGTAATGCAACAAGAGCGAAAAGCACAGTAGGAAGATAAGGAACTTTACCTTCCCCAGTTTGCTGCACACATGTTAAGTCTGGATTGAGAAACCTAACACTTTCAAACATGATGAGGGTGGCCTTAAAGTATCTCTAAAAAAAGAAGACACAAATCCCCCCCCCCCCCATTTTTAGAGAACATAGGGAAGGGGTTTTTCCCCACCTAATTATCTGTGTCCCATTATGAAGATTTCCCTTCACTTCCGGTCCTTCCTGCCAACTGGTTGGAGGATATCTTTCCAATGTTCGGGAAAACCCTTCTTAGAACAGTCATCAATAGGATAATTAATGTTTCCATAAATAACCAGTTAATGACAATAAAAGAGATTAAGAGAGATTTAATACCAGACTTAGATTTCCTAAGGAGGATTCAACTAGATGCTTTTATTAGAAGTTAAATATATATATGCCGAAGTCAGGGCATTGACAAGGTTCGAAGAGACATGCCTGAAAGGGGAAACACTAAAGCATCCACTCTCACATTTTTATGCGACGTTAACGGAATTGGAAACGCTGCAAGAGATTTCTTTCCTACGGGAATGGGAGAAGCACCTGGGAGTAAGATTTTCCCAAGAACAGATAAAAAGGATTCTGGTGTTCAATCAAAAAGCATCAGTAGCGAGCAGATATCAAGAGGGGAGATATAAAATCCTCACCAGATGGTATAGAACACCGGCGGTTTTACACTGCATATATCAGAAATCTGCTAGGGATGTAAGGAATTTGAAGGGACTATAATGCATATTTTCTGGGAATGTGTGAGAATAAAGTAATTCTGGAGAATGGTAGCAGAAACAATTAAAGTGATAACAGGAGTAGCGTTAGGAGAGAACCCGGCTGTATATTTATTGCTGGATATCCCTATGTCACTGGAGAAATATACAAATTCCCTATTGAGACATCTGCTGGTGGCAGCGAGGGCATGCATCCCTGTTCTGTGGAAGTGTGAGAGCTCCCCATCAAAAGTACAGTGGTTAGCAAGAATTGCAGATATCCAACAAATGGAGAATCTCACTCTGACGTTGAAGGACCAAGATGAGAGGTACCGTAAGACATGGGTCCCTTACATGAAGTATACATAAAGTATAGGGAGGAGACAAGAGCAGAAGAGTAGGGGAGCGTACTGGTTGCATGCAAGTCATGGATAGAAATTCATCCAGTTTAGCAGCTACCGGCCAAATTACAATCCATGCATGGGCTAGGTGGTTGTACACACGTCGATCAATCAATTTATATACAAACCAGTCTGTTGGGTTTTTGCAGAATGATCAGTGCTAGTCGCTGAAAAAACTGGCCAAATTACGATCAGTTTAAATCTCCCCAACAAGGACACAGAGCAATAAAGATCTAATTGTGGGTCTAATACCTCACCACAAAAAAAAAAAAGTCTAGCCTTTTCTTACTTCAACTCTTACTATACCTTCTCATAGGGGCACAGTAACATTCTGACAAATCCCCACTTAAGCCTGTTGTAGAGATCATACATCTACCAATTATGAATTATTAAAAAAAACTGTTGATATTGCTTTTGACTGCATATTTTAAAAGCCACCAATTTACTGTTTCAAATTGCAAAAACATGATGTACAGCAATTACCGTAGGTACTCTGCGTTTGTAGTATTAGACATTATGCATGCAGGACGTTTAACTCTTCTAGAAGCCAGCAGCATTTTTGCAGAAAAAAATGCCTGACTCTTGTAAAAGGGTCTAAAGCTTTTACAAACTTTTAGGAGCTTTTTACTGATGTCAAGCTCTTGGGCGCAAATTCATTTCATTGGCAAGAATAAATAATTTTGCTTTTAGGCATGTTTAACATCTTTTAGCAGTGTTGAGCGTTTCTTCTGCCCAGACTCTGCTGCTCATGGACGCACTAATAGTGGGGCGGATTTTTTTCACCCGAAAGCTCCTGCCCCTAAAAGCTGCTTAAAGCCTATGTGTGCATGGACACAAGCTAACTTGCAGGGGTGTTTAGAGGCAGGGGAAAAAAAAAAATAATAAAAGAAAAATGCCAGATGCTAAGGAGCAGCTGTAAAACGTCCAGTGTGCATGAGGCCTTAATAATTTGAAAACACTTACAAGGCATGCATACATGTACAGTAAACCTGTTGTACAACAAGCATTGACAGCCTGCTTGAAATGACCAGAAAGGGGGTTGCAGTAGTACAGAGAGTGTGACAATAGAAGCTTTAGACATAAACACCATTTACAATAGACAATGAGGTGCCAGTTCTGATGAATGAAAAACAAAGTACCCTCCATGCTTGTGTATTGCAGACACAGATTAATATATAAAAGCCCACAGAATTCAGGTACAGACTGAAGAAGCATTTTAGTGTATGCAGTGTTCGACTAGATTAATATATTCCATCTTAGGAGTCCATTCACCGTTTCTAAGAAACATCACAAAGTTCTACAAATACGAGCTTCGAAGAACATTTATACTGTTGGGTTTTGTCATTCTAGCCATTGTGTTACTTATTCACTATGTTGCACAATATCTGACTAATGCACTAGGGATTGGCCAGATAAGAACAAGGGGTCACGGTGGCAGAAACCTCAGAAAGACTGTTGAAAAAGCATTTCCACAATATATACTTTCTTCCGCCTCCCTGCTACAGGGTATGACCTTTGCTTCCATTCTTATATCCAGCAGCCCTTGACCGTGACAATGATTCCTCAGTCAGTCAATGCTAAAAAGAGAACATAAAATTCTAGATTTCCAAAGTTCTAGGCATTAGTTGAGCTGGAAATGCAGGACGGATGTCAAAGTTTGCAACAGCTGCTATGATTACTTCTTGAATCAACAAAACAACTTAGTGGGAAAGGCATCACTTGGTTTAATGTTCCAACAAACACGTAGAATCATTTTGCTTTAAAAAAAAAAAAAAACACAGTTAAGCCGTACAAGTAAAAATGTTCTTGTCCAGAACTTACAGTTCTGAAGGTCTGGAATATTCAGTAACATTACATTAGGCAATACTGAATTACTACAGCCAAATTGGCTAAAGGAAAGTGGATTTGCTTTTCATCTGTTGCTGCATTCTACATCAAGAGCACAATATTAACTGCAGGATATTTGGCAAAAGTTTATCGGTTTCTAAACAGAAAAAGAAAGACTAAAATAAATCAGTGCTTATAGCTTAGCATCGTAAAAGTTTTCACAAAAAGATCTACAAAAGAATTCAGGACTAAACAAAACCCACTTTATATTGTCCTGTTGGTTCAGCAGTTTTGATGACGTTCAGTTTTGACATGTGAAACCAAGTCAAACTAAAAGAGAATCACAGATAGTTTGAGGGGGGCAGAAATGAAAGCCAACTTTCAGCATACATGCCAAATGCATGGCCCCTCAAGATTGCATCAGGGAAACGTTCACGTTTACCTCTGCATGGGAGATTTACATCTGTAATAAGTTTTTCTGACCAATGCAACAAATCCTTTAGTAAACTGAAATCACATTTTCAACAATCAAACGTTAAAGAGAATGCATGGCAAATTGACCCTACTATGACAACTGGATGATATAACTGATATAACAATCAGAAGCCAACAGTAGGCCATATACATGACATTTTCCGAAGAACTTCTCTACTAGTGGAAGCAGACTACCTATTGTCCTATCGGGGGTAGCGCATCAATGCTCAAGTGACCTGACTCTGCAATAAATAAAATCACTGTACACCACAGGCAATGTTACATCATGCCATCTATGTGATGCTGTATAATGTACAGCATTCAACAAAAGGTATCACACGTAAAACATAGCACCACTCTAGTAACATGGCCCTGGACTCTCCCCTGCAACATGGTACTACTGTGGATTTACATTTTCGTTCTAAACTCTAGTAAAATGAGAATTATTAGGGCTATCATCAAGAAGGTGAAAAGGTTGCTATTGCACACAGAAAGCAAATTAACCAAGGTTGGTATAGAACAGAGTTTCTCAACTAGGGTTCCTCAAGGTTAGTAGGGGTTCCTTGAGCAAATAGGAAATGTCTGCCTCTCAAATAAGTTCCCACTGACACCACTGATTTTTAGAGACCTGTAGGTGGGAAATTCACCACAAGTGTAAGAAGCATTCTTTACACTGACCATCACACTATTGTATCATGAGTTGTAGCGATTACCAATTTATAGCAGGGGTTCACTGAGACCGAAAATTTCAAGGGTTCCTCTGTGTTGAAAAGGTTGACAAAGGATGGTCTAGAATAGATGGAGAATGTTTTCGTTTCTCAAATATAATCAGTATAGATCAAAGAATTTGATGAGAAAACAATGTTCTCTGCCTTCAAAAAGAAAATATAATTCAACTTCAGCACCCACTTTGTCCACCTCTGCAGGGTTTCTGTTTTTCTGGCCACGGAGCATATAAAATTCAATAAAAACCAGTACTGAATAATAGCAGAGTCATAAGATCACTGTACATTGTAGTGGCAGGCGCTCCATTAGTGGTGTCTTCCTCCCAATCCATGCTTCTGGCCACCATTCTACATGCAGGGTGTCAGACACATGGATTTCAAATGTTTATTTTTTATTAATTTTTTAAGCACATGATTAGAGCCTGAAGCTCTAATTGGCTTAAAAAAGGACGGGCTCAGTGTGCAGAGCCCACCCAGTTTAATATTAATAGAATTATAATATAGAATTAATATTCGCCATTGTCTGCCTGCTTCTCCCCCGGCCATTCAATAAGCGGGTCTTAGGACCCGATTGGCCAAGAGGAGAAGCGATAGTATTGGCCAACTGGGAGCAGAAGCAGGGGGGAAAGCACAAAGGAGGAGACACAGGGGGAAGCTACGAAGCTGCCCGCTACCTTGATGGCATAAGTGCGGGGCTGGTGGGCAGGCGAATGGACGAGCAACAGAGAGGCTCATTAGGTTTGCAAAAAATAAAAATAAAAGAAGAGCACAAGCCGCCACTGGTATATAGGATTACTTTTAATAATATTTCAAAAGATATCAAATCGCAGCAGACACAAAAAAAATTCACAAGTTCGTCAGCAAAAATGTCTGCAAACATCCCATGTGCCAAGCCATGTATTAGGAAAATGGGTATTTTGTTTAGTCAGCTGAATAACAGACTAAAATAAGTTTATTCATGGCTAGGATTCAGGTTACATGGCCAATCATAAGCCAGTCATGCTGATACAACCTTTCCAAACCAACACAAACTAAATATAATTAGGGGGCTACAACCGTTTAAAAAAAAAAAAAAAGTACATCATAGGGATTAGCGAGAGGGAATCTATTGAAGCAAACAACCTTCAACCCTCTTACAAATGTGTAGACCAAGAATGTATGTGACCCAAGGACACTGTGATCCTGTTCAGCAGATAATACAGAACACACATCAAAATGGGAAACCAGCCAATGAAGAGGTTAAAATGAAAAGATAGGACAAAGTTTGTTTTAACACTGACTTCTCTCAGAAGGCAAAGATGTCTGCAGCTACGATTAACCAAAAATGTGCCCTCATTGCTATTGCTACTAAAGATTTTGGGGAATGAACATTTCAGATCAAGAGACCCCCTGAAGCAACAAATGCAAAAATAAAAATTAATTCTAGTGGGTTACAAACAACATAATTAAAAAATGATCTGCTCGCGAAAAAGCTAAAACAAATCTGTCACCAAAAGAAAGATTAGAAACTCTCCAGCTTGGTCTCCTGTTTCACCTTTACTATCACACCAACAAGGTGCTAGCCCTGTCCGTAACAGTGTTTAAAGTGTAGAAAAAATTCTGTCTAGCCGTACATCTGATAAAACTACCTTCATTATAGCATATCTTCATAAAAGCATTTCACAATACAAAAATGAGAGCTCTGGATTGAGCCCAGTACACACTATAGGAGGATAGGCTTAATACAGACTTAATATCTGGGGGTTACAGTCATTAACATTTTCCCACTCACGCTATAGCCGAAAGATGGCTACAGTGTGGGCTTACCGTCCATCCATTGCCGGGAGGGCGTCCATGGATGTCCTCCTGTTAATGTGCTGTCTGGCAGTGCGCTCTGTGTTTGCTACATCCTTAGGACACAGCTGATCACAGATCCGTGTAAAGGACCAATCACATCGGCAATTTACCGCGTCATCAGCCATTGACAGCTGATCACGATGTAAACACAAACTGGTTGTTATCTGCATTCCCTTCCTCGCGCTGACAGCGCGAGCAGAGGAGCGACAATAACCAGCTTTTGTGAAAGGGACATCCACACTGATAGTCAAGGAACTGATTATCAGTGCAGCCCCAACTGTGCTTCCTATCAGTGCCCATCGTTTCTACCTACCAGTGCAGCCACAGTTAAGGAGAAAAATTACCCGTTTGCAAAATGTTTTAACTGTAGCACCCTCTACATTAGGTACGTGCTAGAAGTAGGTTTTTGTAAATGCAGGTAAATTTAATCTGGCCTAGCTGTAAGCTCTGCTTCTAGAGAATTCTAGAAGGAAGGAGGGAAAGAGGTGGAGCTTTGTCTTTGGGCATCCCATAATTTTCCCTACACCATCCAAGTTCAAAATCCCTCAATATGACCAAAACAAACATACGGACTGTTCATTTTCTCAAGAGTGACTGGGAAGTGAATGCCAGGCTGGGCAGGGCGACAGGTGGACCACAATATTTAACAGCCCCTACAGGGGCACCACTGCATAAACTCTGAAAAAGGCCCATCAGCTTGTTAAGAAATGTCAGACAGCAGTGTGGGCTGATGGTAAGAGCCAGCGACAGCTGCATAGCTCTTTATTTTTTTGGGGGTCAGCGGCAGCGTTCATAGTTATTGACGCTGGATCTATACCAGGGGACATCATTTCAATAAAAGGAATTGTCAAAAACAGGCAGTTTTTTTTTCTTTTTGGACACAATGTACTCATTCACATAGGGGGAAGGGGGCCAGGATCTAGGCTTCCAGATTCTGACACCTCCACAACCACCAGCAAGGGTTGTGGGGAAGAGGCCCTTGTCCCCAACATCGGGACAGGTGATTTTGGGTGGAGGATGGGTGCTAGTCCCCCCCACTTTCCTGGCCTACCATACTGCATGCTCAGATAAGGGTCTGGTAAGGATTTTGGGTGGGGGGTTTCACTTTGCTGTGGGATTCCTCTTACAATCTGTACCAGACCCGAAAGGGCCTGGTATGGATAATGTGGGGGTTGCTCCCACGTGTTTTTTTTTTTTTACAATTTTTTTATTGTTCAAAAAGTTTTGCATCTGAACCACATCTAAATTGCAGCTGCACCGCTGCTTTGGCGATTTGCTGTGGAAACTGAGGGGAAATGTGCACGGGACACGTGAACCTAGCCCTACACAGCTGTCAAGAAAACCTTTTATGCCCATCAGATTATTCACCCTCATCTTTTGATCTTGTGACCATGCATGCAGTGATCTGGGTATTATAGCTGGAAGGACATGACCCTAAACATTTGTACCGCACAGCACAACCTCCAGCCACTGAATAGTAAAACAGATTTTTACATGCTGCTGGTAGTGAAGCTGGACAGTGCACCTCTGCCTTTCAGGCACACAGAAATGCTGGGATCTGAGGAAGAGGGGCCAAACCCAAAGTGTGCATGAGGCCTAAAGCTTTACCTGATGCCAATGTCTTAAAGAGTTTACGAAGTGTGCTTATTATAATATACAATGCATGTTCACAAACGATAAACCTACGGGTCACAATACAGGATATACAACAATATCTAATTTTATAACTACCTTTGTGGTTTCACTTGAGCAAAAGGACTGTCATGATTCCTTAGTTCTGGGTTTGCTAAAGGCTCTTTGTCATGCCCTGAGAATAAAAAAAAGTGGCAAGAGTATACATATTAGCAAGTTCTGCCATACCATTATGTTAAAAAAAATAAAAATACAGAAGCAATTTCATGAATAAAAGACTGCCCAAAACAAAATGTTTTTGGTGGCGTTTGGCTTTCATATACGAAAAAAAAGCAGATTCAGGTCTCATATGCACATAAACACCAATTATAAATATGCTGTTAATTTTCAGCCAGTGTAAGCCCACATTAGTCCAATATAAAGAAAATTACCAATGGAATTTAGGAATTGATAGGTCAGGCACTCAGACATATTAGGGTTTGCAAAGGACCTATTTTCAAAGATTGGGGCGCATTTACCACACAGTTAGGTTAAGACCTGAGGAACAAAAAGGAATTCTTGGTAAAAAGATGAGGGATGGACAGCCGCACTCCAAACCAAACAGGTTGTCTTTATTCAAATCAACAGCAAGAACACAGCAGATCACAGCAATAGGAACAGGAGAATACCGACGTTTCGCACTGGCTTCATGAGCCATGAATAAGCACTGAAGCCAGTGCGAAACGTCGGTATTCTCCTGTTCCTATTGCTGTGATCTGCTGTGTTCTTGCTGTTGATTTGAATAAAGACAACCTGCTTGGTTTGGAGTGCGGCTGTCCATCCCTCATCTTTTTACCAATATTTGCCTTAGTGCATTGCCTGCACCCTTGGAGTCCTATATTTTTGAAACGACCCTACAATAGACCTACCTTGAGCGGTGATCTTCTCTCTCAAAAAGGAATTCTTCTTGGCCCTGGAAGGTGGGGCAGTTTGTGTAAAGACTTAAACTTGTAGTAAACTATTTTGTTAACTTTTGCCTACAGGTCATATTACAACAAGGCTTACCTGTAGGTACAATGATCATCTCCTAAAATGTACATCGTTTAGGAGAAAGTCACCTCGGCAATAGCCTACGACATCATCTGTGCACGCACATTGATGCTCTGCTTTCAAGGCATACACTGTGCTCTGCATGCATTGGAGCGACGTCATTGCGGCCTCAGCCATTCATAGAGCTGGAGCCCACAAACCTGGACAGACAGAATGAAGATAGAAGCACCGGGGAGCAGTGACACCGCTGCACTTGAGGGATCAATGTGCAAGTAAGTCGGTCCAAAATGTGCTAGTATCCGGTGCATACTAGTACATTTTGACTTAAAATAAAGTCTTGTTTTTTTTTCCTTTCTGTGGCGATTTACTACTGCTTTAACTTGTCAAACTCATCTGCTGCAGAGTCCCAGGCTGATCAGCTCACTTCATGGTGTTCCACTGTGGACACTACAGGTCATGCATGCCGAGTCCTGTTTCCATTAAGGACTGCAGCCCATGTTTCCAGATTGCACATTAGCCGGTGTTCTGTTAGAGCCCAATTTAAACCACACCCCATTACTGGACTCATGTGCCTCACTAACTGCTTTGCCTGACCCCAACTTGCAAGCTGTTGGTGACCAGGTTTCCGCCTGCTGCCTGGACCGACTGTGGTCTTTTGGACAACCTTTTCTGTCTGTCTGGACTAGCCCTTCTGTTTATTGACCACATCTTTGCCTCCTACTTGTGCCGAACACTGGGCTTATGGCCGCCAAGATCAGAGTCTGCAATCAAGGCTGCAGTTTGGCCCACGAAATCCTGAAAAACTGCTACCTTTTTTAGCCAATGGCAGTTTTTTTTTTTTTGCAACAGTATAATCCAACTGTTTTTTTTTAGCCCGTATCCTTCTACGAGCAAAAAAAAAATAGGTGGACATTTTTCTCAGTTCTTAATCTAAAAAAAAAAAAAAAAAAACACACACACACACACACACACACACACAACTAGAAAGCAGTCCAACCCCTTGAGGTGACAACAAATTAGCCAAATAAGAGCTAAAAAACATTGTAGCTGCACCAAATGCACCTAAATCAATTCCTCAAATAAAAAAGGAAAATCTATTCGTGGAATTCTCTGTAGACCTGCATTCTGCCATGCAATGGGTGGTCTTGCCTCTCTACAAACATGAAGATGATCACAGATGGCCAACAAGGTCAAAAGTATATTGCTTCTTAGAAAAAACAGTGGGCTTTCACAAAGATCTTAATGATTCCAAATCTGCAACAACTGTAATCCAATCCTGCCATTCAGGGGCCTAAATGAGCATTTTTACCCCTTGACACGTGCTGCACACTTCACCTGCTAGTGGAGATATTAGTATTCGGTGTAATCAGATGAAAATACACAATGACCTTTGGCCCTTGGGCCACAGGGCTTCATTGACAGCACATTTTCCTAAATGTCCGGATCCCCTTTGTTGTCACTTGCTCTTTCATCTATTATTTAAAGCATTATACTAGCAGCAAATCCTTAGTTGTGTTTCATTCATTCTGAACACAGCATTTAAAAAGGGCAGCCAGACATCTGTGTGGCATTGCTTGCCACGCGTATGGGGTATAAGCTGCTTAGTAACACAATACACAGCAAATATCTACCACATCAAAGCAGACTGTTAGGATTAAGAACACAATAAATCAATTAACCTAAATTTAAGAAACTGTAAATAATGCTACAACACCAATTATAAAAGAATATGTAAATACAGCAAAAAAAATTAATATAAAAAAAAAAAATAATGATTCTCAAATTAGCTGTGTGAGGACATGCATAAGACCCTAATGGGAAAAAAAACATCCTATATGCACAAATTTTAAAGAGAACCCCCAATAAAAAAACAAAAATAAAAAAAGTGAACTGTAAAACCTAAAATTGAAAATAATGGAAAAGGACCACCTTGACAGAAGAAGCAAATGACTATCTCACTTTTCATGACCTTTAGAATAGGACACGCGATCCATCTTTGTTCTTTTCCAAGCTAAACTGCCTACTCTTGATTTCTAACAGTATAGCCTTGTCTGTTCCACAGCCACTCAACCAATCACCAATGCTTCCTGTATCACCATTTGCTGGCAGCAGCAGTTCACTCAAGACTCATCCATCTTGTAAAGCCTGGAGTGACAGATGCTCATAGAAGAGAACATATACTGTGGTGAGTGAGCACCAGATAACATCTCCAGGAACTGCCTTCAGAGGGTGTCCTGACTGACACTGCAACCATAAACCTTTCAAAGGCAGAAATCAAACAATGGTGAAGACAGAACCCTATCACAAATCAAGGCCAGATAAAGACTATTGGGTGACCAAGCTCACTTTTCAACTGAAGGTCAACTTCCTAGAAAAACCCCATGAATGCACACAGGATCTAACAAAAGCTCCAGTGCAGACTGTTACAAAAGCTAAAAAAATAAATAAAACAAAAACATTACACAGACAAAAAGGATGGCCAAATACGCAGGCAAAATTAGAAAACATTAGATGCAATGTAATAAAATAAAAACCTCTTGGATCGCCAAGGAGCAAGCATTTAACCCAACGCAGGTAGGTAAATACTCTTTGGCACCAGTTTACAGAAAACTAAATGTACCAAAACACACACACAGAATCACCATTCCCCCCCCCCCCAATTTAATTAAGTCAGTCAGGAACGTTTGCCATAAGCTCCAGGCATTGGCTGGAACAGGCAGCAAACCTCTAAGGTCTATGAACCAGCTATGACATGGTCTTGTCAGTAATAGATAGATCTAGAGATATTGGAAGAAGTATATGTATATCTTCTATTTCTGTCAAAGTCTAGTTTGGTCCAGCCCCATTCCACCTCTAAAAAGCCTCCCTACTGGTTAGTGAGGCCACTAACCACATAAAAAGGACCGACAGTGAGGCCGATGAAAAGGGAAGGGTGAGGCCAAACAACTTTTGACATGTTAATCTTGGTAGTTTTTTTCCTCCTAGCAAATCAGTTGTCTAAAATATCTGCATCTACTAATTGCTTTGACAATCAATATGCTCAGTAAGTACATGTCAGTTTGTAAAGCGCAAGTTAAAAACAACATTTTTCAGATTAAGTCATCTTTTTTGGCCTTGCCCTCCTGGGCTGTAGTACAAATCTCCCCCACGCCCCACACCACTCTCCCCCACACCTCTCTCCCTCATCACCATCTATCTATTTCAGGTTAGTCTAAGCTGAGGGTAAACAAAGCCTTCAAGAATCTTCAAAAAGTTTCCAGGTGAAATCTTCACTCATCTGGCCTGCAGCCAATTGCAGTAGACTTATGGGGACACCGCCTAAGCTTTTACTGTTCTTTAAAGTTACTTTATCTTTCAAGTGACTAGGCTAGGAGACTCCGCTCCATGGATATCCAATGGCATAGCTGCTGACGACAGGCACAAAGCACAGACAATGTTTCACTGCATTTCCCTTGCACCTGGTAATGTCATGAGAATTGTTATGTCACATGATCAAGTGCAGGGAGGCATCTCTACATTGGTCATCATTAGCTTCTCTGTCCATTTGACAGGAAGGATCTTCTGGTTACTGCATCTTCTTGGGTCATAACATTTTTAATTTACTGTGATTGTTACTAGGGAGCAGCGAGAAGGGAATGAAGAGCAAGAAGGGGTCTGGTCCATAATTTTTAAAGTGGAACTTCACTCTCTTAAAATTATATGTTCCCCTCTCGGAAAAAAAATTTAATAAAAATAAGTGCACATCTTTTTGCAGGTTAAGAGGATTCATTTTTTGTAGTAGGGGCCTGTAAAGCACTGAATCCGTGATCAGCAGATCACCGATGCCATGCAGCTTTCCTGTACACCGTCCATGTATATTCTTCCCGGTCCATCCCGTACGGGCAAGCCGATACTCGCTGACAAAAAGACTCAATGACAGGAAGACTCCATCAACTACCATAGCGCTGTGGTAGTTCATAGAGAACTACAAGCTGACAGCCACAAAGGATGTTGGGGCTTGAAGCTCATTCACACATGCAGCTGTGCGTATGAATGACACGGCCATGTGGGCGAAGCCCCCAAATGGTTGTGCTGCTTTTCAACAGTGACAGCTGGTATGGGGAAACTTCTCCCCATAATGCTACCACAGGGAAGTAGGGCAGCAGCTGCAACACTGGGAACATGTTCCAGCCTAAAATCGGGTGCAACATGTTCCCAAAGGTGAACTTAAACGGACACTAAAGGCAGAATTTTTTTTTTTTTTTTAAATAACAAACATGTTATACTTACCTCCACTGTGCAGCTCGTTTTGCACAGAGTGTCCCCGAATCCAGTCTTCTGGGGTCCCTCGGTGGCTGTGTCTCGGCTCCTCCTTGCAAAAGCTTTCCACCTTCATGCGAGCCATGGTGGAAAGCTTTTGCGGGCGCGCTCCCGTGATCCAGCGGCGGGGGCATAGCTGCCGACTATCACTCGGCCCCGCCCCCGGCGTGGCGTGTCATTGGATGTGATTGACAGCAGCGCCAGCCAATGGCTGCGCTGCCATCAATCCGTCCAGCCTAGCCAATCAACGGCCAGGCTGGGAACCGAAGAAGATCACACGGACGCGTGCGGGACTTTCGAGGGGTACCGGTACAGTCGGATGTTTTTCCACCTTAATGCATAGGATGCATTAAGGTGAAAAAACATTTACCTTTACAACCCCTTTAACCTTTAATCCGCAACTATTAGTTTTAGTCCTTATGCCGCTAGCATCAGTAAATAGATAGTCTAGTATATCATAGTTACTGGTTTAAACTTTTATTTTTTTTCCTTCAATTGCTTCCTGGTTTCCAGGCCTAGGCAAATGTCGTCACGCATCCCAGGAGTCTTCAGGAGAGAAGGTGGAGCTTTCACCACTAAGCAAACCCTCCTCTCTGCATGCGTGAGTTAAGGACAGATGAATTCCAGAAGTAAATGCTACACAATTTATCTATCCTTACTCAAGATGCCGACAATCATAAATGCTAGAGGGTATTCTTTCAAAATGTTTTCTCAGAAAAATAAAGCATTGATACATGGATGGATGAATTAACTTTGAATGAATGAAATTGCGTTTTTGTTTTTTGGTGCTTCGATGCAGTGTAGTTGCATTTTAAGGGATCCTTTGCTCAACAGCAAACAATTTGCATAAAAGAACAAAATCTATTTGATCAAGTGACTGGATTTTCTTTAAAAAAAAACAAAAACATTAAAAAAAATTGAGTAATTGGACTCATATTGTTTGGTACACTGTGGCGTGGAACACTGTATAACAAATAAAACAGCAGATTTTCCTTTTAAAGTGAACGTATCATAAGAAGTATGGGCTGCCATCACCAGCCTGCTTGCTTGTCTGCAGTACTTTTGGAGTCACACACCCAGAATAATGCCTTTTCGCTGCTGGCTACTCAGACAGTATTGAATCTTAAAGCGGGAGTTCACCCATTAATCTATTTTTTTTAAACAATCCCCCTAGATTAATGCTCGTTTTGTCTAGGGGAATCGGCTAGTTGTTTTAAAATATGAGCTGTACTTACGGTTTACGAGATGCATCCTCTCCGTCGCTTCCGGGTATGGGTCTTCGGGAGCGGGCGTTCCTTCTTGATTGACAGTCTTCCGAGAGGCTTCCGACGGTCGCATCCATCGCGTCACTAGTAGCCGAAAGAAGCCGAACGTCGGTGCGGCTCTATACTGCGCCTGCGCACCGACGTTCGGCTTCTTTCGGAAAATCTTGACGCGATGGATGCGACCGTCGGAAGCCTCTCGGATGACTGTCAATCAAAATAGGAACGCCCAGTCCCGCAGCCCATACCCGGAAGCGACGGAGAGGATGCATCTCGTAAACCGTAAGTACAGCTCATATTTTAAAACTAGCCGATTCCCCCAGACAAAACGAGCAGGAAGCTAAGGGGAAAAAGTATATTGTACGGGTGAACATCCGCTTTAAGAATCAGCAAGAAAGCCAGATATCTACCATCCTCAAAAAAAAAAAAAAGTTCACATTACAGCCTTCATAAATCCTTTCCCTTTCAGCGAGTTCAAATTAAAACATTTAAACATTTTGGATGATAGTTTAAAGAAGAAAACATTTCAGAGCCTCAGAAAGCAGTATCTCCATAACCAAGATGCATAATGAACATCAAACCAGATCAAGAACTGAATAATTCTGTAATAAGTGCACAGAAACTGTTGAGAAAGCAAGAAAAGAAAAAAAAAATCTCCTGATATATCCATTAACAGACAAGGTGTTTAAATAGAAATTCGGTGTAGCGTCACAGCCATGTCAGTACAACCTGACACAGAACCAAGTACAATACACTCAACCCAATACTGTTCCCATCATTTATGGGTTAGCCATGCATGTTACTGCTTACAGCGACCACATGACCTTGGCAGCTGTATTGAAAGAGAAGCTGTGCTAAAAAAGAAATATGCAAGCTGCTCTCAAATCTGAAAATACTAAATGCCTAGCAACAATGCCGACTGATCAGTGATTCCACCTGTGCTAAAGGAAATATGCAGGCTGCCCTTCTTCTGGACATGCTGCATTGCATGGCAGCAGAACTGACCAGATCAGTGATTAAAGTAGTTGCAAACCCTTACATATACCCAGTGAAGTGACTGGCCTCAGGTGATGCATGGAGGTAAAACAAATCCTCCTACATAAGTTGTACCTGTATCAGCAGTCTTCTCATCTCTAAATCTGTTCAGAATCTATAAAATGGTCTCAACGTTCAGAAAAAAAGGGGATGGAGAGCTGCAGAGCTCAGTGAAGAGTGCTCTGAAAGCGGATTGGAGGGGGAGGAGGATGAGAGAGACCCCCCCTTTACACAGCACACAGGAACAGAGTGAAGGCTGTCAATCAGCTGGAGCACCCTCCCCTGTCACCTTTATTCTCTTGGTGTCAGGAAAACTTGTCAGAAGTGATTCATGCAGGTAACAAAGGAACGAGGCAGCAGTCAGAAATAACACTTAAAAGGGGTGTTCCAGCCAATATTTATGTTTATTAAAAGTCAGCAGCTACAAAAAGTGTAGCTGCTGGCTTTTAATAAACAGACACTTACCTGCTCCAGCGACGCACCGGCCGGGGCTCCGCTCCTCTCCCCCCCTCCCCGGCCGGCATCTTCATTGTCACTGTGGGCACCCGGCCGTGACAGCTTTCGGCTTCACGGCCGGGCAACCCACTGCGCGTGCGCGAGCGGAACTGCGCATGCGGCCCAGCGCTGCGCTGTTTGATTGGACAGGCGATCGCCTAGGACCTGTCACGTGTCCTAGGCGATCGCCTACAGGGAGGGGCTGCAAGAAGGCGATCGCCTACCAGCCCCTCGGCGGAAGGAGGAAGTGGGACAGGAAGTCCCACTCCTCCTGAAACCACCACTCACCCCCCAAAAAAAATTACATGCCAAATGTGGCATGTAAGGGGGTGAGGAGTGGGATAAGCGGAAGTTCTATTTTGGGGTGGAACTCCGCTTTAAGCCAGCCAAAGACTGTTCAAATCTCAGCCGGTTCAACAGGGACCAGATGAGTACAGTCAGCCTGCCCTTACGTGGTTCAAATCTCAAGTTCATCAAACTAATAAACTTAGATGCAACCAGCTTGTCAGATTTTTAAAGCATTTATTGTCAGCAGTAATAATCAGTGTGTGTTCTCCCAGCTGGGACGGCCTCCCCTGCTTCGCCATTTTTCATCCATTCGTTGATGGATAAAAAAAATAAATAAAGAAAAGTGACTGAACTGTTAAAACTGGACGTTGAAATCTTCCCCTTTCACACATGCGTATTAACTTTCAGAAGTTGCGCTCTGCAGTGGTAGCTTGAAAATGCCAGATTGGAGATAGGTAACAGCTTTCCTAAAGAAAACTACCTTTACTGCGGTCTGGATTTGTTAATCAAAAACAAAAGCAGCACACAGTGGAGAACATTATTTGATCCCCTGGAGATTCTGTAAGTCTGTCCACTTACAAAGAAATAAAAGGGTCTATCATTTTTATCATAGGTGTATTTTTATCTCAGGAGGGATTTTGGTCTACTCTTCTTTACAGATCTTCTCTAAATCCTTAAGGTTTCTTGGCTGTCGCTTGGCAACTCGAAGCTTCAGCTCCCTCCATAAATTTTCTTTAGGATGAAGGTCTGGAGACTGACTAAGCCACATTATGTCCTTAATGTGCTTCTTCTTGAGCCACTTTGTTGCCTTGGTGGTATGTTTTGGGCCATTGTCATGCTGGAAGACCCACCCACGACCCATCTTCAGTGTTCTGGCTGAAGGAAGAAGGTTCTCAGCCAAGATTTTACAAAACATGGCCCCTAAATGCGGCAAAGTCAAAATGTACCTTTAGTCATAGTCAGCATTTTTTTTTTGCCAAACACGGCGAGTCGAATGAATGCCAAAGAGCTTAATTTGGTCTCATCTGACCACAGCACTTTTTCCCAATCCTTCGCTGAATCATTCATATGTTCATTGGCAGACTTCAGAGGGGGCCTGTACATGTGCCTTCTTGAGGAGGACCTTGCAGGCACTTCAGGATTTCAGTCCATGGTGGTGTATGGCGTTACCTGTGACTTGGTGATTTGGTGATTGTGGTCCCAACTGCCTTTCAGATCATTCACAAGCACCGCCTGTGTAGTTCTGTGCGGATGTCTCACTTTTCACATGATCATCCTTACCCTATGAGGCAAAATCTTGCAAGGAGCTCCAGAAAGAGGGCGATTGATGGTTATTTCAGGTTTCTTCCATTTGCGAATAAATCGCTCGAACAGTTCTCAAACGGAAGGAAAACATTACATTTTTTTGGCAAACTACACCTTTTGATCAACAGGGCGGTCAATTGTGATAATTATACAGATACAGATAACCAACTAATTTGTATATAGAGAGTAACCACAGGTCTGGAATATTTGACTCAGTGGATGAACTATTCTCTTGTGTGAATGACTGGTCATACAGCATCCAATGATGCCCTATGGCAATTTACATATAATCCCACCCCAACACAATTGATCATCTAATGTCCGAGTACTCGTGTCAGTTACTAAAGTTCTGAGTAAGTTAAATTACTATTAGCTATAAGAAAATAGACTGCCATGCAATAGAGTAGGTGTGGAATATTTGATACAATGCTGATATATACACAAAGTCAGTTTTGATACCGTCTTATTAACCTACCACTAAAATTCAGTTAGTTATACAATTATTTGTATTAATCCAGCCTAGTTTCAGCGCTCTTCCATAAAACACACCCTTCAGACTTAAAATCAATATTGGTGTGTTAGATACTATTAAAATAACGTATTTGTTTGCCCTTCAAAATCAATCGTTATTTGTTAACTATAAGTTGATTTATTGATTGGCCAAGGTCAAGAAGCCATCAGGGACACTAAGGCCTAAAAAAAGGCAAAATATATAAAATTGTCAAAATCTAGTTTGCTGTACACCAACTATTCTAAATAAGAAGAGAAAATATTACAACCATATAGTTACTCTGTAGGATAAACATTTACCCAAAAACTTTAAGACACTGTAAATGCAAACCAGTATCCTCCATTAGTCTAACTTACACCAAGTCATAAATGTTCATTAAGCCCAGAAGCATCTTTAGCTCGGTGCAGCAACATTGGTGCACATATCGATCACAAAAGTGGAACCTAAAAAACAATTAGTGCCTGCATTTCCTGCCTAGATCAGCTCTATTTCCATCACAACAGATTTTTTTTATTTTGTTGACCAAAGCTTGATATCAAAATGTTTACATAAATTCACATTAATGGTTTAGATGGCGTAGCGATCATTTTTAACTTAAAGAACCATATATGTTTTGTTCTAGTTAATTTTCAGACAGACATTCTTCCAAACACAATATATGATAAAAAGCAAAAAACAAAACAAAAAAAAAAAATTTGGAGAACATTGGTCCAACACTTTGTATAAAGCATTTGGGCAATTATCTGATTAAATTTGGTTGAGGATGATCATTTTGATTCCTAAAATTCCTTTTATGAAAAAAAAAAAAAAAAAACAGGATTTATAATTTAATTGAATACATGATTAGCCCATACAAATTCTTAAAACAATGAATACTATTATTCTTAACTACCACAAAACTGATGTGACCCATACTCCAAATCCTCCTGGAACTATACCACAGGAATCTGTTACCCCCATTTAGCAAAGGTTACCCTCTCTCTCAAAATAGCAAAAATAGTTACAGGGAGTTAATTAGGCACTGGGGTGTGAGGTCATGTCCTAAATCCTTTACCATCTTGACTACCTGCAGAGTGCTCCTGTATGAGTTCATTCCCAGTCAACAAAAGACGGTGACATTCCATCTGAATGCCATTACTAGATCTAGCCCATAAAATTCTCTAGGCTTGGGAGGCTAAATAGCAGATCAGCCCTAGGCTGAAAGGAGGGGAGGAAAAAGAAAAAAAAAAAAAAACACTTATTCTGTCATATGAAAAAGCCATAATCATTAAGTTACGGGCCTGCTATAAAACATCTCTAAATTAGTGACACTCAAAGCATTGATGAGCCTGTGACCAAGTTAAGATAATCTAAATAGCCTATTCTTCAGTGAAAGTCATTTAGTAATGAAAGTGAAGTCTTAAAATGGAGTCATTGCACGTTATAAGAAAGCACACCTACAAAAAGGGGGTCAAGTCGCGGCCATGAGCCTCAAATATTCACTGTGAGCTCTGGCAACTGAAGTTCGTAAAACAATTGATAACAGTATATGTGCTATGAGAAAAAGGAATAAAGTCCAAGAAATGTTCTGATGATCTCCTAGAAGCTTTAAAATGCTCCGAAATAAATCTTCTAGAAACAGTTCAATTGCGGCTTTACAAAACGTACTGTTACTGCAGCAAAACTGATAATCTTTTGTAAAAAAAAAGTTGAATTTTTGCCTTTAAAATAGTTTAAAGCCACGTTAATTTTTTTTAGAGAAATAAACCATGAAAGATTTAGATAATAAAAAAAGGTAAAAAAGTAAAATTTTACATCTTACACTTTTAAAGGCAAAAAATATAAAAAAACTTTAAGGGTAGCAAATTTACCAAAAAGGAAAATGTAAAACACTACAGCTACTCAGGAACCTGAAAAATATTGTCCACTGTACAATACTGAATAGATCACTGGTCCTGAAAATAACAAAATCGCATTTCACAGCAGTTTTCTGTAATTGTAACAGCCAAAAAAATATCTGTTCTTCCAACTAATTTAACAGGTCGATAGGTGAATGCTCATTCTACAGATCCTGCAAATCAGTTTAGTTGGTGAAGCATCTGGAACCTTAGTTTTTTTGGTATAAAATGAGAAAAAAAAAAAATTATATACATACACACACACATTATATATATATATATATATATATATATATATATATATATATATATATATATATATATATATATATATATATATATATATATATATATATATATATATATATATATTATATATTTTTTTTTTTATTTTATTTTTATTTTTTTTTTTTTTTTTTTTAAGTTATCTTGTATGGTACAGTACTCCAAGACTGGAGATTCCCAGAGTGCAGCCTCATAAGTCTTTGATGGCTCAAAACAGAACTTCTACTGGAGATACAGTAAATTCCCACAAAACACACAGCTTTAAAAGAAAGGGGAAATCACAACTAGCCACAATTTCTGACCCATTTTGAAAATGTTATGATAACTGATCTAATGTTTGAGATCTGAAGTTCAAGCTTCACTGTGATCTTCATTCAAATTCTAAGTCAATAACTAAGAAAGTATGCAAGTCAGATTCAGCCAGGCAAGTAGTATTCTTAAAAGGCAACACCTTCTTTATATACGGCTAGGAGGAAGGCCAGTTCTTCTAGTGAAATTACATTTCCTGCATTAAACATGAAGGAATTAACCATTGGCTTGCTACATAGATTTTGAACCAAGTCTCATTTCTAAAAGTATTTTTTTTTAGCAGATATTTGCTAATCATTGTACGTTATTAGCCTCCCAAATGGCAATTAACCTTCATGAAGATTTACAGTGTAAAGCCATCCTGATTATCTCATCCATCACTGTAGGCCAGTCATTCATCACAACAGTAAATGCTTAGTTTTGTTCTTACAGATAGTCAATTAGCATATCAAAAGAAGGGTGGTTCACATTCTTAATACAATTAAAGCAAATGCAGAGGTTTTAAAAGGCTGGTAAACAAAAATTTACATTTTGGAATTTAAATCCTTAAGATCAGCACAGACAAGGAAACAGGGTAAAACTGAGTATACATTGACAACCTGACAATTTAAAAAAAGCCTTTAGAAAGCCTTTGAATTTCTCTCTTGAACGCTGAGTATTCGGAGCATGTTGCGTCATCTCCTATTATTGTACGAGTGTCAGGTTCTCCATTAAGGTTTAACATCAAAATTTGATAAAACCCACTGGCCCCTTGTCAATGGCATTTACATAAGATTTGCGTGCACATCCAATAAACACTGCTGGCATAATACACTTTCCCTACTTTATAAAAGCAAAGACCAATATAAAAATCATAAAGACATTTCCTCTCTAACCAGATAACATGAATAGCATGATCTTGTTTTACTCCATACAAGTTCAGGTCACGATGACTTAATGTATAGGTGCTCCCAGAAATCTTCAAGAATTCCTGCTGGTTTGTGATAGAGGGACTAAAACTAGTTAGGTACTGCATGCACTCAGATAAAATCATCTAAATTAAGACAAAAACACACACCTTTTGCTTTGGCGAAAAAATAAACATTTTGGGTGAGGCTTTAAAAAGGTTTTTTTCCCCCTCATTGTCTGAATTTCTCACTTCCTGTTCCTCCTCAGTAAGCTTGCCCCCATCAAGCTTACCGAGGAGGAACAGGAAGTGAGACATTCAGACAAAGAAAAAAAACATTTAGAAGGGAAATCGAAGGACAGGGTAAGTGAACCAACAATGCACTAGCTTAAAGAAATCTATTTAGAAAATAAAAACAAACCTTTACAACCCCTTTAAAGCCACCAAACCAAGTGTTGATAATGTATTTTATTATACCTCACCAACACTTTATTATATATTCATGTCCATCTCTGACCCAGGAACTGATTATTTATTGTCTAAACCAGTCAGACAAACAAACCCAGAAATATGTGGGCGGAAACTAACCTAGTAGCATGTTTTTGGAACATGGAAGGAAACTATATCACCTGGGAGCAATTCATGCAAATACAAGAAGAAAAAACCTACTTCATGGGATTGAATCCAAGAACTGAGCCCTTGAAGCTTATAGGTCCATCATACCATTAATTTTATTGTGGCCAGGGATCCATCCTTGGGCACCCAAAGCGTAACTATAAGATGGTACGCTCCACTGAAAATTATAGGTCTGGTAAAAAACTGTGCGAATATTGGGAGTGACTTAAACTTAAGCCTACACAGTAACATATGTCACAGTCAACAACATACACAAATATCCAGCCACTCACAACCATTCATGTCTGGGAAGTTGAATGCAACACCTGCACTTTTCTGGCATCTGCCATATTTACATCGTACATGGCCTCATACGATTATGTGTAGGAGACCAAATAACAGTTCATGTGAGAAAAAAAACAAACAAACACACACACACACACACGAGAGGTCAGCAGCAGTGGCACTAAACTAAAAGTCTTAGGAGAGCCTTGCTTACCACTTGCATGATTCATCTAAGGGGGCCGTTTTCTCCAAGGTCTCCCCAACAGCTCTCTCTGCTTACTGTGGGTTTTGCTGGTCACTTCCTGTCACACATTGTTCCCAGAACATCCTCCTTTCCAGTGGGCAGGGTCGAAGTCCAACTGCCAATGCAACCAGAGTTCCTTTTCTGCACAGGGAAACAGGAGAACTCAGGGCTACGCGACTCCAGCGCCTTAAAGCAGGACCCCCATATCTTCGTCCCTTTTTAA